>NW_028081579.1:0-574862 GCF_014824575.4 Sturnira hondurensis
GAACTACAAAAGACCCTCAGTAGCCATAGTAATCTTGAGAAAGAAGAAGAAACCTTTACTCATTTTTAATCGAATTATTTATCTTCCTGATGTTGAGTTATGTAAGTTGTTTGTACATTTTGGAAATTAACCCCTTCTCAGGGTTAATATCATTAACAGTACTCTCTTCCACACAGTGGATTTTATTTTAATTTTATTGATGGTTTCTTTACCTGTGCAGAAACTTTTAAATTTGATATAGTCCCATTTGTTTATTTTTTCTTTTGTTTCCCTTGCCCTAGGAGTTTTATCGGCAAAAATACGAGAGCTCTGAACTTTTACTGCCTACATTTTCTTCTACAATTTTTATCTTTTCAAAACTTATGTTTAAGTCTTTTATCCATTTTGAGTTTATTTGTGTGATATAAGTTGGTGGTTTAGATTCATTTTTTTGTATGCAACTGTCCAATTTTCTCGACACCATTTATCGAAGAGACTCTCTTTACTCCATTGTATGCTCTTGACTTTCTTGTCAAATATTAATTGACCATAAAAATCATAGGCTGTCTATTCTGTTCCAATGATCTATATGCAGACTGCTACAGACACTGTGGAAGACAGTGGAGTTTCCTAAATAAATAAATAAATAAATGGAACTGCCTTTTGACCCAGTGATCCCGTTTCTGGAAATAATCCTAAGAATCCTGAAAGACCACAGCACGAAGGCACCCTTATGTTCATAGCAGTGTCATTTTTAATAGCTAAGATCTGGAAACAGTCCAGGTGCCCATCAGTAGATGAGTGAATAAAAAAGTGGTGCTACATTTCTTCAATGCATTACTACACAGCAGTTAAAAAGAACAAGGAACTTGTACCTTTCATGACAGCATGGATAAACCTGGAGATCATTATGCTGAGTGAAATAAGCCAGTCAGGAAATAAACATACAACATGATCTCACTTATATTTGGAATCTAATGAACAAAATAAACTGATGAACAAAATAGGACCAGAGGCATAGAGACAAAAAACAGAATGGCAACTGTCAGAGCGTAGTGGAACTAGAAGAAAGAAGGTGAGGAGATAAGCCAAAGAACACATATGAATAACTCATAGACACAGACAACAAGGTGGTGATGGCCTGAGGAAAGGGAGGAAGCAAGGATTGGGTTTGGGTGGAAAAAGGGAGAAAAACTGAGATATCCATAATAGTGTAAACAATAAAGTTTAAAATATCCTATTCTCTTTAGAAGAAAAGACAAGTTTTCTGATCCCCCTCGGTGGGGGGTACTTATAAATTATTAAATAATGGAGACAAGACATGAATAGGCACCTCTCCAAAGAGGACATACAGATGCTTGTTGATATATGAAAAGATGCTCAGTGTCACCAAGCACCAGAAAAATGAAAATTAAAACCAAAATAAAATATCACCCTAAATGTCTAAATGTTTGACAGAATAGTCTAGATCTTAACTTTTTTATTAATTCAAGATATGGTAGATCTTTCCATTTGGAAAAAATGCTATTTTTTTCTGTTTTAGAAAATGGTTTTAGAGCTCTTTTATTCTTTTTCTGTCTTATCTTTTTTCTACTTTCTGGAGGTCCACAAAAATGTATGAAATGAATTGAGAAAATATTTTCTCATCCTTCAAATACATGTTACTCCAGTAATATAGTGGTATTTTATGGTCCTTTATGCATTGAGGACCTGGACAAGAGTTTGACTGTGGTTGGATAGTTGCTTTTTGAGTTCCTAAACTGGGTATGCACTATGTCCCTGCCCTGGAGAAAGGAAGGGGAGGTACATCTCTAGTCCATTCCTGTCACTCAACCCCTCTCAGTTGTTACACAGCGATGCTGGTGCAGGTGCTCTCTGTGCGCATTTCACAGCTGTCATTCAAATCACATGAAAATGACTAAACATTGAGGTTAATGCAGGTTTTTACAGCTCACACTTTTATCTCTTCCCCCATATTATTTGAGGCTTTTGTATTCATTATTTTAACATATATATGTTAGAAGATATTTTAATAAGAATGAGGGAAATATGGGGTGGAGCAAAAGTGGGTTTACAATTGTGAGTACATGAAATAGTTTATTCTTCTATTATTTATTAATCACTGTATTACATCCCATATAGACAACTGTAAAGCTGCTTTGCCCCATCCTGTGTGTCAGCCATTGCAACCTTGAGAAGTTATTAACACACATTGATAATTTTTACTAAGAATTATTAACATGAAAGTTTTAAAATTTTTGTTCTATAGAAGAATAGTGATTAAGTTTCAAAAGCACTATTTAATCAATGAGAAAAATGCAAAGATAATGAGAAAAGCAAAACATATGGAGAGTACTCTGACATTCCTTAAGACTTCATTATTGAATATACTTTTATGGAAATATTACCTTAGAAAGACATTATTTTATGAATGAAAGGTCATGATCCATATCATTTAGAGAACTGTAACCATTACTCTCAAAACAATCAAATTTTGATTAATATTTTTCTGGCATTTTGGCAAGGCATTGATGTGAAATTGCTGCCCATAATACACAGTTGTTAAAGGGGAAAATGTCAAGATGTCAAGAATAAGTAAAATGACATTGCAGTGTTTAGAAACTTCTGAGAGAAACACTACTAAAGGAATAAACAACTCTGTATCCATTTATCTCAAAAAGCTTAAAAGAGAATTTTAATGTTTCTACTGAGGAATTCACTTAATAGAATTATCAAAAATTTTTTCTAAGTAAATGTCAGATTTCTATACAAAGAAGCCTACTGTTTATTTCTAAAGTGCAAATAATGTCAAGATTAAATAGATAATGTTTATAATATCAAGAAGTGACTGTCCTCAATATCTTCATGTCATGTTTCTCTTTCATAAATTTTGACTTTTCTTTTTGCTTGTCCATTTGTCTTATTCTCTCTATGAAGTATTGCCTGCCTCTACTTATAGTTTGTTCCCCTTCATAAACTTAATATGTTTATAGATATCTCTACTTCCGTCATACATTAACTCTACTACTAACAACCTCAGTGACCCAACTTTTTTATTTATATGAGAAAATGTGACTACTATACCTTACTTTCTCACTGCATTACTCAAAGCAATTTCTCACATGCCCTTGGCCTCAAGTGGGCCACATATTATACAACCTAAAGTAAAGTATCCTGCCCAGCCATGAGGTCTGTCTGGAAAAAGTTGAGCCATTGTTAATATAATGAAAAGAGTTGTAAACTGGCAGCCAAGAAGACTGGACTGGGATGCACAGGCATGAACCATGATGACTTCACTGTACTAGTCAGTGGGGGCAGTAGACACCATTGAGTGAGCATGTGTACTCTGTGACCATCACATTCAAAATGACCAAGTGAGTAGAACAATGAATGTGCATCAAATTTTGCATTAAGCTTGAACATTCCTCCATGGAAACTATTCGGATGATTCAGAAGGCCACAGCTATAGGCAACTGGTGATTGGCAGCTTCATCACAACAATGTGCCTGCTCGTGCGCCACATCTCTTTCAGAGTTTTTTGGCAAAACATCAAATCATCCAGGTGACTCAGCCCTCATGCAGCCCAGATTTGGTGCCCTGTGACTTCTGGCTTTTTCCAAAACTAAAATCACCTTTGAAAGGGAAGAGATTTCAGACTGTCAACGAGGTTCGGGAAAAATAGAACAGAACAGCTGATGGCTTTGGAAGAACTGTGTGAAGTCCCAAAGTGCCTACTTTGAAGGGGACTGAGGCATCACTGTCCTATGTATAATGTTTCTTGTATCTTCTTCAATAAACATCTCCATTTCTCATATTACATGTCTGGATATCTTCTTGACAGATCTGGCATACCAGGAGTATACCAGTCCATTCAGGATGGACACAGGTACCCAAGCAGAGAAACTTGACCAATGTGCCATTAGAAGATATAAGTAGAACCACTATCATAAATAACTCTTTCTATATAGTAGTAATTATTTCTTTTCCAGATATTTTTAATAATAATCACTATCACTGGTATTCAAAATACTAATATTATATATTACAATAGTGTTAATTTATATTTGGGGTTTTGTTCTCTTCTAAATCTTAAAATTTTGGGAAAGGTCACATTCAACTGCGGTTACCCCTATCACTCTAATTTGATGATAGTGCAAATCAAGAAGAGAACCCATGATTCAATAATTTCAGAAGGGAAGCAAATTAGAATTAGTTGAGTCAGACACAATCCCTCTTTTACCGAGTTTGGTCTCTTCATATTCTCAGCTCTGTTTGGCAAACGTGGTAGTCAGGTAAGCAGTTGTTGGTGTCCATTAGACAACTGGTCATGAGGTCGAATATCTTACCCCAGAGCTCAGGATTCTGGAAGTCTGCCAGCTTCCAGGAAGAGTTGTGAGTTCTGTGTACTTGTCACTAGCGAGAAACTGAGGTAAGGAATATAAATCAGTCAATTATTCAAAAACAGATAACAATGTGTTTCACAGAACTAGACCCAAACTTTTGCCAAAATGCATTTGACACCTTACTTGTTTACTTTTAACAGCTGTATTGAGATTTGATTCACATAGCATACAATTCATTCATTTAAAGCATAAAATTCAGTGGTTTTTAGTACATTTAGGAATTGATGCAACCACAACCAGTTGATTTAAACTTTTTTGTAACCTCAAAAATAAATCTATACTCTATAGCTATTCACCCTTATTCCCACACCCCCAGCCACCCTTAAGCAATTCTGTTTAAATATATATACATATATATGTACTATATCAATGATATATATACACATATGCATATATATGACAGATATGAATGAAATCATATAAATATGTGATCCTTTGTGACTAACTTCTTTCATTTTGTACATTTTATTTTCAATGTTCATCCATGTTTTACTGTGTATCATTATTACATTCTTTTTTGTAGCCAAATAATATTACACTATAGGGAATATTTTGTTAGACATTAATAAATGTATACACATTTGGGCCATTTCCACCTTCTGGCTATTGTGAATAATGCTGCTACTGAAAGTTGTATGCAGGTATTTTTGCTTGTTTATTTCTTTTTTTATCTGCCAAACTGGTTTCTAAAGCAGCTGCAAGGTGCACCACTTTAGATTTTCACCAGCAAAATTGTTATGGTTCTGATTTCCCCACATCCTTGCAACAATGTTAATATCTGTGTTTTGTTATTACTATGTATCCTAGTGGGTGTGATGTGAAATCTTATTGTGGGGTTTTTTTTCGATTTTATTTATTTATCTTTAAAGGAAAAGATAAATAAATCGTCTGCCCATTGAACCCCCACTCCCACAGTCAATTGTCACACTGTTGCCTAAGTTCATGGGTCATTCATATATATTCTTTGACTAGTGCCTTCCACTTCTTTCTACCATTATCTTCCTCCCTTTGTGATGAAAACTCTTGGTATTTACTCTTTTTATCAACTTTCTGTAGTCATCATATTGTATATTACATCCCTAGTACTTATTTTCCTTATAACGGGAAGTTTGTACCTCTTGACCATCTTACTTCAATTCCCACACTCTACATCTGGTAACTACAAATCTGAACTTTATCTATGATTTTTTTTTTTTATATTTTACTTACAAGTGAGATCATTTGTAATTGCCTTTCTATGTCTAACTTACTCCCCTTAGCCCTATGACCTCAAACTCTACCCATGTTGTCACAAATGGTAGGATTTCCTCAATTGTTTATGCATAAATAACATTCATATATTATTTATAACTTCTTTATTTATAGATACACTGTTTCCATGTTTTGGCTATTGTAAATAATGCTGTTATGTATATGGGGGTACTGATATTTTTTAAGTTATGTTTTTGTCTCCTTTGGACATACTCCCAGATGTGGAATGCTGAATCATGTAGTCAATTCTATTTTTAAGTTTTAAGGATCCTCCAAATTGTTTTCCATAGTGATTGTAACAATTTATAATCCCACCAAGAGTACATGAACAAGAGTTCCCTTTATTTACATCCACACCAGCATTTGGTCTCTCTTGTCCTTTGGGTGATAATCTTTCTAACAAGCATGAGGTGATATGTCACGGTAGTTTTGATTTACATTGCCCTGATGATTAGTGATATTAAACATGCTTTCATGTACCTACTGGCCTTTTGTGTCTTCTTTGGAGATGTGTCTGTTTGAGTCCTTTGCCCATATGCTTAATTGGGTTATTTATTGTCCTGCTATCAAGTTGCATAAGTATTTTATATATTTTGAATATTAGCCCCCTATTAAATATATGATCTGTAAATAGTTCTTCCTAATCCATAGATTGTCCTTTTACTTTGTTAATGGTTTCTATTGCTGTGGAGAAGTTTTTTTGTCTTGATGTAGTGCCACTTGTTGATTTTTAATTTTATTGCTTGTGCTTTAGGTATCATCGCCAAAAAATAATCACCAAGATGTCTAACAAATAGTTTTGTTTATTCTTATATTTACTTCTAGGATTTTCATGTTTTTAGGTTTTACATTTAAGTCTTTAGTCCACTTTGACTTGGTTTTTATAAGTAGTATAAAATATGGGACCAGTTTCATTTTTTCATGGCCGAATATCTAATTATCCCAGCACCATTTATGGAAGAGACTGACTCTCTGTTGGGTACTCACAGATCCTTTGTCAAATATTAATTGACAGTATATTCTTGGGTTTATTTCTAGCACTTGATTCTGTTCCACTGTTCTATTTGTCTGTTTTTATACCAGGATCCTACTGTTTGATGACTATAGCTTTATGGTATAGCTTCAAATCAGGAAGTGTATTACCTCTTGCTTTGTTAGTCTTTCTCATAATTTCTTTGGCTATTCAAGGACTTCTGTATTTTCCTATAAAGTTTAAGAGTTGATTAACTTTTCAGTTTATCAACTTTTAAGTTGATAAACTTTTCCTAAAGTTTAAGAGTTAAAGTTTAAAGTTGATTTTCTACTACTGCAAAAATTGCCATTGGAATATTGATAGGGTTACATTGAATTTAAGATAGTTACTGATAGTATTGACAATATAACAGTACTAATTCTTCCAATTCATGAATACAAGATACTTTTATTTGTATTTGTATACTTTTATTTATTTGTATTTGTATATTTATTTGTATCTGCTTCAATTTATTTCATCAATGTCTTATAGTTTTCAGAGTAGAGATCTTTTACCTACTTAGTTAAATTTATTCCTAAATTTTTATTATTTTGATCCTACTATAAATGTTTAGTATAAGTGTTTATTTATCTTTTCAAATGTCTTTATATCTTTTCCAGAAAAGCTGTTGTTAATATATAGAAACACTACTAATTTTTACAGTAATTTTGTATTTTACAACTTTACTAAATAATTTATTAAAGCTAACATTTTTATGGCTCAGTTTTTAAGATTTTTTGTATATAAAATTATGTCATCTGCAAACAGAGAAGAGCTTACTTCTTTTCTAACCCTGGTACCATTACTTTTTCTTGCCTGATAAGTCTAATTAGGCCTTCTTTTTTTTTAAGATTTTATTTATTTATTTTTAGAGAGGGGAAGGGAGGGAGAGAGGAAGAAAACATTATGTGGTTGCCTCTCAAGCGCCCCCTACTGAGGACCTGGCCAGCAACTCAGGCATGTGCCCTGAGAATTGAACCAGAGAACCTTTGGTTTGCAGGCCAGCATTCAATCCACTGAGCTACACCAGCAAGGGCTAGTTAGGACTTCTTATCAGTATGATGACTAGGAGTGGTAAGAATGAACATCCTTGTCTTATTCCTGATGTTAAAGAGAACTCTTTCAACACTTCACCATTTACTGTGATGTTAATCTGTGGGCTTGGCATATATGGCCTTTATTATGTTGAGACATGTCTCTTCTGTTCGTAGTTAAGTATTGTTATTCAAAGTTAAAGCTGAATTTTGCCAAATTCATTTTCTGAATCTATTGAGATGATCACATGATTTTTTTTCTTTTATTCTATCAATGTGGTATATCACACTGATTATTCTGCATATGTTGGACCATCTTTGCATCCCAGATTATTCAAGGGGAATGATATTTTAATGTGCTGTTGAATTTGGTTTGCTAGTATTTTATCAAGAGTTTTTGCATCTATATTTATCAGTGATCTTGGCCTATAGTTTCCTTTTCTACAGTGTCCTTTTCTGATTTTGGCATGAGGATAATTCTGGCCTCTTAACATAAATTTGGCAGTATTCCTTCCTCTTCGATTATTGGCTGAGTCTAAGAATTGCTGTTAATTCTTCTTTAAATGTAGGGTAAAATTAACCAGTGAAACCATATGGTCCTGGGCTTCTCTTCATTGAGAGATTTTTTGAACTTACTAATTCAATGTCCTTAGTAGTAATTGGTTTATAAACATTTTCTATATCTTTTTTATTCAGTCTTGGTAAATTGATGTTTATAAGAATTCTTTTATTTCTTCTAGGTTGTTTATGAAGTATAGTTGTTCATAGTAGTCTCATGATTTTTGAATTTCTATTGGATTGGTTGTAATATCTCCTTTTTATTGATAATTTTGTCAACTTGGGTTCTTCCTCTTTTCTTTTTTTACCTAGGTTAGTATAAGTGTTTATCTTTTCAAAGAACCAACTTTTGAAACCACTCAATGTAGTTAAAATATGTTTATGTATATATGTGTACATCTATATTTTAATTGTTATTTTACTATATATTTTAAAGATATAAATGTACAGTGTTGCTTAAAAAATTTGAAATGCTTTTATCCAAAGTCAGTATATATGCTATGTATTTTACCAAGGAAAAGGCAATAAAATCAATTCCCTTTCAAAATTTATAAGATGAATACAATAGCATCTTATTGACTCATAGAAGACACGAATTATAGCCTTGGCCAGTGTGGCTCAGTAGATTAAGTTCCAGCCTGCAAACTGAAAGTTCACTGGTTCAATTCCTGGTCAGGGCACATGTCTGGCCTGTAGGCCAGGTCCCCATTTGTGGATGTGCAAGAGGCAGCCAATTGATGTTTCTTTCCCTCTTTCTCCCTCCCTTCCTTTTTCTCTAAAAATAAATAAAACCTTTTAAAAAGAAACAAATTATAATAAAAATTACTTAACTAAGTAAGAGTTTATAATAATGTAGATTTTCTCAATTGCTCAACCAATACGTGGCTTTGTACATTAGCTTGACTTTCAAAGTTGAGCTAATTTACTGCACTTTAGGAAGCTCTTAAAATAATTGTTGTATCTATTAAAATTACCTTCCAAGTAACTTAAATAGTGGAAGCTATATTTAACAATCCTTTCTGATAACAGGACAAAGCATAACTTTTTTTATAATGTATTTTATTGATTATGCCATTACAGTTGTTCTATTTCCCCTCTTCATTCCCCTCCACCCTGCACATCCCCTCCCCTACCATTCCTCCCCTTTAGTTTATGTCCATGTATCACAAGTTCTTTAGATTCTATATTTCCCATACTATTCTTGCCCTCCCCCCTATTTTCTACCTACCATCTATGCTATTTTCTGTATCTTCTCCCACCTTCTCCTCCTCCCACTTCCCTATTGCTAACCCTCCATGTGATCTCCATTTCTGTGATTCCACTCCTGATCTACATGTCCTCTGAGTTTGCTTTTTAGGTGTGGTTGTTAATAACTGTGAGTTTGCTATCCTTTCACTGTTCATATTTTTTATCTTCTTTTTCTTAGATAAGTCCCTTTTTTAAAAAAGATTTTATTTATTTATTTTTAGAAAGAGGGGAAGGGAAGTAGAAACATCAATGTGTGATTGCCTCTCATGTGGCCCCCACTGGGGACCTGGCCTGCAACCGAGGCATGTGCCCTGACTGGAAATCAAACAAGTGACCCTTTGGTTCACAGCCCTCCCTCACTCCACTGAGCTACACCAGCCAGGGCAGATAAGTCCCTTTAACATTTCACATAATAAGGGCTTGGTGAAGATGAACTCCTTGAACTTGACTTTATCTGAAAAGCACTTTATCTGCCCTTCCAGTCTAAATGAAAACTTTGCTGGATAGAGCAATCTTGGATGTAGGTCCTTGCCTTTCATGACTTGGAATACTTCTTTCCAGCCTCTTCTTGCCTGTAAGGTCTCTTTTGAGAAATCAGCTGACAGCCTGATGGGAACTCCTTTGTAGCTGTCTCCTTATCTCTTGCTGCTTCTAGGATTATCTCCTTCATTTTAATCTTGGCTAATGTAATTATGATGTACTTTGGTGTGTTCCTTCTTGGGTCCAACTTCTTTGGGACTCTCTGAACTTCCTGGACTTCCTAGAAGTCTATTTTCTTTGCCGGATTGGGGAAGTTCTCCTTTATTATTTGTTCAAATAAGTTTTCCACTTTTTGCTCTTTCTCTTCCCCTTCTAGTACCCCTATAATTCTGATGTTGGAACATTTAAAGATGTCCTGGAGGTTCCTGAGCCTCTCCTCATTTTTTTAAATTCTTCTTCCTTCCTTCTTTTCTGTTTGGTTCTTTCTTTCTTCCTTCTGGTCCACTCCATTGATTTGAGTCCCAGTTTTCTTTCCATCTCTATTGGTTCCCTGTGTATTTTCCTTCCATTCACTTAGTGTAGCCTTCATTTTTTCATCTATTTTTTGACAAAAATCAACCAGTTCTGTGAGCAACCTGATCACCAGTATTTTGAACTGTGCATCTAATAGGTTGGCTATCTCTTGGTCACTTAAAAGTATTGGCTCTGGGGCTTTTATTTGTTCTTCTGTTTAAGCTATTTTTGGTCTGTTTGCACCTGTTATGTATGAGGGGCAGAGCCTTAGGTGTTCACCAGGGTGGGGCTACCACGTCACTGGGTTGTGACACTGTCTGTGGGAGCTGGGTCAGAGAGAGAGAGCAATGGTGCTTGCTTTGCTCTCTCTCAGATTTCAGTCCCCTCTGCCACTTCCCACAAGCAAATTGGGCCCATGTGGTGCTGGTTCCTGGGTGGGTGGGCCTGTGTACATTCTAGGACCCTGTGGGTTTCTCCAGCGAATTCTCCTGTGAGGCTGGGAGTCTCTCCCGGCACCTCTTCAATCGGCACTTCTAGGCTTTATTTCTTGTCACCTGGGCCCTGGGTTGCTCGAACTGTCTCACTGCCCATTTTTGCCTAGTTTATCTGCACACAAATGTGTGACCTTGGTCAGCCAACCGCCTTGTGCTCTCTGCTTGTTTACTCCCTGCACCTGGGGTCTGCTAGTCCTGTGCCACCTGTACTCCCAGGTCTGGCAGCCACCACCTTTTCCTGCCATGACCCCTCTCTGCCAGCTGCCAACTTTGCCCCTCTTACTGTTCTGGTTGAATGGTTGTTGGACTTCTGTAGAGTTCAATTTTCTGTCTGTTCTGGTGGTGTTTTTGTTTCTACATCTTTGTTGTCCTTAATTTTGGTTGTGCAAGGAGGCACAGTGGTTCCACCTATGCCTCCACCTTGGCTGGAGCATAACTTCTAATAATATGACTCAGTGCTATGATCTTAGGGTCTATAATATATATTTATCTTAAATTTCATTGGCTCTTACACAATAAACAATCATTGTAATCTTTCCTGAAGTTATAAAAATTACTACTGTTTTACAAATTCCAAGTATAGGAAAATATATCGCAGAGCATAAAAGCCTATCACTGACTATCATATATTAAAAATTTACATAATATTTGGTTAATAAAATATCAAGATTGTTCCATATTTAGCTATGTTTTTATTTCTGATTTTGTATCAGAAATCATTATATAACTATTTTGAATATATCACAGTATTTGTTGTATTGTCAGAACAAGATAAAAATACTAGAACCATTAACATAAATTCAACAATGAATTTGATTCTTTCTTCAATACAAACTAAAATTGGTTTATTTTTAGATTCATGAATAATTTTCACTTGCCTTTTAGTTGTTGCTACATTGGATAAAATATAAAGAACATACTCCTTATGTCTTTGTTTTCCTTATTTTTTAAACATTTTGAACAGTCAATAATATTTAGCAGTATTTAAATAATGAACAATCAATACTAGTTTTGATAAGTGCAGTCCATTTTGTAACATTGTATTTACAGCATGCAAGATTGAATTTAAAATATTAAAATGAATTTCACTGATAAAATGTTATTTAATAGTATAATAGCATTTGATATTATAAGATGTATACATATAAATAAAATAATAAAAATGAACAGCTTTATGATCTCGAAAATATCAGATATATCAAAATACATATTTAGTAAAATATTCAAAACCTCACAATTTTATGTTAAGGACATTTACTTTCCTTTTACAACTCAGGCTGTTTCCACGGAAACAGCAGCTGGCACATGGAAGCAGAATGTTTATAACTTTGATATTTCAACTGTGCTTGTCAGGTAGAAGACGGAAATGTCATTTTTAAAAAAAAGCATTTGCAGTACTTGGGCTCCAACAGGCTCACAGAATATAACACTTTAGCTCCTGAAAGAGTCCCAGTTCATGTTTCTGTATAAATCATAACCATGCCTGCTTTTAAAAGAGGCTTAATTACTTTAGGTCTATTTTAGAGAATGACTTTTAAATGTAATATCTAATTTGAGGTACCTTAGATTTATAATCATCTACAGGGCTCTTGGAGTCACAATAAGGATAATTACCATGATAATTTGCCTTAGGTCAACATTTACTGGAAGTAGATTTCATCCAGAGTCACTTTTGTTCTCACACAGTGTCTCTATGTCAGGAGTTCGCTTCTCTTTGGCTGAGAATTCATGATTCGAGAAGGAAGCCTTCTCAGTGGCAAATCACACCTGGTAGTGGGCTGATATCTCCACAACCCTTTATCCTCCCAACCCCAACTAACCAACAAATATCAAAACTTCCTGTCTTTTTGATGCCAATAATCTGTGGTGCTTGACATGTTTCTGCCAGAAATAGTCTATAAAATGCTAATAATCTGCTGATTTAAAAATTCAATGAAGTATTTATAAGTGGTCATCATTTCCCCCCATCAATGTATATAGAAAATTTGCCAGTGCTTACATATTGTCATCAACTAAACATCAATGGAAACGGCAGCCAAGAAATCAAGAGAATGGTGGTACTTGCAAGAGCAGCAATGAAAGAAGGAAAGACCACCAAGAGCAAAGGTGTGTTACTGGACAGCAGGGCAGAGATCACCCACACCCTCATCTTTCCTATTACTATATATGAATATAGAAGTTGGCAGTGAAAAAGGCTGGTGGGAAAAAATTGATTCATTTGGCATACACTGTTGAAGAGAACTCTACAGATACCCTGGACCACCAGAAAGACAAGCCAGTGAGTCCTAAAGCAAATTAAGCCTGAAACATTGCTGGAGGCAAAAAAATGACAAAACTGAAGCTATCCCACTTTGGGCACAGCATGAGATGGCAGACTTCTTTGGAAAAGACAATAATGCTGGGGAAAAAGTACAAGGCAACAGGAAGAATGGAGGACCAACCAAATATAACATGGATTGATTCCATAAAAGAGGTCACATGCATGACTCTCCAGGAGCTGAGCAGGGCTGCTGAGGATAGGACATAGCGGACATCACTCATTTATAGGGTGACTGGGAGTTAGAGCCAACTCATTGACATGTAAAACACACAATAATAATCTTTATAAGTTGCAAATGCATGCATATAAGATATGCTTATTATGAAGATAAAATTGTAACAAATATATGTGCATATATATGTAAAATCATTAGAAAAATACTAAAATTAATATACTGTTGTTTAATTTGGCTAATTAGAGAAAGATGGGATTAAAAGAACAGAGGAGCAGATGATTGATTTGTGCATATTTTTTCTCTCATTCTTATAACAAACATTACCTTTTGCTAAAAATAGGGAGAAATACATTAAATATGAGCTCTGTCCGGAAGATATCCAGCCATGTAATATGAAAAATAGAGACGTTTCTTAAGGAAGACACAAGATACAAGAAACATTGTACATAGAACAATGATGCCTCAGTCCCCTTCGAAGTAGGAGCATTGGGATGTTACACAGTTCTCCCAGCATCTCTTCCACCATGCAAAATACTCTGCAAAATCCTCTGTTGGAATTACCATCAGCCACCTTTTTATATTCTCATCAGTCTCATCAATGGTTTAACATCTCTTGTCTTTCAAAGGTGATTTTAGTTTTGGGAAAAGCCAGAAGTTGCAGGGCACTAGATTTGGTCCATTGGTAGCGGTTTGAATCAAGTCATTAGCAACTGCAGCATGATGTTCCTTCTGCACTGGTAACAGAAGCCATGGAATGAGTTTTACCATGACACATTTCATGCCAAGAATAATCAAAATTTGGACACAGTATTTTTCAGACTCTCCAGATCAGCTTGTCATTTGTGCACTGTCAGCCGTCAATCTTTGTTGATTGCAGCACGTACATGTTCAACATTCTCAGGTGTTCTGCTTTCTGCAGGCCTTCCAAAATGTGGATCACTTTCAACAGATTCTTGACCATTTTTAAAGCATTTGTGCCACACTTTTATATGCACTGCATTCATTGCATCATCTCCGAAAGCCTTCTGAACCATTTGAATATTTTCCATAGAAGAATGTTCAAGCATAATGCAAAATTTGATGCAGATTTTTTGCTCTACTCACTCAGTCACTTTGAATGCATCAGCCACACAGTACACATGTTTGATCAATGTTGTTAACTGCACACAGTGACTAACATGTTGAGTTATTGTTCATGCATGCACATTCCAGTCCGATCTCTTTGGCTGCCAGGTTACATCAATGTAGGGCAAACTATTCTCATTATATTAACAATGGCTGGACTTTTACCAGATAGACCTCATGTAAAACAAAAGGAAACATGGCTTACTGTTTTCACTCTGTGACTATCACAAGACAAATAATGTACTAGATTAAAGTATTTAAAACATTTAATTTAGTGCCTCTATTCACTCAGTAAGTAGATAAATATTTATTGTGCTCCTCCAAAGAGGACATACAGATGGCCGATATATGATGTTCAACATCACTAATCATCATAGAAATGCAAATGAAATTCACAATGAGGTATCACCTCACATTTGTCAGAAGGGTAATCATCAAAAAATCAATATTAAGTGCTAGAGAAGATGTGGAGATAAGGGAATTCTTCTGCACTAGTGGTTGGGATGCAGACTGGTGTTGCCATTGTGGAAAGCAGTATGAAGACACCTCAAAAAATCAAAAATGGATCTGCCTTATTCCACTTCTTGGCACACATCCAAAGAAACCCAAAACACTAATTCAAAAGAACATAAACACCCCCCAAATTATTGCAGTGTTATTTACAATCACCAAGATATGGAAGCAGCCGAAGTGTGCATAAGTAGATGAGTGGATATAACAACTATGGAACAGTTACACAGTGGAATGCTTCTTGACTGTAATGAATAGATAGACCTAGGGGACATTTTGCTAAGTGAAATAAGCCAGTCAGAGAAAGGAAAATACCATATCATTTCACTCATATGAGGAATCTAATGAACAAACTGAGCTAACAAGTAAAATAAAGACAAATTCATAAATAGAGAGCAGGGTGACAGCTAAGGGGGGATAGTTAGGGGGTGGATGGATAGAAAAAGGAAAAAGTACTCATGGACATGGACCACAGTGTGGTGCTTGCAAGGGAGGAGGGGTAAATAAGGTGGTTAAATAGTACTGAAAAAATACAATAAATTTTTTTTCAAAAATGATGACAATGAATAGGACCTACCTCTGAAGGTTGTTACAATGCATGAGGAACACAAGATCTGGCTACAAAAAAGAGTCAGGTACTAGTGAGGTGCATAAGGATCATCAGAAACAGACCAGATAAAGATCCCTGTCCTAGTGTACCTTCTATTCCAGAGGGAAAAATGGACCACAAACAAAAAGACATAATGACACGTAAATTATATCACATCTTAGAAGGGGACAATTGCTATGAACAAATGGAGTTAAACAGGGAAAAGGGATCAAAAGTTTTACAGTTTTACTTAGCCTGGTCAGGTTTAGGTCTCCCTAGGAGGGAGGGAGGACTTGTTTTAAATACCCGCCACCCCTAGGGAGGAATTTAAACAAGAACTTGAAGGTAGTGAAAGTTTGAGCTCAGTGATCTTGGAGAAAAATGCTCCAGGCTAAGGGAAGATGCAGTACTTTTCTCATTAAGAAAGCAAAAATGAAAAATTAATTAAATAATGATTTTTACTCATTGTTCCATTATCAACTTTCCTCACAAAGTCAATCCTTTATTTAAATGCCAGGACATCCATAATAACACTATATAATTATAATGATGTACAGCACTGTCTCATAGTTAATTCATTTGATTAATTTAATTCATTTGAATGACACAACTATAGTTTTGTGTAATTCACATTTTGTGCATGATTTCTACAAAGCACATTAAAAACAGAACTTTGTGTATATAAAGATGAAAAAGAAGTCCTTGCTCTGGAACTTAATATATTGTGAAGAAGAAAGCCACATACAAATTTCCACAACATCAGTGGGGGCAAGCAATAGGGTCTTCAGTTGACAATGAGGAAAGTGAAGTTGAAAGAGGGAGAAACAACAACAAAGTCTATAGAACATCTACTTCATTCACGCACTGACTCTTAAAGACAGGTTAACATACTACAGTCTGGTTATAAATGATGGTGGGTACCAAGAATATCAGAAGAAATGTAAAATAGCAGTCATGTCTAAATTAATAGCATAATTTAGACAATTTTTATGATTTTAAAATGTATTGTTTGACAATAGATAACATAAACTAGAAAATGAAAGATATGTATCATTAAAGATATCAAGTGTCAATAAGAAAGTCTGTTTCACTTATCCATTATATTGATACAGTTATTATTAACATCATTAACATCATTCTTTATCACTCTATTCATATATGTATACACACACACACACACACACACACACATATATATATATACACCACTTCACCTTGAGTATCTGAACTCTTTTAAAACTCTAGTGTTCATGCATTTATTTTTCCTGAATGAGATAAAAGAAGGAACAGAGGACAGATTAATAATATTTACAGTCACTTTATCAACCCATTAACTTAAAATATTATTCAAGATTCATAGATTTTCTAAAGTGTATTTTTGTCATTCCCAATCAAATATAATAAATTTAATGGCACTCATTTAATAATTCAGTACTGGGCTTATTAGTTTATAAGTGACATAATAGATTCCAAGGGTTTGACAGACTTATGGAATTTATGAATTAGAATACTCTTTAGATGTACTATTAGCCCACACAGAGCATTCCATTTGTAATTTCTGTCACAAGATGATTCAGTTTCTCTTTGAAGTCTTTCAATGTCAGGGAGCTCACTTACTTGAATAATAGATTATTCAACTTGGAATATTCTGATTGTTTGAAATATCTTCTATGATGTTGAGGTCTGATGACTCTCCCAGAACATATTTGTATTTAATTACAAAAAAATTACATAAATTTTCAACTGCTAGAGTTATGTAGTATAAGTCTTATTCTTTCTAAAAACATTTTAAATTATAAAAAAGATTTAAATTATAAGGCCATTTACAGCCCTCACAATTTGTATTAACTATTTTCACACTTCATAACAGTGATTTTCAATTTTTCTCACCTCATGGCACACAAAGTAAAAATTAGGTGGCACACCAGAAAATATGTTTTGCCCGTTTGACAAAAAAATAGGTATAATTTTGATTCATTTGATGGGAAAAGAAGTCCGTGTGCCCAACTAATCAGTCAAGCACTGCATGTTTTAAAAGTTCTTGCAGCACACCCATGTGCCATGGCAAGCGGTTTGAAATTTGCTGTTTTATAATAATTGTATGAGAGTACTCAGATTCATTCTACTCATCTGAACCAGGCTGTAAAGCCTCATTAAGGTTAATAAAAATGTTAACTTCTATGTTTTTCACATTGTTTTATAAATAAAGATGTATATTTTTACTTGGTATCACAACTAGACCATAAGGCATCTTGAGAAAAAGACACTGTCTTGTTTCGCTTTGCACAACTATATAATTACACATTGTCTAATATACATTGGTTAACTCACCTTTTTAAAAAAAGACTCATTTTAAAAAATATTATCAGTATATAGAATTTAACACTACCTGCAGCTGGGGTCTACCCAGGTAAAAATAAACTATGACTTACGCCCTGACCAGTATGGGTTGTTTAAGTGTCCTCCCCCAAAGCCGGTCACCGGTTGATTTCTGTTTAGGGTACACGCCTGGGTTGCAGGGTAGGACCTCTGACAGGGCAAGTATGAGAGGCAGCTGATCAATGTTTCTCTTTCACACTGATGTTTCTCTCCCTCTCTCCCTCCCTTCCTCTCGCTCTAAAAAATAAATAAAATCTTTAAATAAAGAAAAACATAATAAAGAAACTACAACTCCCTTGATTGAATCTTAGTTTTCTATATTCTAAGCTTAAAATTGCATTCTCCACATGTATATGTCTTTAAACATAGTGTCATGTTGTGACTTTATATTATTTTCATGTGAAATCAATTAAATAAATTAAATGTGGTCTCCTCTATTAAATTAGTTGAGAATGTTTTCATATCAAAATAATATTTATTTAATAGAATTAAAACATAAATATAAGCTGATTTCCTGCAATAATTGTTAATGTTTTTATGTCCTACAATTCTAATTACACACCAATATACATTGTTAAATGCTTAATGAAAATTTGAATTATTCATTTTATGTGTCTAATGATTGGTTTTGGCTTATTTAAAAATGTTTCAAAAAAGCATTTTGAATATACAAATGCAGGAAACTTGGCACAGTATAAATTACATTGGATACAAAGTTGCAACAGTTAACTTTTTATTTAGTTCCAGTTGTATTCCTTGAAGATGACATTTTAATACTTTTTAAAAATATTTTATTTATTTATCTTTAGAGAGCAAGGGAAGGAGATGGGAGGGAAATATCAATGTATGCTTGCCTCTCATGCATCCCCTGCTGGGAACTGGCCTGCAACCCAGGCATGTGCCCTGACTGGGAATCGAACCACGATCGTGTGGTTCACGTGATATAGTACACATCTTCCTCCTATCAGAGATATGATATTTATCATTTAGTTACCAGTGTAGCATTCTCTAAGTGGATTTGATATTTCTGACCAATGATAACCATCCTTAACCTTTTCTCTTAGAGGAGAGAACTAGTCTTAGTCACAGGGTAGGTAGACATTTGCCAAAAAAAAAGTTAAAAGGAACAGTCTCAAGTTATTATACCACAAACTCTTGTGTCTTGTACTCTCTCTGTTACTCCCAGTTAGCTTCTAATATTACTTTATATTTGAAATATTTATACAAAGGTCTCCATAACTTATCAATGAATATATCAGAATCTCTCAAACATCCGAAAACACTCCTAGTAGAAATTCCTCCTTATTTCAATTTTCCCAATGAACAATAGTATTATAGTCAATACCAAAGTTAGGTTAGCTGGTCACTTGCCTGAAAATCCTGTTCTAGAATGAATTTCAGTGAACAAAGCATGCATGTGTGTGCATGTATGAATGAGTACCCTGACACATTCAGCCACTGAAACTACAGTATTTTTCCCTTCTATTTGCCTCCTGTCAGTTGCGCTGTACAATAATTTATGTTATCATCAAGATAACTAACTTTAATCTGTCAGCAATATTGCCTGAAATTAAAATGTTGGTAAATATATCATATATAGACATGGATGTGTTAATGTCTACACAAATAGAGTACCTAACATTTTTTATGATCAAAAACTAATCTAACCAATTTTTTCTTGGAGATTAGTCTCCAAAATTTACATGATAAATTACAGAAAGGAAAAGACTGCATTTTATCTGGATATCTATTCTCCTTATTAGGAATTCAAGTTTTATATTACACATTAAAAGTATGAAATTTAAATACATTTCATTATAATGAAATTCTTTCACCTTCATAGTTATTAATTCAATATTTATGTATTTGATAAAATGTAGTAGAGAGGATATAAAGAAATACATATGCCAATTAAGAGATGGTATAATATTCAAAAGTTTACTTTCTACATTAACAACTCAACAGGGTTTATGTGATCAATTTAAATTAAGTAAGCATTGCTCATAATTTAGCACAATAGATTAACCAAAGCAGTTGAACTCATAATAGTTTAGCATTTCCTTTCAAAGCAATGTCATCTTTAAGTCCACAAGATAAAAAAGGTAAAGGTAACTCATTGTATGAGCTAATGTGTCTTAATTAATAAACTTTTCGAGCATGAAATTTGATCTTTGAGTCATTTCTAAATATTCTTTAACTTATTATTTACAAGTAGGAGAAACAAACTTGTTTATGTAAGTATGAACATGGCATTGTAATTGATTAAATAATTTCTCTTGAAAGGCCTTAAACTCCCTGATAATCGGCCTTTTAAAATTGTTTCTGTGTTACCTTTAAATAATGAAATTCCCACAGACTATTGCAGTACATGCACAGTTACACAGTGGCACAATTTAACACAGGTTAACATATTACAACATTTGCTCCATATTTTGTGGATATGATATGAAATTAAAGTCTCTTTTGTATGACTCTTCAGTCCCGTTTCTCTTCTCATCCACCTTATGCGCAATCATTCTCATAAATTGGTGTATATCTTCTTACCCATATTTTTACATTTTATGTAAACTCTTCAATTTTTGTAATAATATTTGTGCATGTTCAAGTTTATAGTTGTGGTGCCATACTGGATGAAAATTATTTTTACTTATTCCATTTCAATACACATAAATGGGGACCTTTATTGCAACTACCGATTTTCAGACTATTATTAAACAATGTGTATAAATTAACTTACATGTTTTCCTATCAATGGATTCCATTTCAAAAATTCTTCAATGAAAAAACCTGTACATCACTTTGTGAACATCTATAGCAGATTTTAAAGCATGTACTTATGGGTAGAATTGTGGAGGTAGAGCACAGACATTTTCTGTTTTACCACGTATTTTTAGGCCTCTACTGCTAGAGGTTTGCTCAGGTCTAAATTCAGTACTAATATTTTTTTTCCGTTCTACAAGTTTTGCTGATTCTTTGCAGAACCCATGCTATTCCTTCAACTTGCCATGTTTTTCTATGTTGCATTTTTTCTTGTATGTACTCATGTTATATTTTGAATGTCATTACTTAGAAACATTTTTAATCATCAAATTCTATTAGGAGTTAAGGGAGGTGTGCTTCCTATATTATAATGGAATATATTTTATATTCTAAAAAAGGCTGATTGCAATGTTTCAAATGACTTCACTCAATTTTGCAGCTCAGCTTTCTATTAAAGCACCTTCAAGATTGATGTGGAAAATTTTAAAAGGGCATCACCAGGTATTTTTGTGCTGAGTATTCCATAGCAATATCTGGACTTCTACTTAATGGCAATTATAAATCCCACCTCACGATCCAGATTCAAAAGGAGGTCCTGCAAGGGCTAAACAGTTTCTAGTACAGTATCTTTTCAATATTATTAAATACATTCCTGATTCTTGTACTTTGGAGTGTCCTTAATTATATCATATTCACTGTGTTTTATATTCCAGTTACAAAGCATGTCATTTCTCTATTTATATACAAGCTGGGTTATGGTCATCCTTATGTTATGAAAAAACAGAACCAGAGCATACTTTTTTAAATTTTAATTCTTACCCAAGGTTATGTTTATTGATTTTTAGGGAGACAGAAAGGAGGTTAAGAGAGAGAAAGAGAGAGAGAGAGAGAATATTGATGCTAGAGAAAAACATTAATTGGTTGTCTCTCATAAGTGCCCCAACTGAGTATTGGACCTGCGACCTAAGTATGTGCTCTTACCTGGGATCAAACTCACAACCTTTTGGTATATGGAATGACACTTCAACCAACAGACACACATGGCCAGGCAGAAGTTACTCTTTAGCTGATTCTTTACAGTAAGTTTTTATATTTTTTGTCTTGCTTTGTTTGGGGGGAAAGGAAGGGAAAATGATAACTGACTGCTTAATCAGTCCAGAATTTCTGTTTGGTAAGATAAAGATTTTGTAGCATAGGAAGCAGCAATCATTGTACAACATTGTGAATGCATTGAAAATCCTCAAATATGCTAAAACTTTTAAAGTTATGTCAATTTTATCTCAATAAAAATTTTTAAAGAGTTCATTCTCTGCTGGAGCATAAAGAAAAAAGGGAACATTGGAAGTTGTAGTAGGATGACTAGGATTAGCTAGACTACATGGTCCATAGAGATCATATTTTTAAATTTAATTTTTAATTTAAAATTTAATTTAATTTTTTATTGTTGTTCAATTACAGTTGTCTGCATTCTGACCCCACCTCTCCCCCCATCCCAGTCAAACCCATCTCCCTCCCTTGCTTTCACCCTCCTCCTTGATTTTGTCCATGTGTTCTTTATACTATTTCCTGAAAATCCTTCCCCCCATTCCCCCCTCTCTCTCCCCTCTGGCTATTGTTAGATTGTTCTTCATTTCAAAGTCTCTGGTTATTTGTTTGCTGTTTTCTTTTGTTGATTATGTTCCAGTTAAAGGTGAGATCATATGGTATTTGTCTTTCACTGCCTGGCTTATTTCACTTAACATAATGCTCTCCAGTTCCATCTATGCTGTCACAAAAGGTATAAATTCTCCCTGCTGTATAGAATTTCACTGTGTAAACATACCATAGTTTTTTGATCCACTCATTTACTGATGGGCACTTAGACCATTCCCACCACTCAGCTATTGTAAATTGTCCTGCTATGAACAATGGGGCACACAGGTTCTTTCAAATTGGCGTTTCAGGGTTCTTAGGGTATAATCCCAGCAGTGGAATTGCTGGATCAAAAGGCAGTTCCATTTTTAGTTTTCTTAGGAAATTCCACACTGTTTTCCACAGCGGCTGCACCAGTCTGCATTCCCACCAACAGTGCACTAGGGTTCCCTTTTCTCCACATCCTCTCCAACACTTGTTTGTTGATTTGTTTATGATGGCCATTCTGACTGGTATGAAGTGGTATCTCATTATGGTTTTCATATGCATCATTCTTAATCAAATTGAAATGAAACACCAATGGAAGATTTTAAGGCATGAAATGGATCATGCTAAAACCCACTTTAAATATCAGTAGGCTGCTCTATGAGTAGGAATAAAATAGATTAGTCCAATTAAAAGGCTGTTGGAGTTGTCCATGCAAGAGATGATGGTAGCTTGCCATAGGGTTTTAATAGAAAATGTGATCACTTTTAGGAAATATTTCTTAGGTTTGGGTAAGGCTAATCAACAACTGTCTCAGGATATTTGGGCTTCAGATCCCTATTCGGTCCTGCAGACTAAAATAACTGAATGAGCTTGTTATAGGGAAATACAGGATCCATATTGTCTGGATGCTACTTACACCTCATATTGCAACACCCTCAGTTCTCTAGCCTCTCAGAGACCTGCACCCACCTGCCTCAGCATTGTGATGTTTAACTCTGTGTCAATTAAACTAGGCTGTGTTACCCAGGTGTTTGATCAAAACACTAGCATAGATGTTACTGTGATGGTGTTTTTAGATGTGATTAATATTTATAATCAGTTCACTTAAGTAAAAGTGTGGTGGGCCTCTCTTGATAATGTGGTGGGTTTCATCCAATCACTTGAATGTCTTAAGAGCAAATGCTAAGATTTCTCAAAAGAAGAAGGAATTCTGCCTCAAAACTGTAATATACAAAACTTGCCTGAGTACCAGACTGTTTGTCCTATGAATTTTTTATTCAAGACTGTAAACTCACCTTTTGCCCAGTTTCCACTGAGTTTCTATTGGTCTACCCTATGAATTTCTATATATTTTTAAACTTTTTGTCAGCTTACACACACATAAAATACACACAAATAATTTTAAAACATATTCCTAGATTCAAATCTATTATGAAAACAAAAAATTGTATTTTTTTCTGAAACAAGTTTGTGGCTGATTAAACATGAGTGCAGATTCTTTGTCAGTTATCCTACTGAGAAGTAGGCTATATTCTCACCCTCTTGCTTTGGCCTTGTCTATGACGTGCTTTGAGCAATTAAATGTGCTGGAAATAATTTTTTATAACATTGACACTGGGCCTCAAGAGTTCTGCAGTGTGTTCTTCATACTTACAATGCTCCCTCTTAGAAGCTATATGCCAGGAAAGTTGTTTGAGTACCCTGAGACCATCACATTAAGTGGAAGGTAAAAATAGCCATGTTGATAAAGAGAAACATGTTTGCTCATTTCATGATGGGTGATTTACAAGTGCACCTGCCCACACCACACTGCATGTCCAGCAGTTTTTAACCAAAAATGGCATAACCACCATGCCCCATCTTCCCTATTCACCTAATCTAGCCACTAGCATTTTTTTTTGTTTCCCCAGAAAAAAAAAAGGTCCTCAAAGGGAAACATTTTGCTGATGTGAAAAAAGAGAAACAAAAAATGGCAGAAGCACTAAAAGGCATCAAAATCAATTACTTTAAAAACTGTGTTGAGCAATGTAAAAAACTTGGATAGATGTATGAATTAAATGCAAAGTACATTAAAGATAACTGAAGTTTAAGCATGTAAGAAATATGAAAAATTTTACAATAAATTCCAGGGTCTTGCCCTGGCTGGCATAGCTCAGTGAATTGAGTGTGGGCCTGCAAACCACACGATCGCGGTTCGATTCCCAGTCAGGGCACATGCCTGGGTTGCAGACCAGTTCCCAGCAGGGGACTCACCAGAGGCAACCATACATTGATATTTCTCTCCTTCTCTCCTTCCCTTCCCCTCTAAAGATAAATAAATAAAATCTTTAAAAAAAAATTCCAGGGTCTTTTTGAGTCCCCACTCACATATACTTTTAGCCTTCTAGTGCTGGTAACATAGCATTGTCATGAAATAGTACTATTAAACAAAGTCCAAATTACTGTCTTGTATTCAAGATAATGGTCTTTAATATCTAGATTTTTCAAATGTACTATATATATTAGATTTAATCCTTCTACAATTTGTCTGGCTTTAGCAAAACAGGTTAGGTATCTATTGTAGTTACTCATTAAATACATGTCAAATGATAAATCATCCTGTTATTTCTTATCTCGAGGCATAAGCTCCCTCCATTTCAGTGACCGAAAATATCCTCACAATATCCTTGCCTTGACTACATATTCATTTACTTATCTTAGCAGAATTTATGACTCTTAATGGCTCCACTCAGATCTTCTTTTCTTGATTAATTTAGAGTAAAGTGGGCTATCTTTACTCTGAATCCTTATTTGCATCTTAGTCATTGTCCTTAACTCACATTTTCTCATGCTGTTTTTGTTGTCTTATGTTTCTTCCAACTCTACTAGATTAAGGTCAGTTAAATAGAATAGTAATTTTCACTTCCTCAAACTTACATACTGAGGCAGTATTGTAAAAGTACAAAGCTAGTACTACTGGAGAAGAATGTGACACTATAATTAGCAACCTTCTTGGGTGAGGATATTTGCCTCATAGAGTCTTTGGTATATGTTAAGACTTCATAAATATGAAAAGTATGCAGATTATATTTAATACAAAGGTATATCTAATCACTGTACTTTCCCATCTTGAGTGCACAGTTCTACTAATATCACCTACTTTGATTTATAAATGATTTATAATAACACAAACAGACAACAATAGCAAACTAATGCTATCGATAGATCATTGCTCAACACCTAAGCTGTTACAATGCTTTCTCAAGTTAATAATAGTTAAAAGTATAAAATCATATTTATGAAATATTCTAAGTGTACTGTGATATCAGAATAAATACTTCTATTATAAAAAATGCAAGTATAAATAGAATGAGTTAATGAGTGGATATTTAGAGGTAGGGAGACAAGAGAACACATCATCAAGAAGTGTTAAGAATAGAATGAATGAAATAAATTTAACAGTAAACTTATTGGAAGATTTAGATTGTTGCCTCTGGCTATGAAAAGATTGAACGAAAAAGAGAGAGGGAACTTATGGATATGGACAACAGTGTGATGACTGCAGTGAGGGGGGATGGGAGGAGGGAGATGAAGGAGGGTATGGGGGAAATAAATGGTGATGGGCAAGGACTCGACTTATGGTGGTGAACACACAGTGCAGTGCACAGACAGTGTGTGGTAGAGTTGTGCACCTGAGACCTGTGTAATTTTATTGACCAGTGTCACCCCAATAAGTTCAATAAAAAAAAGAATGACTACTGAAAAAGATTCAATTTGCTGTAAGCTTCTATCACGTATGCTGAGTTTTTGCCATTTCTTTGTTTTACTTGGAGGTGACAGGATGTGACACAGAGGAGAAACGTCAATTTTTAAGGGGCCAATTTGATTTAAATTTGAAGGAAACTATGTGGAAGCCTAGAAACAATAACAATTTGGGAAGCTGATATTTATATAATCAAAGTTAACTAGTTAGTCACATAACAATGTTTGTTAAAATGAATTAAAATAGCAGGTTATGATATCTAAATTTTTTAAATGTTTCTAAAAATCAGGCAGTCATTAGTTTAAAACCACTTTGTCATGTTTCTATATAGCTATTAATTTTTCATCAGGATATGTGAAAAACATGAACAGTTACATCAAAAGGATTATTATATGATCTGGATTATAAAGAATGCTATATCATCAATTGATTCAAATACAAATATTCTTAAATATGCTCATTATTTTCATCATGCATATCTATGGGAGAGCTTATGAAGTTATTCCAGAATTTCATTATTACATGGAAATTTTTCAGGCAAATTAAGTAGCTCTCATGAAAAAGGTTAGATAATAGGGCAGCTAGAAGCAGAATGGAAACAGAGCCCTATTCTGCAGAGAACCTGGTGAGTATTGACACTCATAAAGAATAAAGACTCATTTATTTTGAATTATTAGATCAAAACATCACTGGATGAGTGAAAAAAAAACAAGTAGTAATATTTTTCTCTGAACAACCTTTTCATTAAATTCAAGAAAATGGTGTAAAGCCAAAGTCTACAAGAAGCTACTGTCTTGTCATATACTGGATGGAAATATTTGCTTTAAGAAAACTCCACTGTAGTTACTTAAATCAGAAAAACACACTTGGCATTTAAACTCTCCCTTTCCCTGCCTTGTTGAATGCTACTTAATTACCAAACTTAAATTTCTACACTTTTTAAAATGTGGGTCAAAGTGAACAAAGAAAGGCACTGCAATTTAATGTATGTATTTTCAAGAAAGTGATTCTAAAATTGGTCTTAGCATCGTTAGTACCTCCCTCAGTCCATCTCCTTGTTATTACCAGCCAGCCAGCAGATAAAGAAACTCATCTGTTTTCATTCATTAAATAAAAGAGACAAAATTAAAATAAAATAGACAATAGATTCTCACTTTAAAATTGAATTAATCGCATCAAATTTACTTTAACTTAATCACGTGATCATTTTGTGTTTAATCATTTTCTCTCATAAAAAAAATATGTGAAGAGTAAGCCTTGTCCACAGAAATAACAACAACCATAGTGTCATAAGTTCACAATACCCTTTAGTGTTGGGTTTGCATTTAGAAATGTGAGCCAGGATCTGAAAAAATCACAGGAAGGTAGAGCTCTCTAAAGATATAGACACTGGAAAAAATGCTTGTGCATAATCCATTTTGGCAAGTTCATGAACTACCTTATGCTGAAGTGCAGCATAACTACCTTTAATTTTCAGTGGGAGAATAGGACATGCATAAATAGGTATAACTAAAACTCACTTCTATTGGAAAATGAAATATTTTGGAGATAATTCAAAAGGTGCAGGTACATTGGACTGAACACGGCATTAATTTCAGCCTTTCATGTCACCAAAGTCTCCATGTAACTACCTTTTTTATGCTGAAATGTACACAGGTCAGAGTCATAGGCATCCCCTGCTTTTAAGTCCACTCCCCTTGACATAGAGCTGTAGTAGGACTTTACATAGTAAAGAATCTTGTTGAGGACTATTAAACTGTTAAGCATTTTTCCTTAAAGTAAACTTAATTTTACTAAGATAAAATATAATAAAACAATTTAATTTGTAAGCCAACTCATTCAATGGAAAATAAAATTCATAATTAGATATATTTCAGATTTTACTTAGCCATCAAGCAACTGTTATAACTATATAGAAAAAACCCTAAAAAACAAAAGCAAAAACAAAAAACTGATAATGGTGTTGCTATCAGTGGAAGGATGGTGGAAGCCAGGGGTGTCTTCCTCCCCAGCCAAGATTGTGGTAGGAAGAGGCTCTTACACGGAGCTCAAAAAACCCCCCAAAAAACCCTTCCCCTTGCTCCTCAGGTACCAGATTGGGGGTGGGACCAGGGGGAAAGCAGGCACATGTGCAATAGAAATCAAAATGGTGCAGGAGGAGATTCTGGACCAAAGAGGCCAGTCATTCTAGCCTGGGGAAAGAAGGGTTTGGTTTAGAGGTGGACCCACCCAAAGCACAGGAAACTTTGGGAAGTTGATTAGTTATTTTGGGAAAGTATCTGGTTGTCCTGCACTTAAAACTAATACAATTTCAGGGGCACAAGGAAGCACTCTCTCTTGCTCCTGGATCACAGGTTCGTGATCTGCACTGGACAGTGCACTGGCCTGTATTCTATATGTGCCATATTGCCTTATTGCAGCAACATGGCTCATGGCCTCCAGGAAGATACCTCTCTTGCTTTCCTGCTGACCTGGTGAAGCATTCACTGGTGCATTTCCACACTCTTTCCAGGGAGCATGTGACCTTGTAGCCTTAGCTGCTGCATTGCCCATAGTCTCCAGGAGGGAGCCTGAAGTGGGCAGCAGCCAGGATCAAGTAAGGTACTTGATGGCCATTTAGTAACTGCTTACAGACTCCAAAAGATGGTACTTTAAAATGGAGCAGGATCTCTGGGCACTGTCTTTTGTTTTGGTCTTACTGAAGACAATTGTACTTTTCTGGGTTTTGAAGAGGAGGAAGAGATGAGCTTTGAGACTGGGGGTGCACCATTATCCTAGGTTGCACAGCATCTGAATAAAACTCCTTTCCTTTTTCACCACCAACTGCCTCCTGAGCTGTTTTTTGTTTTTTTGTGGGTTTTTTTTTTTTTTTTTTTTGCTTGCTTGCTTGCTTGGTTTTGTTTTCTGGCAGCAGGGAGAAAACCAACCCTCCTCTTTGTTTGTTTGTTTGTTTGTTTGTTTGTTGAGTAACAGTCTTGTCAATCTGTTTAAGAACAGAATTGTCCTCAAGGAACATGTTACTTTCATGAACCCAAAATATATTTAATAATCAAAAAATAATGAAAAGGGGCCCTCGCTGGCATAGCTCAGTGGATTGAGCACAGGCCTGCAAACCAAAGGATCATGGTTCGATTCCCAGTCAGGGCACATGCCTGGGTTGCAGGCCAGTTCCTAGCAGGGGACCCACGAGAGGCAACCATGCATTGATGTTTCTCTCCCTTTCCCCTCTAAAGATAAATAAATAAAATCTTTAAAATACCTTTAAAAACAATGAAGAGGAATGAAGAAGATGATTTTCTTCACTATTCTATATACATTGTTAAAACATTCTTTGTTCTCATTACCTGTAAATAGTTGATTAACTTAAAAAGCAAGAAATAATTGTCAAGTATCCTTTTTTCTATTTTTTAAATGTATTTTATTGATTATGCTATTATAGTTGTCCCATTTTTTCTCCCCTTTATTCCCCTCTGCACTGCAACCCCCTTTCACCAGCATTTCTCCACCTTAGTTCATGTCCATGTGTCTTACATATAAGTTCTTTGGCTTCTATATTCCCCATATTATTCTGAATCTCTCCCTGTCTATTTTGTACTTACCAATTATGCTTCTTATTTCCTCTACCTTTTCCCCCATTCTCCCTCTTCCCCTCTCCTTTGATAATCCTCCTTATGATCTCCACTTCTGTGATTCTGTCTGGTTCTAGTTGTTTGCATAGTTTGTTCTTGTTTTTAGTTTTTGTTTTTAGGTTCAGTTATTGATAGTTGTGAGTTTTTTGATATTTTACATCTTTTGAACATCTTTTTTTATTTTTTAATTTAATTCTGTTCAAGTACAGTTTTCTGTCTTGTATTCCCAGCCCTGCCCCCCCAGTGCTCCCCACCTCCCTCCCATTTCCACCCCCCACCCTTAGTTATTGTCCATGTGTCCTTTATACTTGTTCCTGTGAGTCCTTCCCCTTTTCCCCTGTGATTCTCTCCCCTCTCCCCTCTGGTTCCTGTCAGCCTGTTCTGTATTTCAGTGTCTTTGGTCATATTTTGCTTGTTTGTTTTGTTGTTTAGATTCCTGTTAACGGTGATATCGTATGGTATTTGTCTTTCACCACCTGGCTTATTTCGTTCAGCATAATGCTTTCCAGTTCCATCCATGATATTGCAAAGGGTAGGAGCTCCTTCTTCCTTTCTGCAGCATAGAATTCCATTGACCATTTTCTTTTTCTTAGGTAAGTTCTTTTAACATTTCACATAGTAAGGGCTTGGTGATGATGAATTCCTTTAACTTGACCTTATCTGGGAAGCACTTTATCTGCCCTTACATTCTAAATGATAGCTTTGCTGGGTAGAGTAATCTCGGATGTAGGTCTGTGGCTTTCGAGACTGCAAATCTTTGTTTCCAGCCTCTTTTTGCCCACAAGGTTTATTTTGAAAAATTAGCCAATAGTCTTATGGAAACTCCTTTCTAAGTAACCTCTCCTTTCCTCTTGCTGCTTTTAAGATTCTCTCCTTATCTTTAATCTCGGGTAATTTAATTATGGTGTGCCTTTGTGTGTTCCTCTTTGGGTCCAACTTCTTTAGGACTCTATGAGCTTCCTGGACTTGCAAGCCTACTTACTTCACCACACTGAGGAAGTTCTTCATTATTTGTTCAAATAAGTTTTCAACTTCTTGTTCTGCCTCTTCTCATTGTGGCTCCCTGACAATTTGGATTTTGGAACATTTAAGGTTGTCCCAGAGATACGTAAGCCTCTCCTCATATTTTTGAATTCTTTTTCTTCATTCTGTTTTGGTTGAATATTTATTGTTTCCTTCTGTTCCAAATAGTTGATTTGCGTCCAGTCTCCTTCACTTCACTGTTGGTTTCCTGTACATATTTCTTTATTTCACTTTGCATAGCCTTTACTTTTCCTCTATTGTGTGACCATATTCAACCATTTCTGTGAGCATCCTGATTACCAGTGTTTTGAACTGTGCATCTGATAAGTTGGCTATACCTTCATCAGTTAGTTGTATTTTTGGAGACATGATCTATTCTTTCATTTGGGCAATCTGTTTTTTGTCTGCGTCTGCCTGTTTTGTAGTAAGGCATGGAGCCTTAAGTAGTCATCAGGGTGGGGAAATCCATGTTGCTGCATTGTGGTGCTGTATGTAGGGGAGAGGGTCCGAGAGGAAACAATGGGGCTTGCTCAGCTCTTGGTTGACTTTCAGTCACTTCCCCAGCTACCCACAAGCAAATTAGGCCCTTCTGCTGCTGATTCCCAGGTAGGTGGTTTTGTGTACATTCTAGGACCCTGTGGGTCTCTTCAAGGAACACTCCTGTGAGGCTGGGAGTTTCTCCTGCCATTGCAACCTTCATGGGTTTTTTTCAGTTAGAGGTTTTGAGACTTAATTTCCCTGCACTGGAACCCCGGGTTGTGTGGTCTGTCTCTCTCCCCAGTTGTTCCTCCCAGTTTATTTGCACACAAATGTGGAACCACCCACTCTGGCAGCTGCCACCTCCCCGCCCCCACCTCCGTCCTCCAGCCATGAGTCCTCTCTACTCTGGCTGCCTATCTACACCCCCTCCTACCAGTCTAGATGAATGTTTCTTCTATAACTCCTTGGTTGTCAGATTTCCTCACAGTTTGATTTTCTGGCAGTTCTGGTGAATTTTTTGTTTTAAAATTTGTTGTTGTCCTTATTTTGGTTACATGAGGAGATCAAGTGTCCAAATATCCTTAAAAAGTCACAGAAAATGAGAAAAATTAAAAAACTTCCTATGACTAAGTTAATAAAATAATGTCAATTCCTGTTGTTTTATTTAAAACAATTTGATCTACTTGTGGGAGAAGGATGGTTGATTGTATACATTAATCAATAGTGATGGTACCATTTGTCACTTTCAAAAAAGACAAGTCAGTATATGTACACCCTCCAAAATCCAAGGACCATATGTCTTGATATGCTCAGGGCAGTTCCAGATTATGAGACCTGCTAGAGTAAAATTCATCATTCCAAAAAAGTGTTCACCTTACATGTAGTTCTTAATGGAGGTAACATATTTGTTTGCGTTTAACAAACTCTATAAATTGCTGGTTAGTGTAACAAATATGAATCGAGGAAATGTTATTTTTCCCTTAAGCAAAACAGATCTATTCATACACTTGTAGACTGTAGGATTTTTCCTAACTAATGATTTTTGAGGAAAATATTTTCAATTATGAACAACTCATTTATTACTGTTTTTCCTTAAGTACTTTTTAAATTGACATAATCCTAATACATAGAATAACCAAAGTTACTTTAGAGTTGAGTTGGATGTACACAGACCACGGCCCCAAAGAATCTGTTAGTGGACTGGGAGCATCACTAAAACATGTTTCATCCTAAGGTGTTTAAATGAACCTGGCAACTCTCAAGCCCTCATTTGAATTTCAATGTGCCCATATAGCCTAAGTTCAAAGTTATTTATTCAAGATTGCTTATGGCAGAAATCCAGACTCATATAGCTGTGAATTTTCCCCTTGTTAAATCTGAGGCGATGACTGTGCCTTGTATTTGCATTTCTCCTGAAGTCTGCCATCACATCTCCAGAGGAAACAGATTAATGACTAAGGTTTTGGCACATTTCCTATGTACCAGTAAGGAAATGACAGTGCCCAAATTACTCATGGAGGATAGTTTTGATGTGACTACCTTTCAGACTGTATCAGCAGATCTAAATATAGTTTAAACCTTTCTATTTAAGTACGATAAATTGTTAAGCTCGCTTTGTAATGGAAGTTTGCAACTCAGGGAAAAGCATGAGGCACTACTTAACTTGAACATACACTTGCCATAAAATGCTGAGTCACACACTGTTCTCCTTAATAGTTGTCAAAAAATGTTTCCTGTGTATTGGTACTATAGTAATGAATTTTGCCTGCCTAGAGATAGTTAAGTTGCCAGGTTTTCACATTATAAAGAGGGCTTGCTGGTTCGAGGTGTGTTTAATGAAGTCTCTGAATGAAAGTGATAAATATTTTTAAAAATAAAAACTATGCGCTGGCTGGTGTGGCTCAGTGGGTTGAGGGCCAGCCTGTGAACCAAAGGGTCGCACTTAGATTCCCAATCAAGGCACATACCTGGGTTGCAGACCACGTCCCCAGTAGCAGACATACAAGAGGCAGCCACACATTCATGTTTCTCCCTCTCTCTTTATCCACTGTTTGCCCTCTCTAAAAATTAATAAATATAACCTTAAAAAATAAAAACTAAAGTTAATTATAGACAAGAAATGGGTGAAAACTAAAAAAGCAAAAGTAAGATTAAGTAGACAGGTGAATCACATAGAATTAAGGAAATCAGAAAAATTAAGAGAAAGACAAATGTCAAATATAGCTTAAAATTCAGTAATAAAGATGACTTTAAGCTTATTAAGGCACATTTACAAATGTTAAGGGGATGAGGTGGATAAAGAATGAGTTAGGGTCAGTATTTAGGAAGTTTGTTTGATATTAATACAGGTAGAGTTTATAATTCCTCCATGGATTTAGGGGAATTAATCTCTCATACATACACAATAAATGACTTACAGTCATTTGAACTTTTTGTCTCTGTTTTACTTCTCAATGTTTTAAAACTCTTTAGAATTAGTTAGATGAAAGGTGCTAATTGAGTGGATATATGATAAACAAAAAAGTAAAAATTATGGAAGGGTTTAGATGAAAAAAATCAAGAAAAGAAGGTCTCTTACAGAAAAAAAATGAGTAATATAATTTGGTCAAAGTTCTGTTTTACATGGCATGCAGTTATCCAATTATAAATATTCAAGCTAAGTAATAAAAACTATGATTCTTGATGTAAGAAACTGAAAACTACAGAATAGAGTACTTAGCCAAGATGCTATTATGTTAGGTGTCATGCAGTTTTCAAAAAATTTCAGTGGCTAATGAGACTTTAAAAAGGCAACCCAAACTGGCAAAAAGTTGGGAATCAATGCCATAAACTGTCAGAAAGAATTAATGTCTCTTCGCATTTGTTTTAGAAATACATGACTTCTCATTTCCCTCATAAAATATTGACTACCTGTAGAATATAACTAGAAAGCATAATATATATTTTTCAGGACATAAAACTGTCATTATTTGCAGATGACATGATAGTGTACATAGATAACCATATAGGCTCTCCCAAAAAACCTACTTGACCTAATGAATGAATCTGGCAAAATAGCAGGACACAAAGTCAATATTCAGCAATCTGAGGACTTTCTGTATACCAGCAATGAAATATCAGAATCAGAAACTAGGAAAAATATCCCATTTACTATAGCAGCAAGAAAAATAAAGTACCTAGGAATCATCTTAACCAAGAAGGTAAAGAATCTGTACTTGGAAAACTATAGAACACTGAGGTAAAAATTAAGGAAGATAAAAATGGAGGTATATACCATGTTCATTGATGGGAAGACTCAACATCATTAAAATGTCCATACTATCCAAGGTAATCTATACATTCAATGCAGTTCCTATTAAAATGCCAATTGCATATTTCACAGTTTAGAACAAATATTTCAAAACTTTATATGGAACCCAAAATGACCCCAAATAGTGTCAGCAATCTTGAGAAAGAATGACAAAGTAGGTTACAATATTTAATATCAAACTATACCATAAGGTCATTGTAATGAAGAGTCTGGTACTATCAATAAGAATAGACAAATAGATCAATGGAACAAGATAGAGAGCCCAAAAATAAACCCATGTCCCTATGATCAATTAATATTTGACAAAGAAGGGAGAATTATAAAATGGAGTAAAAATAGCCTCTTCAACAAATGGTGTTGGGAGACTGGACAGCTACGTGCAAAAAAAAATGAAACTTAAGCACCAACTTACACCATATACCTGAATAAACTCAAAATGGATAAAAGATTTAAACATAAGCTGTGACACTTTAAAAGTCCTAGAGAAAAACAGAGACAGTAAAATTTCAGATATCCCATGCAATAATATTTTCACTGATACATCTTCTAAGGCAAGGGGACATGAAAGAATAAACAAATGGAACTACTTCAAATTAAAAAGTTTCTGCATGGCTAAATAAAACATCATCAAAATGAAAAGGGAAACAACTTTATTGGAAGGCATATTGGCCAATGATAAGGGTTTGATCAAACCTCAGACAAGGGTTTGATCTCCATAATATAAAAAGAAATCATATGACTCAATGCCATGAAGACAAACAATCCAATTAAAAAGTGGGCAAAGGACCTGAACAGACACGTCTCCAATGAGGACACACAGATGGCTCAGAGACATATGAAAGGATGCTCAGCATCACTAGCCATCAGAATGATGCAAATTAAAACCACAATGAGATAACACCTCACATGTGTCAGAATGGCCGTCATAAACAAATCAACAATCAAATGCAGGTGAGGATGCAAAGAAAAGGGAACCCTTGTACATTGTTGGTGGGAATGCAGACTGGTACAGCCACTGTGGAAAACAGCATGGAACTGCATCAAATACTAAAAACGAAACTGCTTTTTGACTCAGCAATTCCACTGCTGGGATTATACCCTAAGAACCCTGAAACACCATTTAAAAAGAACCTATGCACCCCATTGTCCATAGCAGTGTTATTTAAAATAGCCAAGTACTGGAAATGGCCTAAGCGCCCATCAGTAAATGAGTGAATCAAAAAACTATGGTACATTTACAGTGACCACAGGTGTCAAACTCATTTGCACCAAGGGCTACATCATCCTTACAGTTGTTTTCAAAGGGCCGAATGCAAATTTAGAACTGCATAAATGTAACTACTCCTTAACTAGGGTCAGACTTCAGGGTTGCCTCCCTCCACGTAGAAACAAGGTGTCAGGCCAGATAAAACAAGGTGGAGGGCCAGAATCAGCCCTCAGGCCTTGTGTTTGCCACCTGTGATTTACACAATGGAATACCATACAGCAGAAAGAAAGAAGGAACTTCTACCCTTGGCAATAGCATGAATCGAACTGAAGAAGAGTATGCTAAGAGAAAAAAGCCAGGCAGTGAAAGACAAATACCATATGATCTCCCCTATAACAGGAACCTAATGAACAAAACAAACAAATGAGTAAAATAGAAGCAGAGGCATGGAAACAAGGACTGAACTGACAGGGACCAGAGTGAGGGGAGCGGCATAAGGGAGGAGAGAACAGGAACAGCCTAGTTAAAGAACGAGTCTAAATGACCCATGGACGTGGACAACAGGGTGGGGATTGATTGTGGGGGTGGGGGTGTTGCAGGGCAGGGGAGAGCAGCAGGGGAAATTTGGGATGACTGTAAGAGAACAAAAATTTAGAAAAATAAAAATAAAGATAAAAAAGTGTTTCTGTGTGGCCTCCACACTGCAGCTGTGGGGCCTGTTCTCCCACAGTTCTCCCTTCCCCAAATGCACAGTCTCTCCTGATCAGGGCTGGCCACAGTCTGCCAGAGCCTCTGACAGTTTTAGAAAAAGTTTCCCCCTGGGTCCCTCACAGATGGCACTGGGAGGAATCCCCTGGGGCCGTGGTGGGGTGCTCTCCCGATCCCTCTAGTGATTCTCAGCCTCTGGTGCCTGCTGCCACCATGCTGTTTCTGCAGCCAGTACCAGCTTGGCTCTTTTTCCACCCGCAGAGCTCACACTCCTAAGCCAAACCACAGCCTCCTCAGTCAATGTTTTTCCTGTTTGCAGTTCACATGGTGCCTGGGATCAGGGAGGTGTCAACCCCTTCCCCAGTAAGTATTGCAGTCCATGGGTCCTGGCTCGTGGCCCTGCCGGGGTAAACAACACAGTAACATATCTGGACACTAAAGTGCAGGCACTCTGGAGATTTCTTCCCAAGGAGGATACTTTAAATTTCTAAAAGTGGCTCCTGCCCCAAACTGCATATCTGGAAGTGCCAGGTTGGGCTGCAGTGGTGGCACCTGCTCCTCTAGGAAAGCCCGGGCCACCCACTCCCCAGTGCCCTGCAGGTGAACAGGCCCTTGCCCACTGATGCACAGGACCGCACTGTTGTCTGTGTACATGCTCACTCACACAGGATCTCACTGAGTCTTAGCTGGATTTTTGAGTTGCTTGCTCTGTGGTTTAGCTGCAAGACTGGACCAGGTCTGGAAGCAAGTGGACCGAGCTTCCAGCAGAAGCATTCTGCCCTCATCTTGGATTCCTGTGTTTTCTATGTCTTTTAAAATTGCTAGCTAGCAATTCATCCATTTTGCCAAATTTTTACAAAAAAGAATTTTGAGTTATTAATTACATCTATTGCTTTTCATTTTTGCTTAATATTTGATATATCTTTGTGCTTTCTGGCTTATTTTTTGTTTCTAGTTTTGTGATCTGAGAATTTTACTCATATTTTTCATTACTTCATATTTATTTACAGAATATTTTAGTGCAATGCACTGTCTTCTAATTACTACTTTTAAATGCATCCAAAGATTCTGATATGTAATTTTATTTTATTCTCATTTGTTTAAAAATTTTCTGTAATTTTAGCTTTTATTTCCCCCTTATCATAAAATATTTAATAAGAGGTTTTTGAATTTCCAACTACAAATGTCTGTATATTTTAGTTTTGTTAGTAATAACAGTCTTATGCCATTTAAATCAGAAAGTATTGTTTAAATGTCTTTACAGTTTAAAAGATACTATTTTATTTGTAACCTAATATATGATTAATGCTTGGGCACATGCTGTATATTTGAGGAGACTATGTATTAACAGGAGGAGAGTTCAATACATGCCCATAAGATCTACATCCTATTTATCTTAGTTAGATCTTCTATCTCCTTACTCGTGTGTGTGTGTGAGTATATGCTCTTGATCCATTTTGCACCGAGCATGGAACAGTAAAGTCTACAGTTGCAAGTGTTTCTATCTGTTTCTCTTTACATTTCCTATCATTTTCATTTCATGAAGGCTGTGCTGTATTTAGGACATAACATGTCATAAGTGTTATATCTTCAGTGTCAACTGTGACTTTCAGCATTACAAAGGATCCTTCTCTGTGACAGCTTTTGAGATTGAATTCTTCAGTGTCAGGATAACTAGCACTGCTCACTTTTTGTTTCCATTATCCTGGGATACTTCAGCACATTACTTTATTCTTAACCTTACTAATCACCATATTGATAGCATCTGTTGTATGCAGAAAATAGTTGATTTTTGATTTGAGCCAAACTGACAATAACTTTCTTTTAATAAGTGAATTAAGTTCATTGATTGCATTTATTAATATGACCAATTCATTTGGTCTGAAAAATGGTGGATTTTATAATTACTTTTATTTGGTTTTACATTATGTTTCTTTCTTGATAAGTGCTTTTGCTATATTATTTATATATTTGGGATATTTACAAAGTTATATGCTTCACTTTTTTGTTTACCTCTGTACTTTTAAATTTTTCCTATCTTTAGTTTCCTGGATTTTTAAAAAAGATTTTATTTATTTATCTTTAGGGGGGAAGGGAAGGAGAGAGGAAGAAATATCAATGTATGGTTGCCTCTCGTGCGTCCCCCGCGGGGAACTGGCCTGCAACCCAGGCATGTGCCCTGACTGGGAATCCTCTGGTTCGAAGGCCTGCACTCAAACCACTGAGCTACACCAGCCAGGGACAGTTTCCTGGATTTTTTTCATTTTTAAAATTTAACCTTTTACTATCAAAATAGTAAAATAGTAAATAGTTTATAAAAATTTATTCAGTACCACTTATCACCCACCTAATGTCTATACAGCCTGCCACCTGTTTTTGTAAATAGAAGTTTATTAAAACACAGTCATGATCATTACTTATTGTTTATGACTGATTTCACCCTACATCGGGTTGAATACATGCAACAGAGACTGTATGATCTATAAAGAACAGCATTATTAAATATTGCATTAGCCAAATGTCCACATGTTACTTTTTTCCATAAAATAAAAGACACCTTTTTCATTTTCACCAGTAACTTAATTGATCTGGATATTTTAAGTACGTCACCTGTCTCCTGCGTGGTATGATATTGACTTCTCAACTAATGCCTCAATTTGATCTCTGTCCACTTCAAGCGATCTATCTGATCATGGAGCATTGTCCAGAGAGAAACATACACCATGAAACTTCACAATCACTTTTTGTCACAGACCCCCACGCATTGGGTCCACATGTTGTAGCTCAAACAAAAGAAATTCATGCAGACTACCAAACCCTGTGGGGAAAAAGGGTGAGCAGCTTCTCTCTCAAGGAGGGAAAAAGCCTTGACCCTTGTTCCAATGAGCTTATATTGTCTTACCGGGCACATTACATGAAGGGCCTGATTAACTATGCACAAGTTCACTTTAGGTGGTTATCTTATACAGAAAACAAAGGAGAGGATGCTGGTAATCACATCACAGAAGGGGAGTATTTGCAAATGAAAAGGCAAGAGTGGTGGAACCAGTCACATTGGTCCTAGGAAGGTTTAGCATGAATTTTAGAAGTTATTTTGCAGTAAATGTTTGCTACAAATCTGGGCGAGGGAGCTTTTAGCAAAAAGCAAGACTCGAAGTGGCAGGAACATTGCAGGTCTGATTCTCCACGGGAGAACCTATCCATGGGCGTGGGTCCTGTGCATCTCTGAGTGGGAGCTGGGCCCATGCCATGCAGAATGGTCTCCCACAACTTTTGACATATTTGATCGGTCACAGAACCTTCTTCACACACTGCACAAATTTTATTTTTGGATTTCAGTTGCATTTTTACCTTTCTTGAAATAATAAAGCATATTACTCCAAAATGTCACTTATTTTCTTCCATCTTCAATTTAAAATGGCTGCACAAAAATTCCCCAACTTGGTAAGCTTTTTCTTAAATGCACACGGATATGAGAGCTGTAACAATATGATCTAACAAAATTGTTTCAAGTGAAGTTCAAGACAATTAACCTCTACTAAAGCTGTCTTATGGGGAAAAAATTAAGTTTTGGGCCAACCCAACATTTGTTCCTTTATTAAAAACTTTTGTGGAACCCTTAACATGTATCACAATGATCCTTTTCTATTTTTCTTCTTTCCTCTCCATTTTCCACCAATATTTTACTTGCATTATTTATATTCCATCACAATTTATAGTATTGAGGTATTAAGCTTCAACCTGCAGTGGCCTTAAATGACACACTAGACCAAATTGATTTAATTGATATCTTCAAAGCATTATACCTCAGGAGCAGCAGAATATACATACTTTTCAAGTACATATAAAACATTTTATAGGATACAAAACAAGTCTCATTAGATTTAAGAGGATTGAAATCATATTAAGTATCTTCTCTGACCACAGTGCTATGAAACTAGAAATTAATCACAAGAAGAACACTGAAAAATATTCAAAGACATGTAAGCTAATAATATGTTGTTAAATAATGAATAGATCAACAATGAGATCAAGTAAGAAATCAAAACATACCTTGAAACAAATTAAAATGAGGATGCAGCAATCCAAAATCTATGAGACAAGGGGAAAGCAACCCTAAGAGGAAAATTCATAGCATTATAGGCCTATCTTCAAAAACAAACAAATAAGCATACAAACAAAAATAAACAAAAAAAAGTTCAAATTAACAATTTAAATTCACACTTCAAGGAACTTAAAAAACAACAAATAAACCAAGCCCAAAGTGAGTAGAAAGAAGGAAATGCTAAAGATCAGAGCAGAAACATATAAAATATAGTCTAAAAGAACAGTACAAAAGATCAATGAATCCAAAACTGGTTCTTTAAAAAGATAAACAAGTTTGACAAACCTTTAAATAGACCCATCAAGAAAAAAAGTTAAAGAACACAAAATAATAAAATCAGAAATGAAAGAGAAGGAATAATAACAGATGCCAAAGAAATAAAATGGTTTGTGAAAAATATTATGAACTACTATATTCCAACAAACTAGATAACCTGGACCAAATAGATAAATTACTAGAAACATACAATCTACCCAAACTGGATTAGGAAGAATCAGCGAATCTGAATAGACAAATTACACCTAGTGAAACTGGAGCAGTAATCAAAAAACTCTACAAAACCAAGTCTGAGCTAGATGATTTCACAGGGGAACTTCACCAGGTATTTTGAGAAAAACTAACACCTCTGCTTCTCAAACTATTTCATAAAATTCAAGAGGAGGGAAGGCTCCCAAACTCATTTTAACAGGCCAAAGTTATCTTAATTCCAAAACTAGATAAAGACACTATAAAGAAAGAAAATTATAGGCCAGTATCCTGCATGATAAATCCTCAAGAAAATATTAGTAATTGAATACAGCGATGAATCAAAAAGATCATACATTGTGATCGAGTGTGATTTATTCCTGGAATGAAAGGTTGGTATAGCATTTGTAGATAAATAAATGTGATTTACCACATACACAAAACGAAGAATAAAACCCACATGATCATATCAATAGATGCAGAAAAGGCATTCGATAAAATCTGGCACCCAATAATAATAAAAACTCCTAGTAAAATGGGAATAGAAGGAGCATACCTAAACCTAATAAAGGCCATATATGACAAACCCATTGCCAGCATCATACTCAATGGGAAAAACCTACATGTGGTTCCCTTAAGATCAAAAACAGGACAGGGATGTGTGCTTTCACCTCTCATTTTTTTTAGAGATTTTATTTATTTATTATTTTAGAGAGGAGGGAAAGGAAGGAGAAAGAGAAGGGGAGAAACATCAGTGTGTGGTTGCCCCTTGTGCTCCCCGAATTGGGGACCTGGCTGGCAACCTGGGCATTTGCACTGACTGGGAATCAAACCAGTAACCTTTAGTTTCATAAGCCCAATCTCAGTCCACTGAACTACACCAGCCAGGGCCGCTTTTACCTATCTTATTCAACATAGTACTGGAAGTCCTAGCCATAGCAATCAGACAAGAAGAAAATATAAAAGGCAATCAAATTGGAAAGAAAGTAGTAAAGCTGTCTTTACTCACAGATGACATAATTCTATAAACAGAGAATCCCAAATATTTTACCCGAAACTACTAAAACTGATGAATGCAGCAAAGTAGCAAGATACAGTATTATTACCCAGAAATCAGTTGAATTTTTACATGCCAATAATGAAGGGAAATCAAGAAAACAATTCCACTTACAATTGCTTCAGAAAGAATAAAATATCTAGGAATAAATGTAACCAAGGATGTAAAAGGCCTGTACTCCAAAAATTATAAGACACTGAAGAAATAAAGTGAAGATACAAATAAGCAGAAGCACATACTATATTCATGGTAGGTAGAATTAATGTCATTAAAATATCCATACTACCCAAAGCAATCTATAGATCCTAAGCAATTTCTATAAAGACCCCAATGACATATTTCACAGAACTAGAACAAATGTTTCAAAATTTTATATGGAACCACAAAACACCCTGCATAGCAACAGCAATCATGAGAAAGAAAAACAAAGTTGGAGGGATCACACTACACTACAAGGCCGTAGTAATCAAAACAGCCTCATACTGGCATAAAAACAGACACATATATTAATGGAAAAGAATAGAGAGTGAAGGCATAAACCCACACTTTTAATTTCAATTAATATTTGATAGAGTAAGCAAGCACATATAATAAGCTAAAGATAGTTTATTCAATAAGTGGCATTAGAAAAACTGGAGAGATACATGCATAAAAATATAAGTAGACCACCTTTTTACAACATACACAAAAATAGATTCAAAATGGATCAAAGACTTAAATGTCAGACCCCAAATCATAAAAGCCCTAGAAAAAAACATAGGCAGCAAATCTTGTACATTGCTTATAGCAATGTTTTATTGGATGTATCTCCCCAGGCAAGGGAAACAAAAGAAAAAATTAGAAATGGGACTAAATCAACCTGAAAAGTTTTTGCACGGGAAAGGAAATAACAAAATAAAAAGACAACCCACAGAATGGGAGAATATATTCACCAATACAACTAACAAGAGGTAATTATCCAAAATTGACAAAGCATTTACAAAACTCAACACCAAAAAACCACACAACCCAATTAAAAAATGGGCAAAGACCTTGAATAGACACTTCTCCAAAGAGGACATACAGATGGCCAATAGACATATGAAAAGATGCACAATGTCACTAAGAAACAAATAATTTCAAATTAAAGCCACAATAAGATACCATCTCACACCTGTCAGAATGGCTATCATCAATAATTCAGCAAACCACAAGTGCTGGTGAGGACATGGAGAAAGGGGAACTCTTTTGCACTGTTGGTGGGAATGCAGACTGATGTAGCCACTGTGGGAAGCAATATGGAGATATCTCAAAAACTAAAATGGTTCTGTGTTTTGACCCAGTGATCTAACTTCTGGTTATATATCTGAAGGAAACCAAAACACTAATTCGAAAGAACATAAGCACCCCTATGTTCATTGCAGTGTTATTTACAATTGCCAAGACTTGCAGCTCAAGCACCCATTAATAGATGAGTAGATAAAATTACTATGGGACATTTAAACAATGGAATACTCTTCAGCCATAAAAAAAAAACTAGAAAACTATACCCTTTGCAACAATATGGATGGACCTGAGAAACATTATGCTGAGTGAAATAAGCCAGTCAGAGAAAGACAAATGCCATATGATTTCACTCATATGTGGGATCTAATAAACAAACTGATATAACAAGAAAAATTGGGACAGACTCAAAGATGGAGAGCAGGATGACAGCTAGTGGGGGGATAAGTTAGAGAGGGGGTGGAGAAATTGAGCAAATAAGAAAAAGGACTCATGGACATGGATAACAGTGTGGTGATTGCTGGGGAGAGGCAGTATAAGGGGACTAAAAGGTAATGTAGAAAATATAATAAAATTTCATGTGAAACTGAAAAATTTTTCTTCTACTAGAAAAAAATGTTACCTCAATAAATTTAATTTTTTTAAATATTGAGAAATTTCCATTTAAACTTAAGAAAAAACATTTTACTAAAAAAATTAAATGGCATTTCCATGTTGAAGCAATTATTAAAATAACTATTTATCTGTGGCACTGCAATAAACCACAAAGTTCCGCCAGCCCCCCAATGAATTTCTATTTCTTAGTGACTAGGAGCTGGGTTACAAACTCTCAGGAAATTTATTGGGAGTCCAATAGTGTATCAAACCACAACAAGATGTAATTAAGGGAAGGACGACTAAAAAAAATTAAGTTCCAAATGGACAGTCTTTCAGGCTGCTGCCTGTATAACCAATCAAATCTCAAGTAAAACCATAATAGCATTCATATGTGAGAAAAGCCATTTCTAGTTTTGAAAGAATGGGGTGTTTACTATTTGCTTCTCCAGAAAGCCCATTGCAGTAAGAGTATATTCACCATTTACTTTGTGTAAAACCAAATAAGATGATGTCGAAGGATAATGCATAGCCACAAAAAGCAGAACTCAACAAGTACAATAAAGAGGCCATGGTGATGTTGGGAAAATGTATTACTGTACTAGCTCTGAGAAGAACTAAACTTAGTAGAGTGGGCAAAGAGATAGAGTAAACTATAAATCTGTTGATAAGAAAATGTTATATTTATGAGTTGCCTATATTATTATTTTACCAATTTCTTTATATACCAGCCTGATAGCATTTGTAAACTAAACTCTGAGTTTTTCTAAATGAAATTAATATTTGTCTTTGGAGAAGGTTCAGTGTTTTATTGGAGATGCAGTATGAAAACAATAAAAGCTAGAGATGACTTTAATCATTTATAATAAAAATGAGACAAAAGGAAAAAAAGTAGTTTTATCAAGGAATAAATACCACTAAAGTACCACTAAAGTACCCTGGAAACAAAAAGAATCTCTTCTTTTAAAAAAATATTAGAACATAAATGTAAACATAATCTATGACAGCTACCTATATACTAATTTGTGATATATTCTTAAATTTTAAATGTGAATTCAGCCTCAGCATATACTTAAGAGAAAGCCATTAGATACTGATAGAAAAAAATGATCAAAAATAAATAAAAAGAGCTAAACTCAGAGATGAAAGAAACAAAATACAATGAATCATATATAATTAGAACATAAATTTTAATTTAAGGGAATTCTAGAGTGCGTTGGCTCCAGAATGAGAATAAGTTACTATAAAATAGGTATGATTAGAAACTAAAAGATATAATTTTGAACAAATAATATGTCTATGCATGTAGTTATAGGATATGTGAAGAAAATATTAATGAAACTTTTTGGACTGAAAAGAATAGTTACATGTTGACATATCAAGTGGATCAAGAACAGATCTGCCAAGTCTCAAAAATCATAAATTCAAACTGCTACTTACTAGAATTAATAAAATCATTCAGTAAAGTAGCAGGATATAAAATATAAAGATATTTGTTGCTTTTCCTGTACACTAATAACAAACAATCAATGGAGAAATGAAGAAAACAATTCCATTCACAGTTGCATCCAAAATAATGAAATATCTAGAAACAAACTTAATTAAGGAGATAAAATACACCTGTACTCTAAAAAAAAATAAAACATTGAAAAAATAAATTGAAGAGCACACATAAAAATGGAAAGATATACTGGGATCATGGATCAGAAGGATTCATATTGTTAAACTGACCATACTACCCAAGTGATTTACTTGTATTTATTGTATTTCCTATCAAAATACCAGCATCATTCTACTCTGAACTGGAACAAATAATCCTAAAGTTTATATGGAACCCCAAAGAGCCAAAGCAATCTTAAGAAAGAACAAAGTTGGAGGAATCAGGCTCCCTGATCTTCAACTCTAGTACAAAGTCATAATAATCAAAACAGCATAATACTGGCAGTAAAATCGACACATAGATCAATAGAACAGAATACAGAACCCAGAAATAAACCCTTGTTTATATGGTCAACTAATTTAAAACAAAGGAGGTAAAAATATACTCCATATACTGGAGTAATGACAGTCTCCTTAACAAGTGATGTTGGGAAAACTGAAAAAATAAATGCAAAAAAAAAATTCAACTAGGTCATTCTCTTACACCATGTTAAAAAAGAACTCAAAATACATTACAGATTTAAATGTAAGGCCTGAAACCATAAAAATCCTAGAAGAAAACAACCGAAGTAAACAATTTGACTTCTCTCTGAGTAACATTGTACAAGGGCAATAAGCAAAAATAAACAAATTGGGCTATATCAAACTAAAAAGCTTCTGCACAGTAAAGAAAACTTTTAACAAAATAAAAAAGCAACCTGCTGAATAGGAGAAAATATTCATGAATGGTGTGCATATAAGTAAAAGCATATGGCATGTGTCTTTCTGCACCTGGTTTATTTTCCTTGGCATAATATCCTCTTGATCCATCCATGCTGGCAGAAATGATACAATTGTGTGGGGGCAACTTTGCCCTCAAGTCCCCCCGTCTGCCACAGATGAAAATGAAACTACCAAGATATGATCTGCTTGGGGAGGAGAGGTGGTCAATCTCTCAGAGGAGAAAGACCAAGAACCTCTTCTTCACTGGCTTTTATTAGGTTGTAATACACAGGAATACAGGTAAAGCTCATCAATCAATGTCAGGTGGCAAGGATCAAACAACAGATAACATTTCAAAGAAATCTGAGGGCTCAATCTGAGTCAGTGTCGGTCAGGTAAGGGGATTACAAAACTTTGGGAGACATACTCATTTCCCTGCTCAGACCCTTATGATATGAATGAAAGCACTCTTAGCAAAGCAAGATTCACAGGACTTTAGAATTCTTTCTTATACTTGATCACCCCAGAACCCACTGTAGCGGGCAAAGGGCTGCACTGCCTTCCCAGTTATAGATTTTCAGGCTTAAGTGGATTAGAGCCAGGAAGTGCTTCTCCCAGACAGAAATGGGGACTCAGGCTATGTCAGAATAGTCGGGGGGCGAGGGTCCATCACTGCCTCTTTGCTGCAGCCCCCCGAGTCCTTCCTTGAGGGCCTCCCAAGTGATCATGTCTGGCTTAGGTTGTCCCCTCTCTGAGGGGTCTTACTCATTATTGACTAACCGGCCAAGCATTGGGGGCCAGAGATGGATGAAGCAGAAGCAACGCTCCTGCCAGGGAGATAAGCTTTGTCTCCTCGTGGCCCGCATTCCGAAGGTCGCTCACTCAGCCTTATCTATGGGGAGCAGTTACAACTCCTGAAACCAGGCAGAGCAGTTCCCAAAACAATTTCATTTTTTTGTTGTGTAGTATTCTATATGTATACCACATCTTCTTTACCCATTGATCTGTCCATAGACACCCAGACTGCTTCCATATCTTGGCTATTATAAATAATAGCCAAGAAATAAATTGGCTATTATAAATAAATGCTGCAATGAACACAGGGGTGCATATGACTTTTTGAATCAGTGTTTTTGTTTTCTTTGGATAAATACCTAGACTTCAATTGCTGGATCATCTGGTGTACCTATTTTTAGTTTTTCTAAAGAGTCCCTCTACATTTTCCTATAGGAGCTGTACCAGTTTGCAGTCCAATTAACAGTGAGTATACTGGGTTCCCTTTTCTTCATATCCTCGCCAACATGTTATTTCCTGAGATTTTGATAATAACCATTCTGACAGGTGTGAGGTGGTATCTCACTGTAATCTTGACTTGTATTTCCCTGATGATTAGTGATGTTTCATATGTCTGCTGGCCATCTGCATGTTTTCCTTGAAGAAATGTCTTTCCATGTCCTCTGCTTATTTTTTGAAAGGATTGTTTTGTTTGTTTGTTCGGCTTTTTTTTTGCTATTGAGTTGTATGAGTTTCTTATGAATTTTGGACATCCACACCTTATTGGATAATACTTATCCTTTTGTCCTGGAAGCATTACAAACTTCTGGAGGTATTTCAGCTGCAGAGAGGAAGGGCAGGAGCAGTGGTGGCAACAATGTGGTCATACTGCTATTTGTGGAGCATCAAGCTGCACGTTTTTGGGGACTGCATTAAAGGGACCCTACATGAATTAGCATTCCATTGCATTGCTGGTTGAGGGTTTCCAAGTTGGGGATGAGTGACCCTCTGGGGCCACCTTTCTCTGACGTATTCACCCACTGCACATAGGAGGAATCAAAGTCTTAGATCTGTAAAACCATTCGTCATATTGTCACTATGTTGCCACACATCTGTTACTAAAACAAATCAAAAGGTGATAAAACAATGTGCCAATGAAGACAATATCAATTCTTACACTTTTATTGTTTTAAATGATTTTGACATTTATGGTTATTTTTATTGTTGTTTAACAACCGTTTTACTTGACAGTGGTCCTAAAAAATGTGCAATCAGATCTCCCTGTGTGATCAACTACAATCTTTTCTTTTCTGGAAAAAAATCTCCCTGTTTTCTATAGCTTTGATAAAAGCTCAGTTCCACATCGGATGTTCACATTCATTAAATTCAAACTCTAACTTAATATAGCCTCTTCCTTTCAATTAGGAAATAGACATATATTTTCAAGTGTCATCCTTCAGCATGGGGATAATTTGTCTGGTGAAACCTTTTAAGGTTTTGAGAAATCCTGAGGGCAACATAATGTTGACAATTCCTATGGAAAACTGGAAAAAGGAAAGAGAAAAACTGAAAAACATATCTGGGCAAAATTAGCCCCAGAACTAATTTGATAACAGAGTAATATTATTTTATCTAAAAATCTCAAATAATTTGGTGTTTTAAAACCCAGAAATATATAGTAATGATTTGTAACTAAAAAAGCTTGATTGACCTGACTTCTTTTACCCATTTTGCTGCTGTATTTAGATTTTAGGCATGAGAGTATAAGATTAAGTTGCCCCCAAAACTTCAAAGGCTGAGAATGTATAAAGTAATTCTGATATAACTTTTTTTTGCTCCTTGTGTACCAGTATGTGCCATGTCACACACTGGATACATGTGCAAGCCAGTAACTTCAATGACTACTTCCCCAAGGAGACACAGGTACCGGCTGTGATGGAGCTAGTGATGGCCAATGGCTGGCCTGCCCTGTGGGCAAGCTGAGGAGTCACAGCCGCTGCTGTGAGTGCTGCATGTACAGGGTGTCCCTGAATTAATGGTGATCCCTCCTACTGCTGTGTACAGCCACAGCTGAAGAAGCTTTTGCTGTTCCTATGGCAGCAGTACGAGTTTCAACTCTAAAAAAATTTTCATTTTTGTCTTTTATTCATGGTGAGGAAGCCAATTTGAAATCCTCAGGCAAGACTAAGGGGATGGCCACCCTGCAGCTTGTGTGTCAGCTGCAAACACTAAACCAGATCCACAAGACCATTTAGACCTGAGGGATACGTTGCAGCACATGGGCTTCCTCCTCTCACTGCCTCTTAAGTACTAGGAGGCAGCTCTTCTTGGTTCAGGGCTCACACAGCTTTCTAGAGAATGCTGATTAAGGGCACATTTCAGTTTGGTATCAGGATTTCACTGGCAGCCTTATCTTCCCCGAGTTCAGTGGATACATATCTTCATACCTTTATTTGATATCATATTTATTCATAGTTAAACTATATTTCTGCACACTCCTTGCACATCCCACTTTAAATCACAGTTTGATAAATAAAGATTAAATGGTAATAAAAAAAGTTTCTCCTGTGGTAAATCTATTACACTGAGGCAGGAGATACCATAGGAAGAACCCTGAGGCTGTATACTATTGCTGGGCAGGGTGTCCTGGTTGCTAGGCAACATCTTTTAGCACTTAGGTAGGATAGATAATAAACCAAGGAAGGAAGGAGGAGGGAGACATGTCTCGCCCACTAACCCAACAGTCCTGAGCCTGGTTCCATAACATTGCCAGGCATTCCAAACAACACAAGCAAACACGGTGCAGGAGGAGGAGAGAGTCTTTGACACTGGGCTTCTGTAAGCTTCTGTAACAATCTTACTAAGATTGTGGGTATCCTAAACATCCCAACTTAGAAGGCAGGAGGGAAGTCCTTGCAATTCTATGTACCATTTCCTCTATTTGGGAAAGAACCCCTACAAATACATATGTTTTGGTAATTGTGTCCCCTCAGAGGGAAGCTGGCATCACCTTTACCGATCAATCAAAATGTAACTCCCTCACCCCCAGCCTGCCAACCATGTAAGTCCTCAGAACAAAGGACTGGGGGCTCTTGCCACCCTTGTTCTTGCCATTCTCCCCCACCTTGGCAAGGTTCATTCTCTTTCGTTAAAAAGTATCACTAATAAACTGTGGTTGCATGCTAATAGACTTACTGATCCTTAATTCTTTACTGTGTCGGCAAGAAGAATCAGGTTTCCCCTGCTAACAGTACCATTTTTATTTATTTTTAGAGAAAGTGGAAGGGAAGGAGAAAGACTGGGAGAGAAACATCAATGTGTGGTTGCCTCTCATGTGTCCCCTACTGGGGGACCTGGCCTACAACCCAGTCATGTGCCCTGACTGGGAATCGAACTGGCGACCCTTTGCTTCAAAGGCCCGTGCTCAATCCACTGAGCTACACCAGCCATGGTGAGAACACACCTTTTTATCAAAAATATCTCATGTGTAATATCAACCTCTTTAGTGGTTTAATGTGCCTCATTTGATTTTCCAAAGAAATAAAAGATATGGCAATTTATTTACTTTTAGTCACCAAAACAAATCACTGATTTCTCTTTTATTATGTAACTACCTTTCATTCAGAGAGGCAGCTGGAAATATCTTTCATTTTAAAATCTCAACTGATACAACCTGGATTGCTCATCATTTAAAGAACTGTCTCATAACCAGTTAGGAAGTATTTTACACTGCGCTATTTTATGCAGAGGAAAACTGAAGCTTAGATGGTCAAATGTCTTTCTTGCTGCTTATGAAGTGAAGTTGAATGTAGACCTGGGAAAGTAATATATGAATTTTGGTCTCTTACCCTTTTCAGGCTGTTCCCTCCCTTTTTTTTTTTTTTTTTTTTGGTAAGAGACACTTGCAAATAAATTGGTATTTGTATTTTCTAGTCACATCTTAGCTATGTGAACACTTCTAGATAAAGTAGGCATATGCCCATTTTGGGGCTGTTAACATATTTCAAAACTGTATTTCAAGTAATCTCACAGAACACATGTCCACACTCCTTGCACATCCCACTTTCACATATTTTCTCTTATTAAATCGATCAATAGGGAAGAATTAACAGGACATAGTTTCTTGCTCATTCATTAAGATGTGATTGCTTTTGGCACCAATTAGTTGTAGTCACTGGTTCACTTGTGCTTTTCAGAAGTAAATTAATAATGGTGACAGAACAAGGGATTGCAGCTACACAACATCTTTTAAAACCCACGTCTAGGAAACTAAGTGTCAAGTCTGAGGAGACTACTAACAAAGGACACATTAATAAATATAAATTCCTCTAAAATGTTTATTTAATTTATATACACTTGGACAAAAAATACCTGCTTAATAAAAATTATATAAGGAGATTTTACTTTATCTCTTTAATAAGTCCACAATTCAGTATTTATCAGTGAAGAAATGTCAATAATATTTTTTCACATTCAACAGGGGTAACTGGTTAATAGTTTAATGGGTCTAGCAAAAATAAAAGCAAAATATAACACAAGTATTTCTCTAAAAAAAGATAAAATACAACACTGCCTAGTAATAACAGTATTGTAATAAGTAGAAATATTTTGGTCAAAATAAGTGAGTCACCCTTATTTATTCCTAGTTATTTTGGAGGAATAACTAGAAATAAATTTCTAGTTATTCCTCCAAAAAGAGTAATAATCATTTTCAAGTCTTTATCCATTCTATAAATAAGAATAAAAATAAAAATAAAAATGTTCTAAAACATAACTAGAAATCCTTGAAGGCTAAACTTTCCTAATTGATATGTATTAAAAATATTCTAAAAATTCTCTGCATCTCAGCTACAGTTATCAATAAATTTAAACATGTACACTTTTACATAAATTTAAATAGCACAATGGCCAGTTAAGAATAATCTGAATATATAGGATGGCAAATCTGCATATGAAATGTGGGAGAAATCCCACATTTATATATGCTCTCTTTCTTACTTTTCCTTTATTGCACTTCTTCAGTATATGAAAATAATTGTTATACATGTTCTCTTTGTTCTCCTTTTTTGCACTTCTTTAGTATAGAAAAAATAATCTATTAAACACTTGCTTGGCCATCAGAGAATGCAAAAACACAATGTGAACTCCTGAAACCTAAACACATTCTTCAAATACTACCTCATTAAAAAAGGTGGTTTAAATATTAACATAAATAGGTTAGTAAACTCCTATTATATATTACTCAATAACAATTTTTTAAAGTTCATGATCATTTTTTTTTCTGAAACAGATCTCTACTAAAGAAGGCAGAGTTGGGCTGTAAATTGTAAACAACTAGCCTGTGCTTTTATGCAGATGAGACTTGAATAGAGGGCTCTACTCAGTAGAAATAATAAAAATTTGCTATCCAGTCTATTCACTCCAGAATATGGACTAGAAATTGGGGAATAAAGTGAGAAAAAATAAAATGAAGGCATTAAATCAAGCTGCTAAATTCTTAACTCAAAGAAGTTAACACATGAGGAAATAATCCTATTCTTGTTGTAACTAGCTTAGAAACAAACTTTTGAAATTTCAAGTCCTGTATCAGTGCCTTGAATACATCAAACCTCCAGATAATCAATTCTCTGATTGTCCCTGAAGGACTAAGAAAAGAAAGTTTACATGACCACACCACTCAACATCCATTATCCAGACCACCTGCCATCTAGAGGGCTACCATCTACAACCAAAATCCAGAGACTTGCAATATAGGACTGATTCTTCTCAAGAATGTACATTTGGCATCCAAATTCAGAATGAGGAAGTAGAAGAGTCACTTATTGAAGATAACACAATTCCTTATATAGAAAACCCTAAAGACTCCACCTCCAAAAAATAGAAACAATAAACAAATACAGTAAATTTGTAGGGTACAAAATCAATGTATAAAAATCCACTGCACTCCTATATACTGACAACAAAGTTTAAAAAATTTATTTTACAATTGCACCAATAATAATAAAATACCTAGGAATAAACTTAACAAAGATATGAAGAACCTATATACTGAAAACTACAAAGTTTAAAAGAGATTAAAAAAAACACATTTAAACGGAAAGATATTTTCATGTTTATGGATTAGAAGAATCAACACAGTTAAAATGTCCATATTACCTCCAAAATACAGATTTAATGCAATCCCCATAAAAATCCCAATGACTTTTTTTTAAAGAAATAGAACAAAAAATATGATTTGTATGGAACCACAGAAGACCTCAAATAGTTAAAGAAATCCTTAGGGGTGGGGGAAAGCCAGACATATAATACTACCTGACTTAAAATTATACAACAGAAAGGAAGAAGGAGCTCCTACCCTTTGCAACATCATGGATGGAACTGGAAAGCATTATGCTGAGCAAAATAAGCCAGGAGGTGAAAGGCAAATACCATATGATATCACCATTAACAGGAATCTAAACAACAAAACAAACAAGCAAGCAAAATATGACCAATGACACTCAAATATGGAACAGGCTGACAGGGTCCAGAGGGGAGAGAGGAGAGAATCACAGGGGAAATGGGGATGGACTCACATGAACAAGTATAAAGGACACATGGACACTAACTAAGGTGGGGGGCAGAAATGGGAGGGAGGTGGGGAGCACTGGAGGGGGCAGGACTAGAAATATAAGATAGAAAACTGTACTTGAATAAGAATTACACACACACACACACACACACACACACACACAAACCAATAGCCAAGTGCTGGAAACAACCTAAGTGCCCATCAGTAAATGAATGGGTCAGAAAACTATGGTACATTTACACAATGGAATACCACCCAGCAGAGAGAAAGGAACTCCTACCCTTTGTGACAGCATGGATGAATCTGGAGAGCACTATGTTAAGTGAAATAAGCCAGGCAATGAAAGACAACTACTATATGATCTCACCTTTAAGTGGAACCTAATCAAAATAAACAAGCAAGCAAAATATCACCAGAGACATTGAAATTAAGAACAATGTGACAGTAACCAGAGGGGAGGTTGAAGGGGATAATGGAGGCAGAGGGGGAGAGGGTTTTCAGGAACAACTATAAAGTACACATGGACAAAACAAAGGAGGAATGGAATCAGGGGAGGGAGATGGGGATGGCTGGGATGGGGGTAGAGTGACGGGGAGAAAATGCAGACAACTGTACTTGAACAGCAATAAAATAAAAAAAATGACAATGGTCAACACACACACACAAAATTATACAATAGAGCAATGAAGAATCAGGTTTCCCCTGATTCTTCAAATCAGCATGATAATCAAAACTGCATGGCATTAGCATACAAACAGGCACAAAACTAGTGGAACAGAATTAAGACCCCCAAAATAACTCTACATGTGTATGGGCAAATAATTTTTTGACAAAGGTACCAAAGAAAAGACAATGGAGAGGAAAAAATTCTTAAAAAAATAGTTCTGGAAAAATTGGAAGGCCACATGGGAAAGAATGAAAACTGTCATCTACTTTGGTATACAGCATAAGTAATAAGTAATATAAAATAAAATTGAATATCAACTGTAATTTAAAAATAAAATTTAAAAAACCTTTAAAAACTTATAAAAAGCAATAGCTTGTAGCAAATCTTAGACAAAATCCAATATAAAATTGCTAAAATCTATAGAGGATTTGACTGGGAATCTTTTATAGTATAAATATAGTTAATCATCATAAATAAAATGGACCCCAAATAATTACAAGTATATGAAGTGAATAATTTTGCCATCGATGCAAAATGATATAAGAATGGTATTAGTCTAGTGTGGTCTCAAAAATAACTGGGTTTCATTCAATAGACATATCACAAGAAAACTTATGGTCTTTTGAAAACTCAGCCTCAGATCCACTCAGCTTGTAAATCAAATACTCTTTATACTTGACACATTCTATATGTTCAACAGTGTATTTCACCAAATGCTACCACACTGAGCAAACTTAGAACCATTGTGCCCATACAGGGTGCAGTAATTCAGAAGAAAACAGATGTTAGTGAAAATACAAGGAATCAGAGATTACCCAATGAGCAGCTTAGACTTGACCTAAACATTGAAGCCTATGTAGTATAAATCACATTCATTCTGTAAAAATTTTAGGAGGAAAAGACCATGTTAATAACATACTAATGCTATAAAACTATGAAAAATATAAAGAGAATTTAGAAGAAGGATAGAGATGGAAATCAACTTCTGTGATATTGTCTCTTTCCTTTTCAATTACCCTCAGAAAATGTAGAAAAGGTTAACTAGTAAAGGAAAGGCATAACCTACAGAAGTTGATATGATACCTCAGTTATATAATTTTATTAACCAATGTCACTCCAATAAATTTGATAAACATTTTAAAAAGACATTTTAACTTTGTTAGTGGAAATAGTTTTTCCAACTCAAAAAACTACATTTCCTCATTCTCCCACTGCTTTTTTCTGTCAATTTAGTAAAAATCATTCAATTTGCTGACAAGAGGGCAGTCTACCCTCAGGACCCCTGACAAATCCAAGGATCCCAAGCTCCTTATATAAAAGAAAATATTTAACCCCTTGGTAAAATATTATAGCAGTTTGCAATATTAGTTTTATAAATAGTTTCCAAAGATTGTTGGAAAGACACTATCTTCCAAGTAGCTATCATTTGTTTGTTCTTGCCCAGACAGCTGGTAAAACATTATTTCTGTGTGTGTCTCTGTGAGTCTTTCTGAAGGCGACTCAGATTTGTACCAGTAGACTGAGTAAAGGAGATCCACCCTCACCAATGTGGGCTGGCATCACCCATCCCATTAAGGGTCTGAATAGAAAGAATAGGAAGGGCAAACTTGCTCTCTTGCCTGAGTTGGGGCATCCATCTCCTCATGCCCTGAGGAATCAGTGCCCCTGGTTCTTGGGCATTTGTCATTGGAAGGGGACTTAAACCACTGATCCCCTATTCTTAGGCTTTTAGACTCAGACTCATACATTGTTGGCTCCCCTCTATTCTTGGTCTTCATAGTTATTTATGCCAATGCCTGTAATACACACACACACTCACATGGGTCAGTTCTTTTTCTCTAGAGAATCCTGACTAATACACTTTCTCTGCCCTTCTCTCCCCTAATCCCTAGGTCAGGAGACTGACCCTCATGGACTGCACCAAAAAAATCACTTGTGCTCTGGCTTCTAACGGATCTCAGCTAATTAGGAAACTTGGCAGGAGATTGAAAGGAAGGAGGAGAGTGAGATTAAATATCATATATATGTGGCCCTCTTTTTGATGACTGACCATGGGGTAACTGTCCTTAATAGAAGGATGCTGTTTCTCTCAGAGTGTCCTCTGTATATGACTTTCCTTTGGTTTCTAGAAATGACTCTAACTTCTCATTCTTCCACTCCTCGGGGTGGTTACAATTCCACTATGACAAAGCACAGCAGTACTGAACTACCCTCTGTCGTTTCATTATATTGTGTCTACAACTTCACACAATATTTCCTTTATTAAAATCACCCTTAATTTTCCTTAGTTGAGTGAACTTCTGGTTCCTGTCAAAACATGGTAACAAAAATCCTCTTCACTCACACAACAAATCCTCTTAATAAATATTCTCTTTATTTTTTCTCTACTACTTTATTTAAGATGAAGGGGCCATTTAAAAAATCATCCTTTCTGGCCCTGGCTGGTGTAGCTCAGTGGATTGAGTGAGGGCCTGCAGACCACACAATTGTGGTTCAATTCCCAGTCAGGGCACATGCCTGGGTTGCAGGCCAGTTCTCAGCAGGGGACTCATAAGAAGCAACCATACATTGATATTTGTCTCCCTCTCTCCTTCCCTTCCCCTCTGAAGATAAATAAATAAAATCTTTAAAAAAATCATCCTTTCTGAAGTGATATAGGAAACAGTCTTCTCCATATTTTACATAGGTATCCCCTTAATAACAGGAAGTTAATAGTTTTTACCCTAGAGTAGATCATTTCTTACCCATTACCTATTTCAAATTTTAATATCGATTTTCAAAATATTGTATATGCTTTTATGTGGTTTTCGAAAAAGAGAAACTTATAAAAATCCTAAGAATCTACTAGACTTTCATTACCTCTTATAAATGAGAACATAATTTAAAGAAAAATTATGTTTATTGAAGAGTAATAAATAAGATAGTAATACTAAAGGGATTAAATACATTTCAATATTCAATAGCTTCAGGCTCCAGCTACTTTTTAATATGTCAAAGATATAATACATGCACATGCCATATAAATTTGTAAAGTAGTATAGATGCAATTCTAGTATAACACTGGCATTTATTTCAAAATTAAAACACATCCATTGTACTATTCTTTCTATTCTCTGGTTTCTCTTCAGACTGTATAAATCTTTTGCCTTTTACTATTCTTGTTAAGAAATTTTTCTCTGTTCTATATTTATATAAATTCACTAGGTTACAAAATTACTGAAGTTTTCCTAATAATGGCTTACTCTTTATGGCTTTCAGTTAACTGCTATGATTTAAATAAATATTTTTCACCCCCATAGAAGTTGTACATTTTATGTTTTTAGTCATTCTTTTTATGATAATATATGCTTCTTACTTGTATTTCATTAATTCCTTTAAGGAAAAATGTAGAATCCTTATAAGGAAAAAATGCATTTTAAAACAATTGCCATGCCTCGTTTTACATAATTTCTTTTTTGTTGTTCATGACACAATTTGAAAATGGTAAATTATACTCCTTGAAATAGTAAATGAAATTGTGTAATGAATTATCATTTTCTGAATTCACACATTGTATTTATTTGAAATATCAAGTTAGTATATTGATTTTCTTTTACTTCAGTTCTAATCTTATCTGGTTCTAAAACTGAATGCCTACTCACAGCCTTGTTTTTCAAATACTTTTCCCCCCAACTAATTTTATTTATTCTTCTGATTCTTTTCCATTTAAGGCTATAACCATTCTGTTTTGATTTTTTTCAAAGAAATCATCCATTATTACTGTATCCACTGATAACTTACTTTCTTTATACATACACTGGATTTTTTTTTTTTGTGAGCTCTACTTTTTTCTTCTGTACTATACGCTGCTTTCTCTATTTCATTTTTCACCTTAAATTTCAATTATACTAAAATGAAGATTTCTCCATTTTTATAGTAGAAGTCAGTAAATAATTTAACAAGAAATACACCAAATAAATAATAAAATATACTTTATTAGATTATCATTTATGCAAACGTGGCCCAAAAGGAAATAGGCTGTACTAAATATTAAATCCATTTAATCTTGGTTTTAATAGATGTTATACAGTAAATTATACCTCCATACTTCCAAAATAATTTATATGTTAAAGCCTTAATTTCCAATATAAGTGTATTTGGAGATAGGACCTTTAGGAAGTTATTACGGTTAAATGAGATTATTGAGGTATGATCCTAATGAAATAGGATCTGAGGCCAAAGGAGAAGGCCATGTCTGTAAACCAGGAAAAGAACTCTCACCAACAATCAGATCGGCCTGTGCTTGATTTTGAACTTACCTGTCTCCAGAACTACAAGAAATGATTTCTGTTGTTTAAGCCACCCAACTTACGATATTTGTTATGGTAGCTCGAGCTGACTAATACAATAGTTAAGCAAAGAATATAAAAGAAAACATGTTGTATATTTAAATATATTTTAAAGTGTAGAATTTTCAAGAATAGAGTGTTGTGAAGGCCTATAATTTTAAATTTCTAAAATGTTACATTAAGATAACATTGCTCACTCTACATTATTTACAAGGAACTAGAAGCTAGTTTTATTAAAATTTTATGTGAAAGGAACTGTTTTATACTCGTTAATAGTTGCTCTTATCTGAATATGGAACCAATGGAATTTATCACCATTTTCAGGGAAGAGTTGTTCCTTAAACTTCAATTGAATGTTATACTGATTGAAATATAATACTGTAGAACAGATACTAAATTTTGTAATATGCACCCTTTCCATTTAGAAATATAAATCTGAGTAAAAGTAAATATACATGTATTTGCTTTAAATAGTAACTGAATGGTATATGGAGTTTGGTCTTTTTTTTTTTTCTATCTTTCACACAAGTCATAAACAGCAATCTGAATAGACTGAGTTTTCACTGACTTTCCACAAGGAGAATGGTCAGTATTAAGTGGCCCTTTGCCAGGCAGGAAGAACACTGGAGACAGCCCGTGTCTCCAGAGGGCGTTTTGACTCAGGCAGTGCTGGACTGCCATCTGGCTTAAACAACAGAAATCATTTTTCTCATAGTTCCAGAGGCTGGTAAATTCAAGGTCAAACACAGGCCGATTTTATTGTTGGTGAGAGTTCTTTTCCTGGTTTACAGACACGGCCTTCTCCTTTGGCCTCAGATCCTATTTCATTAGGATCATACCCTAATAATTTCATTTAACCTTAATAACCTCCTAAAGGTCCTACCTCCAAATACAGTTATATTGGGAATTAAAGTTTTAACATATAAAACCAGATGCATCTTGAATAACTATTATTTTTTCCATGCTTAGCACTTTGATGTTATTGTTTGTGGCTTTATTTTTTAATTGTTTGCTGAGTGGCTTCCATATTTTGTTGATCATGCTTTTGGTGATTCTTATTTAGCTTTATTAAAAGTATGAAAATTAAGAAATTTGAGCATTATAAAATTTTTGATGTATTATTTCCAAACTGCCACATAAACAACACTGTCCAACCTGTGATGACATTTAACTCTACAGTCAATGTGATGGACTTATACAGACTTTACTACAGAATGTCATTCCATTGGCTACAACAATAATGCAGACACTGGCCCACAGTGTCCACAGCATTATGGATGAGATGAGACAAATTCACATGGACTACAGAAGTCCTGTGGAGAAAAAGGGACGACCCAGCCACTCTCTCAGTGAAAGAGAGGGCTGGCCCTGTCCTTTACCTGGATGGGCTTTTATTGCTTTTCTGGGCACATTACATCAGGATGGTCCTCATTTACTATACACAGGTTCGCTTTAGGTGGTTACCTTTTACAGAAAACAAAGGAGAGGATGCCGCTAATCACATCACAGAAGAAGGATATTTGCAAATGAAAAGGCAAGAGTGGTTGAACTAGTTACACTCATCCTTGGAAGGGTTAGCATAGATTTTAGGAAGTTACTTTAAAGATATGCAGTAAATGTTTGCTGCTTCAATTCAGGGTGAAGGGATTTTAGCAAAAAGCAAGTCCCTAAGCAGCCTAGGTACAATGCAGGCCTGATTCCTAGGAGAACCTATTTGTGGGTGTGGGTCCTGTGTGCCAGACCTTGCTTTCCACTGGCCTCTCCGAGTGGGAGCTGGGCTACATTTCCCATGCCATGCAGAACAATCTTCTGTACCACAGTGGGTCACTATGTAATTTGTTTCAACTGTTGAATAATTTAAACTTATATTTTCCAATAAAGATAGATGTTAACCTTTCACATGTATGTTATTTTCCAATGTATAGTTTTAAAAAAACCTTTGGTTATAATATTCCAGTTTAGTTAAAGACCCTAATTAATATTTGTTTATCACCATCAATATAATTCCTAACATCAAGATGCTTACAGTTTTTTTGAGGACATGACATGAATCAATGTATGCTTTGTAAAAAGGAAGTAGTTTCCTTTTTATTGTTTAAGAACACGTTTGTCTGAATTTGTTTTTAATTATAACCTAGTTAAATCGGTCTGTTTTTTCCTTTATGCCTTGTGCATTAAGTGTCCCCTTTAAAAACCTCTTTCACTACACTGATGTTCTGGAGGTATTATCAGTTCCAAAATGAAGAATAAAAAAACAGTCTATAAAAATATTTTTAAAAAGTAGGGGTTTTTCCCAGAATTGTCAGTAATGTTGGAGAATCATCAAAGTTCTGAAATGTGCCCAGCATTTTCCTTGGGTTCCATCTATACATTTTTATTTTAGCTAATTTTATGGTAGTGATTCTTTTTTAACACTGATAGCCAAAATCTATGAGTCAAACAGCCTTTCTCCCTATTTTGGCTGTGCCCCAAGGAAGCAGAGCCTATTAAGTGGCAGTTACTTGGATTGCCTTCTGATGGACGTATTTCACATTTGGATTCTAAAAGCTCAAAGCAGCAGAACCCAGAGCGGCAAAGATGGTTGTCAGAAATGGTGAAAACGGGCAGTTTATTTTTCCCCTTGTTTCTTCTAACACAGGGCATATGTTGGCTGTCATACAAAAGGCAATACATATCAAGTCTTATGTTTCAGAGAATATTTTGCAGTCATCAGACTAGCATTCTAAACTATTAAGATATTTTTTCTGAAGTGCACCTGTAGTGATCATTCTATAGTTCTATACAGCCAATGGTTTGGGGAAGAGGGGAAACATAAAAGCTATGGGCTTTAATCAGTTATCTTCAAATTTAATTGAAAAATAATTTCCTTGGGCAGAAGTAATATTATTGTATGAGAAGCAATAATGCTAAGTAAAATTATTCAGAAAACTCAGAAATGGTAGTGCTGATTATGTGTGTTTGCAGGTATAGAAAATGTAAATCTAGGCTGAGTTTCTATTCCAAGGGGGACAAATATCTGATATTTCCATAATAAAAAATATCCAAAGTAACCAACATTCAACTAATGGATTAGCTAGTTCTCATAGGAGGTGGTACCATACTGGAGAACAGGATTAAGTGCTGCTGCTGGTTAAATGAAGTATCAACCGTACGGTAATACGGTCCATGGAAGGTTGTCACCAGTTGTCCCTGGTATGTTAGTTAATCTCTACTAGGTCCATATATCATGTCAAATCTATTTCTCAAAAGCGACATGTTTACTTGCCTAGAAGGACTGGAATCTCTTCTATAGTTGTCTTATTAGTACTTGCCTCAAGCTCTGTCTGCCTCTGGTCAGCTACAGATGGGTCAGCCACCATTGATTCTTTATGGAATAAAACTGGTGCTGCAGCTTACATTCACTAGAGAAACACTTCTGGTAGGCACCATTAGACTTTGAGTCGATTTTGCAATAGGCGAATGTGGTTTACATAAATATTACATAAGAGCATGAGTACTAGAAAAGTATAGATGGTTTGCTGCAGAATACCAGACAAGTAACCTGGCTATGTATCAGAGCTGAAATTTGATTTTGACTTGATCCTCACCCCCAATAGTATTTTGGAATTCTGACTTTAGTTAGAAATCTACAGAAGAGAGAGTGTATTGTGGTACAAGAATGTAATTGAGCCCTGGCTGGTATAGCTCAGTGGATTGAGCACAGGCCTGCAAACCAAACAATTGCAGTTCGATTCCCAGCCAGGGCACATGCCTGGGTTGCAGGCCAGTTCCCAGCAGGGGATGCACAAGAGGCAACCACACACTGATGTTTCTCTCCCTCTTTCATCCTCCCTTCCCCTCTCTCTAAAAATAAATAAAATCTTTTTTTAAAAAAGAATATAATTGAATATGTGAAATAGAGGGGATTTTTTTAGGGCACTGAAACTACCATGAAGGATATACACTGGTGTATACATGACACTATCCACTGTCAAAATCAGTAGAACTTTACAGCACAAAATATGCAGCTTGATGTGTGCATGTTAAGTCAAAATCATTTCAGAGATCTGGGGATACCACAGGGGAATGACGATGGTGACAAAAGAATGTTTCTGTTTTTCTAGATAATGAAATAACCTCACTGGAGAAAATGCGCTGACCTAAATAACTCTGGGAATGAGTGAAGACTGTAACACTGAAGGCAGGGGAATGGTTGTAAACACCACGTTCTAGTTGATAAAGTTGTTCCCCACAGTATGAGAGTTAACAATTCTAATGAAAAAAGGAATAGAATGGTCTGTGTGTTAAGTTAAAAATAGCAATAGGAGTGTGTTTTTAGCTGATTTAATTTCATTTAAGAAGTCTTCCAGATGTCCAACATAATCTTTTAAACAACATCTCACAGATATAAATTTATTTACCTAACTACCTAGCTGAGAGAAAGGCTTGTACATATGTTTAGGTATAATCTTTGTCATACCTGAATAAATGCAGGATTCTTTCACTGAAAAAAAAAAAATTTATATTGAGTCATGCCAATATATATCTGGCACGGATCCTGTCTTCAAATCATACACAAATAAATTCTAAATTGTCTAAATATATAATTATAAAAGATACAAAATATAAACATATATTTTTTCCTAACTTACAGTTGGTTACATACATTTTTGTGCACAAAATAAGTAATTTTTAGAAAACAAATGCTGAAAAATGATTACATAAAATTTAAGCTATTTTTCATCAAATATTTAAAATTATAGTAAACAAAAATTAGAAGGTATTTCATCATATGTAAAAGACAGAGTGTATTTAATATGTTGAAATCCATTAAGAATTACTACAGAAAAATATCAAGAGTCTATTCTAGAAGACTTGGAGCTCTCCCCAAGTTTAGAGATTCTATAGTATTAGACACGGCTCATAGCACTCATCAAGTTTGTTATGTAATATATTTTAAAACACAGAATTACTAAATAAATGCTATATTCTTCACTCACTAAAAATACTTTTTTGTTATAACATGTTTTCATTCATTTATTATTCAGTAAGAATTTATTGGAAGTCTATTATGTGGTTTAGAAATATGGGTGGATTGGAGAAAGAAAAGTTGAAGAATTAATCATAATGAATAAGAAATCCTAAAAATGTGACTTAATCCTATTAAGTCACATTTTCTTCCAGTGTTCGGGGTTGGGCAGTGGTAGAATATCATAGATCATTAGAGAAATGAGATCTGGGATTATAAATTTTCCCCACTTCTCATGTTACACTAACATATAGTCACATTATATTTGATGCTCTTGCATTATTTCATGTATTGAAGTTCTTCTTATCAGGGTTTCTTTACTGTGACTTCAAAATCAGGGTGCCCGATTCATTTTGTTTAATTACTTACACATATCCTGATTTCTAACTCTTCTTATTTTCTCCTTCACTTTTGCTTTTTACTACCTTTAAGGGTGGTAAAGGCATAGTTTGCACTGAACTTTCATTAAAACACTTTATTGACTATTTTTCCTCCTTAGAGCAAAGAACTATAAACTAAAAAAAAACCCTACAGTTTCTCAAAGCAGATATTTTGCCTATCTCACACAATTTAATAAGGACATCTTTGGAGTAAGATCAATGACCAAGATTAAATCCTGCAAGAAATTGATTTGTTCATCAACATGGTTTAATTTCATTACAAAATGTTTTGTTTGCTCAGAAACATTTAGGCCTTCAGTGAGAAACCCAGAATAACAAAGTATGGCTTTTACATTTGTGTAATACTTAGATAAAAATGTCATATTTTGGACAAACAATAATATATTAATATATTTCTTTATACTTAAATAATTATACATTTGTTAGTGCTGTGGTAACACATAATGAATCAATTCATGTTATGTAGCAGAAGTAAGCTTTGAGAATGATCAAACCTGTCACAATAAAAATATACAGGGGTTTCTTTCACAGCTAAAGATTTTTTCAACCTAATAACAATCTTCTGCTGAAGATAAGACTGACAGTTTACTTTAGATCAGTTCTACAGTAAAGAAGGGACATTACCATAAAACAAGCAGCAACAGACTGTTTTGTTTTACCATACTAGAAGTTAAATTTTCTCTGTGAATTAGAAAAAGTACAAACACTAAATGAAGAAATTGCATCAATCAAAAACAGCCCAAAATTGGAAAAAAAAAAGCCATTACAGAAAATAAAGTGCCATTCTTATTGGTATGCTGTATATAAAAAGAATACTTACATAATATATAGATTAATGACTAGAATAATAAATGAGGTAAATGAGTTATTGGAACAAATAATGTACTATATTTCACATTTGATAACTGTGTTGCCAAGTTTCTGTTTTGAAATACAAAATAATAAAATACCTATTATCTAAAACTACATATGCTATTTATTCTTTAAATCTACTTCTAAGATAATAAAAAGGAACTGATAATCTATTAAAATATTTTAAAATATTTTCTAAATATAAATGATTAACATCAAATATGACCCAATTCTTATTTAACCCATATGTGTATAGGCACATTGGAAAGTGAAAGCTAGGAGAAAATGACAAAAATAGACTCATCAGAATTTAAATTTCAGACTAATCCATGATGAAAATCTAGAACAGAAACAAAAAAGCAGCATTTACAAAAAATACATAGCTTAATAAACTTTGCATATTCCGTAGTCTATCATGTTACAATCTCTCTACAGAACCATTACCTCAAGGGTAAAAAAAAGGAAGAAAGTGTATCTTTGAGCTTTATTTTAAGCTCATGTTCTGAAAGAAGGCTGATATTAGAACTACAACCTATTCGTTTAAAATAATATCTTTGTTTCATTTAGTTATATAAAAGTTAATAGAGAAAACATTAGAAAATTGCTATGTCATGGGTAAGTATGTATGGCTGTTCATAAAATAAATTAAACTAAATAAACCAGTTAGATCAGGAATTTCTACCATAGTCATCATAGCTACCCAGAAACAAAGCCAAAGTGGGATAGGATTGAGGGTGGGAGGTTGGGGTGGATGGGACAGGGGAGAGGGATGGGGGAAAATGAAGACAACTGTATTCAAACATTAACAAAAAAAGGATTTAAAAATTTTTTTTAAATTAAAAATAAAACCAACCAAAAGTTGTGTACGGGAGAAAATAAGTAATTGAGAAGATGTCTACCCTTACTACTAACAGCACTTTCATAACAACCAATCGTTTTACTGTCCTTTATCCCTTGCCATGTAAATAAATCATCTGATAGAAAATTTTATTTTTCAAAGTCCTTGCTTTTATCACTAAAGCACTCTGAAACATAAATAGGTGTATCAGCTAAATTTGTGGTGATGGTGGTGGAGATGATAAGAAAACTAAACCCAATGACTTTTTCTTCTGTTTCAGATTTTGTTTATTTTTGTTTATTTTTTCCTGTTTGTTAGTTTGAAGATGATTGGCAGATGGAAAAAAATAGCCTGTCATCAGAAGTAAAACCAAGTTCCAGGAGACAGCTTCCTCCACTGTGTGTAAATTTGTATAGTTTTATTTCTCCTTTAATTGCTACGAAACAGTGGTGCAACAGCTAAAATAAAACATAAAAACATACAATGCAAAACACCTTGTTTTTAAAATTGAAATTTTCTATGTGTACAAAATTTCTTTAAATAATAATGATGTATATGTTTAAAAAAATACTAAAAACTAAAATTCCTAAAACAAAGTAAATGATGCTATGTAGAAATACAATAATTTTCTATTTTAAAACCATGTATCCTGACATATTCCTAAATTGGTACATAAGTTCTAGTAGTGCTGGGTGCAATTAATAGAATTTTCCACTGACAGAATCGTATCATCTATGAATAAAGGAAGCTTAACTTCTTTTTTAAATAAATTCATTGAGATATAATTTAATACCAAAAACATTAACAAAAAAATACCAAAATATTACAATATTTATTTTGTAATAAATACCAAAAAGTTCATCTATTCAAGGTGTACAATTGAAAGGTTTTCAGAATATTTATATACTTGTGCAACCATCACAATTTAATTTTAATATATTTCCCTTTTAAATTTTTTGCCATTGTTACTTTTTATTGTCATATTGTACAAATTGTTACAGTAAAATATTAAAAGAAGTGTGAAAATCCATCCTTGATTATTTTATAATCATGAAGAGAAAGAGTTTAGGCTCTTACTATTACATATATTGTACCTTATAGTTTTTCTTTTGAATATTATCTGTCAGTTTTTTTATGTATTTATGTTGAAATTTCTTATTTTGATAATCTTAAATTTTATAAATAAGACCTACATTCTAGAAATTATCTGCCAACTCTAAGAAAAAAGTCAAGATGTTTTTGTTTCTTTTTTAAAAGGGCCTAAAATTTGATCATTGAATATAGAATTATAAAAACAAGCAAAACACATCTTTGCCTTCACAAATATTCATTTATATTTATAGTCATATAAATTTATTGAAATAATATATGAACTTGATGAAAATATAACATTGCAGATAGACTAATAATGAAAGCTAGAATACTTTAGCCCTACACTACCTAGTTTGTAAAAGTAAATAATATTTGATTTTCATTATTTTTTATATTTTAATGAACTTTACTTATTTTCATTGTTCAGTTACATTTGTCCCACCTTTTCCCCCATTTTTCTACCCTGTCCTGCCCCTCCCCCTCCAACATGTCAAAGATTATATTTATTTGTTTAAACCATATGTTTATATCACTATTTATTGACTTATCACTTAGAGGCATATTCTATTAATTTCCTGATATAATACATGACAGTTTCGACCATATTTTTCTTTTATCTTCACATCATTATTATAACATGACTTTTCATTGTTCCATGTATTTTATCTGAAATTATAAAATGTTAAAGATTATTTACTTTTTCATTTATTAAAAGTATATATGAACTCTTTATTATGTAAAGCTATTATTTTTATTTTGTTTAATTTGTAGCCTTTCTTCCCAACTGTGAATTCAGTTACTTCTACTTCTACTTTTACATTATCAAGGTTACTATCATTTATATTCACTTGTATAATATTAGTTCATACTTAATATTGGTTGTGGCTTACCACTAAGAGTTCACAAAACACTCAAAATCAGTGTATGTTAAGACTTAATATTATTCACTGCACAAACAAACAATGTGCTACGAGTCCTCCCCTGCCCCTCCCTGTAATACAACATTTTGTGTTTGCTAGAGTTTTAAAATCCCCTTTTTAAATCAACATTAACATCTTTTTTGTCATTTCATTTTGTCAAGGATAATTCTTGGATTCTTCTTTGTTCCTTGATCCCTGTATCATTTTGCCCTAAATATTTCTGTTTCTACCTGAAGCAAATAATATTTATATTGCTAAATATCTCATGGATTATACCCCCCTTTATATTTTGTGCTTTCTTCTTTCTTGGTTTACACTTAGATTTTGCAAAAGGACATCCTTAATATGTGGGGAGTGAAATTTCTCAGACCTTGCATATCTGAAAATTTCATTAATTTGTCCTTATACTTGATTAAGAGATTAGCAGGATACATTATCCTAAATCTAAAATAAATCTCATTTACACTATTAATCTATTGTCCCATTGTATGCAAAGTTTCTGCAAGTCATCCATTTGCATATTATACTGTTCATTTTCTAGAATTTTTAGTGTTTATCATTGATGTTCTGATAATTTATAATAATATGTCTATACACAAATCTTACTTAATTTGGGGGAACTAGGAACTTACTGAATACCTTATAATCTAATACTCTCGTCCTTCAGCTCTAGAAATGCTTTCTCTTTTTTTAAAAATTACATTCCTCTCATATTTTTGTTTATTTCTACCTACAAATCCTGAGTCAGAAATTGGAGCTTTTAGATTATATTTTCCTAATTTTATCTTTAGTTATTTATTTACTTACTTACTTATTTACTTATTTATTTCTGTACTCCTTTTGAAGCTATTTCATCAACCTAAAATTTTTCCAAAATTTTAACTTATAAATTACTTGGTTTTTATTTATTTTCAACATTCTTTACATATTATTGAAACAATATTTTCATTTTTGTCATTAAGAATATCTTAGATTTCTTTATTTTTATGTTTCTTTGGAAATCTTATTTTGTTTATGTTTGATTATGAGTTTTATATTCCAAACTTTTCTGAAATACATTGTGGTTCTATCCATATTTAAGTTAAGAATGAGTCAATAAATATGATTCTGAATATGTTTCTGTAGGGCTGGTCCAGAGATCTTCACTTTGGGGCAATTGCTAAAAAAAAAAATGGTGATGGAGTTGGAAATTCTCAAATGCCAAAATACTGACATTTTTGTAAGAGGATATCATTATTTGCCTGACTGCAAAGTGTTCTTCCAACGTATCAAGAATACAAGGGTCTGATATTTCATAAGAAATCCAAATTGATTCTTTATCCTTAATCTCACATCATAATTCCACATTCCATACTGCCTGTTCATTATCTTGAAGTTCTGAGTGCTTTCAGTGGGGCACATATTCAGTTGACTTTTTCCTGAAATGCAGTGCCCATTTTTACTCTCAACTAATGACTCCTTAGCCTTACTGCCAGCTAATGAAACTTTTATTTTATTTTTATTTTGTATTCACCCAAGGAAATGCTTATTGATTTTGAGAAAAAGAAAAGGGAGGGAGAGAGACGGGAAAAAACATCAATGTGAGAAAACATGTACAGGATGCCTCTGGTACATTGCCCTGACCAGGACAACCCACAACACAGGCATGTGCCCTGACTGAGAACCAAACCTGTGACCTTTCAGTTTATGGGATGATGTTTCAACTAGTGAAGCCACACCAGTCAGCACTGATGAATCCTCTTAAATGGCAGCATCTGCTGACAGTTTTATAGCCCTTCTTTACATTCTTATGAGTTTATACCATCTAAAATATTTCCATATTTTCATTTGTGGTCTTTGGAGATAATTTTCTGCCATTTTGAACATGTAGTTAACTTTTATTTTTTGAATTAATTTATTTATTCTATTTCAGTATTTATTTTCCTTTTGTTCTCCTCAACCCACTGTACCCCTCTCTCCCAGTCAATCCTCTCTCCACTGTCCATGTCTATGAGTCATTCAAACATGTTCTTTAACTAATTCCTTCCCCTTCCTTCTACAATTATGCCCCTCCCTCCTACCTCTCTACAGCCGTCAGTCTGTTCCATGTTTCCAAGTCTCTGGATCTATTTTTGTCATTAGTTTAATTTTTCCCTTAGATTCCAGTTATAAGTGAGGTTGTATGGTATTTGTCTTTCACTGACTTGCTTATTTCACTTAGCATAATAGTCTGCCACTTCACACAAGTCAGAATGGAGATCATTAATAAATCAATAAACAAGTGCTGGTGAAGATGTGGAGAAAGGGGAACCCCAGTGCACTGTTGGTGGGAATGCAGACTGGTGCAGCCACTATAGAAAACAGGGTAGAATGTCATCAAAAAATTCAAAATGTAACTGCCTTATGACCCAAAAATTCCACTGCTGGGAACATAACCTAATATCGTGAAACACCATTCATAAGAACTTGTGCACCCCTATGTTCATAGCAGTGCTATTTACAATAGCCAACGATTGGAAATAGCCCAAGTGCCCATCAGTAAATGAGTGGATTAAAAAACTGTGGTACATGTACACAGTGGAATACTACACAGCAGAAAGAAAAAAGGAAGTCCTACCTTTTGTGACAGCGAAGATGGAACTAGATACTATTATGCTAAGTTAAATTATTACTTTTTAAGTGGAAGACTTTCCTTTCATAAAAGAAAGAAGCCATAATTATGGAAATAAAGAACTCTATCACAATGTTGCCCACAGTTCAATATGGACACTCGAAAATATTAAGTGTTAATGTCTACCCACCCAATATTTCTGGTTATTACTAAGATTTTAATTTTTTATGAATCATCAAGTTCTTTGGATCCTTTATACTTAAACATTTACTGTCAAGAATGCTGCTACTCTCAGCATAACTTAATGGTTAAAAATGTATTTCTATACAAGAAAGTATGAAGTATCTGGGAAAAAATTCATCTGCTCTAGGCAATCTATTTTACAAAAATCTCTGGATAACAGTAGCTTTAAATTGCTGATTATCTTTGCTATTAGACATATCTAGTATTTTACACTCATTATCTTTAATTTTTGTTGTACAACAGAAATTAGGAAGTATTATTCTTATTTAAAGATGCACAAAATTTATCTTAGACATATGAAAAACATGGTCCTGATTACAAAGCAGATAAAAGTCAAAGCAAAATTTGGAACACAGATTTAATAACTTTGGATACTCTTATCCATCATAGAATACAATGTCATTATATTAAAATGTATAAAATACAAATGGATTTAAATAAGTTGATAGTTCTCTGAACTAATAAAAAACAGAATTTTAAACAATGTAAAATAAAATATATTTTAAAAGTGACTGTAAAATATAAGGTATATATAAATAGTATTTATCTTCTAATTTAAAAGATATCTATATTTAATTATAGTGGTTATAAATCTCAGTCTTTTCATCATCTATCCACTTTCAAGCACATCACCATAAACAACATAAATATAAAGCTTAAACATATTTTATTTAAAAATCTTCATAAGATAGTAAACATGTAAAAATACTTGTGTGTTACAGAAAGAAAGATATTGTGTGATTAAAATAAAAATTCCTAAAAAATAATTACACACTTCCACAGTAAAGCTATCAGTTCTTGTTTATTAAAACGAAGAATGGTAACAAACTTTGAAAGTATATAATTAAAGGCTTTTTACTCTAGCTTGTGCCAAAAATTTTCATAGTAATGCTAATTATTCCTGGAACTGTAAATATATGCATAAAAAACAAAGTAACTGGGCAGTGTAGTAACTTGATGCAGAACACAGTCATGTTGGCATATTTGATTGCATAACTGCTGAAGTGTTGCTTTAGAGAGAACAAACTTTTCTGCAAGTGATATGTCATATGGCAAAACAAAACACAAAAACATCTCCCTCTGAAAAAAGGCTCTTCTTTTTCTGCATTCATTATATTCTGAGACTGTTGAATGTTTCAGAATTTTTTTCCTATTTCCACTCAAACTATATGCTCTTTTTATAATGCAGCCACATTAGCAGACACAGCTTCACACTCTTCCTGCTGACAGGGATGCTGAAAATATTGTTGCTAAGCAACTGGATGCTGCACATTGGAACTCTATTTTTTCTGATGAAAGTGACAGGAGAAAGATAGCGACATCAATAGCTTTCTGATTTTTTTAAGCTTAACAGTTGCAGTGAAAAGAGAAGATGATAGGCACAATAAAAGTCAGAGAAGGATAAAAAAGAGGAGGTCTGGGCATGAAGAAAAGAATTCTGAAAGGAATGCTAGAAAAGAAGATTTAATGTGTATAAATGGATAGGAAAGTTTAAGAAGCTAATCCAGATAAATGAAAATTGTGCATGTACAAACTGTTTTTGTAAATTAGATGCTCTCTACTAAGCAAGAAAACAAAAAATAAGATACAAAGTTTTGATCCTGAAACTGAATTAGTACACTGAAATTCCCTAACCCTTCCAGATTCTCTCTTTTCGCTTGTATTATGCCTCCAGTTATGACTTTTATCTAAGAATCAGAAAATATGTCTGAAATGAACATTTGGCCTTTGAAATTTACCAGATGGTAAAAAATGAGCCTCTGAAAAAATAATGAAAAGGTAACGGGGATAGATAGCTTTGAATCTCTCCAAGGAATCGACAATCTGCACTCTTATTCAGCCTAACGAAGAGAGACCATCTAAGTAATAATGACTTAGAAAGGAAGAAAAGAAAAACCTTTGAATGATTTTGAATGCAATTGAACATGTACTGAACTGTAAAAAATGCAGGCATGATATTGATGATAGCTAGATGACTCTTCTTTCATTTCCACTTGAATGATTCTAAAATAAAGCCAAAGTTGTAGAAAAGTATTTGGCATAAATATCACTAACAGTAAGATTTAAAAATTATCAAGAGCTACAAATGTATCCATTGGAGATATTTCAGAAATATACGAAGTTCCTGGATTTAAAACTTACTGTGTGTTATTCAACTTCTCTGAACTTCAGTCTTTAATGTGGCAATAGCACCTAATTTTTAGGATTTGGGTTGTAAATGCCAAACACCTACCACATACCCTGATCAATGACACCAAAAAGGGTAGCATATTCACCAATGCTTACAGTATAAAATGAAATATATACTATCAAATGTGCCATTTTTAATTTATCTAGATCATCAATATTGTTGCACAACCTACTGCTGTTGGTGAGCTGAACAGCTGAGAAATACTATTCATTGGTAATCTAAAGCTACAATTTTTAATGAAAAACTCACCCCTGCTCTTGATTGGGCAAAAATGGAAAAAGAAGGCAGAACCAAAATTTTCAATAATGATATACTATATTCCTGACTCTTTGACTTTCAAATATCGGGATGGTAAAGGTGACTAGGGAACTTTATCCATTCTGGTCAGTACAGCCATGCATTGAACCACTGATTGTACATGTCTGAAATAAGGTGAAAGAATATTAGAAATATAAGGACGAGAAATAGCAAACTATTGATTCCATTCTAATTATCTTCTTTCCAGTTCGTTTCTGGCTTGGGCTGGTATCAATTGTTCTTTGCATCACAGTGTATGTTCCTGGGACAACCATACATATGGATGGTTCGTACTATCCCAGAGAAGTTGCATACGGAATCTGATTATGAAGCCAGATATTTGATTGGAGGCTTGTGTGTTACTATAAATTTAAAAACCACCACTTCATTCGAGTTAAGTTTAAGATTAGTAGTGAAATATACAATAAACAGGAAAAGAATAGAAAAAGAGGGTTGGCATATAGACAAAATATTTTTAAAAGGCTGATTAAGAAGTATTTAACAATTTTTCAAAATTATTTATAACTGTGTAATTCATGTTTGCTAATAACTCAGAGATATAAGCTAGTTTTTACATTTACTGTAAGAAAACAAGCTAGGGAGCCAACCATTTTGGGGAACCATTTATTTTTCTATTTTCTAAATATGTATTGTTTTAGCTTGTGCTACTTGACTATGGTAGTTTGTCAAGTGTTCCCTCCCCAAGATGCAAATGCAGTATTTTTTCATACTTCAATTAACATTCCTTTCATTTGCTAACCAAAATCACTGTATTCAACTCATTGAACTGTCATACCACCCCAGAAATAGTAAAATTGATAGATAAATAACAGAGAAAGTAACTCCTCCAAAGTCACAGTTAAGTGGGGAAAAAACCTAAATCCATATAATCTGGAACCCCACAAAGGCACAATTTTCAGATATGATAAATTGTAAGTCAAGGGGTTGCCATAACTAGAATTGTGTGAATTTCACAGAATGCTCTTCAAATGTCCAATGATCTTCGTGTTTGACTTCTATTCATTTGACATCATGATATATACAAAAGGTTGTGTTTGTTTTTATCAGTATCACAGACTATTTTTGTTTTTATGTAACCCCATTCTTTTATATTAATTTACGTTAATGTTAATGTCAATGAGTAAAACAGTAGCATGAGAGAGTGTCTGGCTCCATCCATGGAATGTATCATGTACTCTATTCCTCTTTTACTCAAATACCTTTAACCAAGTGTTTCCTCTGCCTTATTTGCTCACATTTTGGAGAATGTGAATTAGAATGAGTACCTAATTTTGAGGAACTCACCAGTTTGTAAGGGGCACAAAATTTGAAAGGAAAATAAGTACAGGAACGTGATGCTGGGTTATAACCATTGAGTACATGGATGTGAAAATTAATTTATGTGTCAACTTGACTGGGGCACAAGGTGCCCAAATATTTGATTACCCGTTATTCTGAATGTATCTCTGAGGGTGTTTCCAGATGAAATTAACGCTTGTATTGGTAGACTTAGTAAAGCAGACTGCCCACTCAGTGAGGGCGGGCCTCATGAAATCTGTTGGAAACCTAAGTAGAACAAAAGACAAGGTGAGCGATAGTTCTCTTGGTGCCTGTGAGCTATACCTGGGTCTTCTCCTACCCTCAGATTCAGACAACAGTGTTCCTGGTTCTCAAGCCTTTGGACTTGGCCTAGACCCTTGACTTTCCTCAGTCTCCAGCTTACAAACAGAGTATCATGGGACTTCTTGGCATCTATAATTGTATGAGTCAATTCCTTACAATAAAGCCCTTTAATATGTATATTTTATATATAGTATAATGATATATATTTCATACTATATTATACAGTTTATATTATATAATATAGAAACTGAATCAATAACATGTTATATTATATATACTATGTAATATATGTTATATATATACATACACATAAACACACATGCTATTGGTTCAGTTTCTCTAAGAACCCTAACTAATATGATGGAAAACGAAGAACACAGTAAAGGGAGGGGCAGGTCTAAATCTTGGAGAATAGTGGAATAAAATGAGGGTGGTCTTTACGGAAGAAGTAAAAAAAAATTGTAGCTGATTATTTACTACAGAATTCCTTTTATACATGCTTGCCTTTTTAGCCTCCCTTCCCTCCTTCCTTCCCTCCTTCCATTGCCCTTCCCTTTGACTTTTCAGAATGTCACACTGCAGTGGTCACACCCTAAGGAGACCCCACTGAGTTATAAGCTTATGAAATTCCCTCCTCTGGATGAAAATAGAAACTGTGATTTTCATCTAGGCAATAAAGGAGGGTAGTTTAAAGGTATAATGAAGGTCCCAAATCAGTTGAATTTTATATTGTAAAGGGGAATATTATCCTAATGAGCCTGCCTAAATCAGGTGAAAAATTGTTAAGGATTGAGGCACTACCTGAGGTCAGAGAGTTCCTTTGCTAGCTAGATTGGAAGAAGCAACCACAATGTGTTCTACAAACAACCTGAAGTACTTGAAGAGGAGCATTCCCCAGCCAAACCTCTAATAAGAATATGTCCTGGCTGACACGTGGATTATAGTCTAAGGAGGCTTTGAGGAGAGGACCCAGTTAAGCTGCACTTGGGACTCATGACCCACAGATGCTCTAAGATAATAAAGTCAGTGAGAAAGTGCTGATTTCATGCTGTTACATAGTAATAGAACACTTACTCTCTCACTTACAGATACATACACATGTTAACAAACCAAAAGCACAGAGAGGTCTTAATTCACACAGGAAATACGGATGGATACACTTCCATACTATACTATACTGAATGGATATACTTCAAATAAACAGAAGAAAGTGTATTTTTATCTAAGCTTCCAGTTTACTTTATATATTACTACTTGATCTAAAATATAATTCATAATTCAGCACTATTCATCTATACCCTTTTAAAGAATTTTAATTAAATTCACTGGGGTGACATTGTTTAACAAGATTGTATAGGTTTCAAATGTATGGTTCCATGATATATCACCTGTATACTGCATTGTGTGCCCACCACCCAAAGTCAAATATTCTTCTGTCACCATACAATTGACTTCCTTTACCCTTTACTACTCCCCCACCCCCTTCCTTCTAGTAACCACCGTACAACCATCTGTGCCTATGGGTTTTTGTTTGTTTTTATCATTTGTTCCTTTGTTGCTTTCAGTTTTATATCCCACATAAGAATGAAATCATATGGTTCTTAACTTTTTATTTTATTTTCTAAATAGTGAAGTTAAAATATAAAAATTAATATTCTCATGGGTATTAAAATCAAATCATTCTTCTGAACCTAGCATACACCCCACACAAATAAGAAAATGCACTTTATAATTGGAGATGGAATAGATAACTAAATAAATAAAATATATATTTTATTTATTTCAACAAAAATAATCACCATAGGTCCCCTGGGGAAAGGCTGAAAGAGAGATTAGCTATACAAATATTTGCCAGCGCTGCAGGATTCTTTTTTTAAGGGAACATGATCTCCTCTTCATTCAAAAAGCTCTGGGTCTATGAATTGACAATTTGAGATATTATTGGGAGTGTGACTTTCTATTCTGCTATTCTGGTGATTTGAGTCAGAAATCCATTTACTAGGTCTAAAGCTTGTTTGCTCATATAGATTGAGTAGGACTTTGGTAGGCTGCCCAGCTGTTTGGTTCTCAGGACAGCATTATCAAACAGCCAAAGCTAAAATTCTCTAACATCAAATTATTCTAAATACTGATTTGCTTTGTGGAAATAAAAGAGGAGCAACCTAACGAGAAAGGCAAATTCTGTTTATTGAGAGCTTGCTAGAGCAAGAGAATCACCCACCATCACTTGCGTTCTGGAAGACTCAAAGGTAGGCATGGAAGTTGGGAAGCTTTATCGTAAAAAATGGGAAGGCCTTAGGTAGAGCTTAATTGGAGACTTGACATGGGGATGCTGAAGGAGGCCAACTAGATGCAGAGTATCCTATGTGATTGGCAAGAGTACAAATTTGACTTTTTCTGGTTGGTCCTATGTGGGAATCCGAAACAAAAATAAGGAAAGCTCTCAGTTATTAATAATGTCCTCAAAACTTAGAGGCCAATTGTTTTAAAAGTTGCCCTGGCTGGTGTCCCTCAGTGGATTGAGCGCGGGCCTGTAAACCACAGTATCTCAGTTCGATTCCCAGTCAGGGCACATGCCTGGGCTGCAGGCCAGTTCCCTGCAGGGGACTTATGAGAGGCAACCATACATTGATGTTTTTCTCCCTCTCTCCTTCCCTTCCCCTCTAAAGATAAATAAATAAAATCTTTTAAATAAAAAATGTTATTGTTTAGCTTCCTGGATTCTCACTAGAGATAGTAATACAGGTTTCTGCAAGTCTAACTTATAGCAGGTTGGCTTCCTGGTCTGTTTTTTATAGATAAGGGGGTTGGTTCTTGAGTAGATTGTTGCACATCTGCAGGTTGTAGGTAAGAGTTCTATTTTTATATACGATCTGGCCATTGTCCATTTGTACATTTAGTCAATAGCTTTACCACCAATTATCCTAAGTAAGTCCACATTTTTCTTGGTGATTAAATGTGGCCCCTGTTACCCCAGAATTTCATCATCCCCACTGAATTTAGGAATGCCCTTATATTAGAAGCAGATCCCACTGTAATTCTTGGCCTACAGAGAAAATCCACCACAGAGATCTGCAAGGGTCCTGGAGATCCCCAGATGAATTTCTCACAGCCTTGATGAAAGTACATTTCCTCTGGGCTTTCCCAGAGGACATATAGTGAGGTGATAAATTAAGTGGGTCTTGCAAGACAAATCCACTTGAGTATTCCAATTTCCCTAAGCCTTTGTATACCTTTCTGAATAACTTCTGATATTTTCATTTCTTTTAGGCCATTCTTGGGTTAATAATTCAGCCAGCCAACCAAGCAAGATATTAGAGCCATTATCCGCTGCTCAAGCTTAGCCACTGAATTCAGAATCTCTGTTTATGATGCCGTATCAATAAACGTGTGCCAATCCAACTGATAATCCTCATACTCCAATCCCACATCCTGAGCATCCACATAATACCGTCACTCCAAATTAGCAGTCATACAATTTTCTTGTTATATAGCACATCCTCGAAGGTCACATTTTACATCTTACTCTTTAAGGCGCTCTGGGAATTCAGTCTAGTTATAGATGCAGACTCAGGAAAATGAGGTGGGACTGCATCCTGAGGAGGGTTAGCAATCTCTTGTAATAAAGTCACCATTAAGGAAAGCATTACAGGTTCTTAGGAAAGTAAAGAGTACCCTCCATAAGGAGGGGCTGGAAGGGCTGCTTCAGCTGGCTTCAAAGCTCAGTAGCATTTAAGAGTTCAAAGTTCACTTACTCATGGGCACTGGGCTGTTTCCAAAGCTTGGCTATTGTAAATAATGCTGCAATCAACATAGGAGTGCTTATATTCTTTTGAATTAGTTTTTTGGGTTTCATTGGATATTCCCACAAGTGGAACCATTGGGTCATAAGGCAGTTCCATTAATCACTTTTTTAGGAAATCTTGTATTGTTTTCCACAGTGGCTATACCAACCTGTATTCTTGCTACCAGAAGAAAAGGGGCTGAGGGGCTGGTGGACAAAGTGAAGGGATTAAACAACAACAAAAAAACCCCTCATAGTCACATATAACAGTATGGGGATTAGCAAGAGGCAAGGGGAGGTAGGGGTAGGTAGAAGAAGGTAAAGGGAGATAAACGATGATGGGAAGAGACTTTAATTTGGATGGTGAACACAACACAATATATTATGATGTATTATAGAATGGTACATTTGCCACTTATGGGATTTCATTAACCAATATCACTCTAATAAATTAAATAAAAATGAACAAAGAGTTCAATGTTTCCAGCTTCACTGGAACCTACCCATACAGCTGTGTTCAAGATCTCATGCTTTCCTGAGATATACTGCATGATTAGCAATATAATTTGCATTGTAATTCAGCAAACTGCAGGAGTAGATTTTGGACACTGTTTTCAGACATCTCGGCCTTGTGGCTATAGACATTAGTGTTTCTTTTAGAACAATCATAGAAACTTTCAGATCCCTTATATGGACTTGAATTCAAAACTAACTTGATACCTTGAGCTTAGCATTTTCTTTCCACATGGTCTCCAGTGCACTTATGAGATGCTGATATAATTCTCATATTTACTAACATATTTTACGGCAACAAATGCTTTTTCATTAAGAATTTTGCTTTTTGGAGATATTTTCATTATCTACAGGTAATAATTTGCCACTAAATGCCAGGACCTATCATTACTTTCTTTATCACTAGAAACTCATTAATACAATTTAATCTAATCAGATCAATTCCAGTTAACCCAAAATCAGAGAGCATATTCTTAAGGTTCTGTTCTGTCAGAAACACTATCAACACCAAATTCTATATTAGAGTTCAACAAGAGAAGCACAACTACTCCTTTATGTAAAGCGAAAGAGGCATTGCAAGGATTTGGCATTGTGCAGTTGTGACTAATGGTTCATGGTTCAAGAGTCTCTTTAAGGCAAACGCCTTTGTGGTTTATAATGGAGGTTTGCCGTGACCAGCATGGAGTGGAGGTCCCTGAGTGGGGGCGACAGGAGATTAAGAAAGACAAAACAGCAGTTTAAGGAAAAGTGGGAGCCAGGTGGTCATTGTATTCTGATGGAGAGACAATGACCCTGAACATGGTCTCCACATTTAATTTATAAGGGTTGGTTATCTAAAGCTCAAGGAATTTTGCAGATTTAGGGAGATGCTGCCGGTAAAGATTGCTCTGTTCCCAGGCTATCCAAACAATAAATATGTCTTCTGCAAAAATTACAGTCACATTCAGAGGAAGCATTTGATTATCTTACTTCATTCTCAACCCCCACCGGTTCTGGTTGCTGGTGCCACCTGCTTGGATATGCTTTGCAGATGCAAGCAGTCAAGTGCGACTTTGCCAAGCACCCAACCTTAGCTTTGATGCCAGCCTTCACCATCCTCCACAGAGGATGAAGTCTAATGGTCAGGAAATCAGGATGTGGAGAAGGGGAGAGTAGAGAGAGACAGGCTTAATCCCATGAAAATGATCTGGGACCTATGAGCAAGAGCAGGCTGGAATTCACACAAAAAGATGAAATTCTTGTTCATCGTATCATCTCCAACGTTGTTAACAGGTATTCTTAAAGGGGAAGTTGGAATTTGTCTTTACAGTACTAAGTTCACACCTGGTCCAGAAAGCACAAATACTAAGAGATAGTTCATTTGCCTGCCCAAAGCTTCCCCAGTGAGGTAAAGGCAGCAAACAAATGGGGAAGGGATTCAGCAAAACAAACAAGCAATTCCTAAAAATACAAGAAGTACACTCATAGACACCAACAGCAATGTGGTGATTACCAGAAGAAAAGGAGGGTTGGGGGAGGTAGAAGAGGGTATGGGGGGCATAAATGGTGATGGAAGGACACTTGACTTGTGCTTGTGAACACAGAATACAGTATACAGATGATGTGTTATAGAAATGTACAGCCAAATCCTACATAATTGTATTAACCAATATCACCTCAATAAATTTAATTAAAATTTTTTTCTTAAACTTCCAAGTCAAAAAAGAAAACAGGCTATTGCTTTGCTACTGATTTCCAAATCTCATGGAATAATGTCCCTTGTCACTCAGGCTAACTAGAAACATTCAGGGAAGGGAATCTGGGGAAACGTAGTTCAGTCTAACCCACCTGACACATTACAAAGAGAACACTGTAGAAATGCCAGCCCAGTTATACACAAGTAAACTGCCTAATAGCAAGCCAATTATACAAATGTATTAATTACCTGCATGCTTATCATAACCTGTGCTCACAATTGCTTATTGCAACCCTTTCCTTTGAGTTATTTTAAGTATACTAACATTTTCTGGTATTTTTAGTAGATATCTTCCATTAGTCTACTGATCGATTTATAAGTAGTCTTTCTTTTGTTTAGTATTCCTTCTAATATGTTTCCATCGATATGTTTTCCACTGTGTGTTTAGGTATAGAATTAATACACATTAACTTTCTAGGGCCTAAGCGTGTCCTTTCAATCTGGAAACATATGACTTTCATCAAGTCATTAAAATTGGCTGCCATTATCTCCTTTAACATGACTTGTGCTTCTGTCATGTCCTGTAGTAACTTAGGACTCTTCACAAATACACTTCTACAATTCTCCTTTCGGTGCTTATTAACATTTCATCACACCCCTCTCAAAGTAGGTCTGGATATGTCACTTAGTTTGGTGAATGTGCTCTCCCCAAAATGGCAAGTATTACCTTTCAGGTCCAGTCTTTAAGGTCCAGTACTTAATTTGTATGTCCCTTTCCTTCTGTCAGGAAAAGTGGCATTGTTACGAGTACCACAGAAATTTTAGTAGTTTATAAGAATATCTGGGATAATTGGTGGTGACCTTCATGAATGGTCTAAACTTCCAGATTTCCTGAAGGCAATGTTCTGACTATGAAACCTGGAATTCCAAAGGGTAAGATAAACTCTTAATTATTCCTATGAAATGGTTCCCTTTACTTTCACTTCTGCTTTTCTAATTTGAAGATTGGCTGATACTTTGACATTTTATTAAAAACTAGGCTGCAAATTTTAAAGTAAATGAACATAAAACCTACCATGTACATGTTTCACAAAAACTGAGATATTTTTCTTAACAATCTTTCCCTACCTGTCAGGGATGTTTAGAGACTAGGAATTGCCTTAGCCAACAATCAAATGACAACATCTGGACACTTTATGGTCAGAGATGAGAACACAGCAATCACCTTTTGTAAAGACTTCACTTACATTTTCCCACGCCATCTAGGTCTGCTCTGTCCAACCCAGGAATAGGTCGTTATGTGTAGCTATTGAGCATGTAAAATGCGGCTAGTCCGAATTTAGCTGTGTTTTAAAAATACACACTGAATTATAAAACCTTAGGACAAAAAGAAACCAAGAAAAATGGGAAATATATCTATATATTTTTAAATATTGAGTACATGTTAAAATGATAATTTTGATATATTTTAAATATATATATATTAATTTCATCTATTTCTATTTTATATTTTAAGTATTTTAAGAAAAAATTTAATGATTTAACTTTAATTATATTTCCATTCAATAGCATAATTCTAGACATTGAAGGCCAAATATTTTTATTATCTATACAATGATTTCTAGTGAATTTTTCATTAAGCAAGTACTATACCAAAATTCTAACCATTTTAGTACTCCTTAAATGAAATATTTTAAAACATTTACTAATTACTAATGAATACATTTTTAATTGTTAATTAAAACTTTAAAAATATTTATATGAATTTATACTACCCTTATATAGCTTTTTCTATAAGGGTATATTTTTGCTTATGCAGTTTTAACATTGACCAATTTATTCATATTTATGTTTATACTACATGTGTGTATAGTATAAACATAAATATAAATAAACAAATATATACTACATGGATGTGTAGTATAAGCATAAATGTGTATATATGTACATGTGATATATATATACACACATACATATATATACACACACACATATATATACATATAGCCAGAGAGAGGGAGGAGGGGAGAGAGAGAAGGCTGAGATTTGTTTATAGAGCATTTGATGGAGATGATGTTTTATCCTTTATATTAGACATCCTAGAAATTGCTATCCTTCAAGGTTTTATTAAAATGGGATTAAAGATACCCAAGTCTGGATTTTATGTCTAAAGTTTCAATATCAAGCTTTTAAGATGTAAATTTCATTCCTTGTCACTCAAATACATCTTTCAATTTGACTTAAAATTTATGACTTTCAAATTTGATAAGATGGCTGAAATTATTTCTTATTCTTCACTAAACTTATTATAAGTCCATACCAAAAAGTTAGTGATATAAGTAATCGATCCAATTTCCCCTCTTTCTCAAGCACATTGGCTTGTAATCCAAATGCCAAAGCTCTTCAAATTTGATTTTTGCTAAGAGTGTAATATTAGGAAGGGAGAGACTAAGGTAAAAAGTATCTATTATCTGATAATAAGTCCATGAAAACATTTTCAAATCTTTTTATAATATTATATATGATTTATATTATATCATACATATGTAGTAAAAATGAAACAGTTTCAAAATTATTCTAATACTGGATAGAGATGAACATATAAACAAGAAATCTGGGCTACTCATTAGCGGATCTTTTAGGGAAAAATGGCAGTTTTATTTTTCTATGGCATTTTGCGTTTTCAAATTACTTTCACATATTTTCATAAATACTTCACTTTTAAAAAGCGTTAAAAAAGAGATTAAAAACACTATGCTTATTATATGACAGGCAATCTTCAAAGTAGTTTATATGTATTTACTTCTTTTTAAATATCATAATTATTCCCATTTTATAGATGAAGGACCTAAGGAATAGAGAAGCTGTATAACTTGTTAAAATCTCCCTGGCTGTAAATGGTGGAACTAGGGTATAAACCAAGCAATTTAGCTCCATGGTATATGTTCTTTCTAAAATGACACTGATTTTATTTTATTTTATTATTTTTATTTATTTATCTTTAGAGGGGAAGGAGAGAGAGAGAGAAACATCAATGTATGGTTGCCTTTCGTACGTCCCCTGCTGGGAGTTGGCCTGCAGGGAACCAGCCTGCAACCCAGGCATGTGCCCTGACTGGGAATTGAACCACGATCGTGTGGTTCGCAGGCCTGTGCTCAATCCACTGAGCTACACCAGCCAGGAAAATGACACTGGTTTTAAAGAGAATGTTAAGTGCCTTTGTCCAAATCCTATGATTTACAGGACCACAGGACCGCAGTCAAGATTATCAGATTTAAAATTTATTGTTCTTTTCATTATATGGAAATCTTAGTGAATAAAGGAGTAAAAAATAGAAGTAGCGAAAGCATAAACAATATGCTTTGAATTTGAACATACAAATACTATGCAAGTGCTTACATTTTTAAAGTTTTTAACATCAATACTATACTTCCTTTTTAACTTACTACTTAAAATATAAATCAAGTACATACAACCCTCTAATAAACTATTAGGTTGAATTTTTAATTTTCAAAATTATTAATACAATATCATAAGTAGAAATGTTTTGCTATTACATTCGCAACTCATTCTCTCTGTGGTACTGTTGGATTCAGCCTATTTACAAAACACATACATTGAAAATTTAGTAATGCTCTGCCCAGCATGGCTCAGGTGGTTGGAACATCATCCTGTGACTGAAAGGTCCACTTCCTGGTCAGGGCATACGCGTGAGTTGGTCGGGTGCTCAGTCACTGATTGAGTGGCATGCAGAAGGTAGTCTATTGGCATGTTTCTCTTTCTCTCTCTCTGAGAATAAAGTAAACCTTTCAGAAAATTTACTGATTTCTTCCCTGTCATCTCTAATTATTGAGTTTTCTGGCAGAGTTTTTATTTTGGTTATTTCAATTTTGATTCTGTAATTAGGTTTTATATTTCTATATTTGCTAAGATTTTCTATTTATTCTTTTGTTTCAAAAGTGTTTGTAATTGTTAACCTTTTCATAAATGATACCTTAAATTTTGTATATAATCCCTAACATTAGTCATCTAATGTTACTTTCTGCCCATTTTCTTTTAATACATTTTTTTCCTAGCTCATATTATAATGACTTATTTTCAGTGGGTTCCTGGACTTTTAAGTATTTTGCAATGAAACTCTGGATCCCACTTACTTGGTATTTTTAGCAGTCAGTCTCCTTACTTAAGTATGGCATTCAGGTTCAATTGGGGTCGATATTCACCTCCCAAATGTGACCTTGGTACCAATCCAGCAAAAATGGAACACTGAAATATACTGACTCAGTATACCTGGGTGGAGTATAAAGGTACCTTTTCTTTTAGCCCCCAAAATACTAGGGGTACTGACTTACCTCCATGTGACCACTACCTCTGGATATATTGCTGGGTATAAGCTCAATTTATCTGTTGAGATCTTCTGACACAAGACAGCAGAAAGGATGGGAGAAAGCAAAAGGCCATCTTGCATCCTGGCTGGTGTAGCTCAGTGGATTGAGCACAAGCCTGCGAACCAGAGGATCGCAGTTCGATTCCCAGTCAGGGCACATGCCTGGGTTGCAGGCTGGTTCCCGGCAGGCCATTTCCAGCAGAGGATGCACAAAAGGCAACCATACACTGATGTTTCTCTCCCTCTCTCCTTCTCCTCTAAAAGATAAATAAATAAATAAAATCTTTAAAAAAAGGCCATCTTGCATGCACTGCCTCACTGCTGCTCTGCTGCTGGTTTATGTAGGGAGATTACATTTTAATTTTCACCTAGGACAGGCTTATTGATTTTAGAGAGACGGGAAGGGAGGGAGAAAGAGAGGGAGAGAAACATCAATGTGAGAGAGAAACATTTATTTGTTGTCTCCCATATGAGCCCCAACCAAGTATCAAACCCTGAAGCAACCTAGGCATGTGCCCTGACTGGGAAGCAACCTTGCAACTTTTTGATTTATGGTATGATACTCCAACCAACTGAGCCACACTGGCCAGGGTGAGGAGAACTTTTTAATTCTAATACAGCTTAGGAATCTTTGGCATGAAACTAGGTAAACTAAAGTAAGTACTAGCTATTAGGTCAAAAGATAGGAGTATATAGCTACTAAACAAGAGAAAGGCAATCAAAGGGGGGGTCAGGAGAGGCCATGAGGAAAGAAAAACCAAGGATCTTTCTTTACATCAGGGAATGAATGTTCTCTATAAAGGAAAGTATAATAATAATTATTGGGATGATGAGCCTTGATCCTCACAGGAAGTGATTGATTGTATCATGAAGGCTTGAAAAACTTATGTAGATAGAGGAATGCTTGCATTTCTGGCTGGTAAATGAAGATGGATATATTTCATCAGCAATAAAGAGGATTATTATAGGGTCTTACAAAGAAATGGGTCATAAACATGTTTTGCTAACTGTCAGTCTGAAAAGGCTATATACTTTATTATTGTTGACCTTCTAGAAATAGCAAATACAGAAACAGTAAGCAGATCAATGATAGCCAGGATTTTCTTTGGTAGGAGAGGTTGAATAAGGGAAGAACAGAGGATATTTTTAGAGTAGTAAGCATATCATGTGGAATTCTTTAATTGTAGATATATAAAACTATTTATTTGTCAAAGCTCATAGGACCTTATAGACCAAACACTAAACCTTAATATATGAAAATTTTAAAATATCATTGTGGAGGTTGGGTGATACCAGGATGTGCAAATATTACTCTAGACAGTGCCAAATGTCCCATGGAAGGAAATACTATCTCAGATTGAGAGATATTGCTCTTCTTTCCAGTTCTGCCAATGTAGCACAGTGCAAAATGTGAGGGTCATTTGGAGGTCATTAAGTGAACATAGACACAAGTTGTCTGCATTCTGCCCATGCAGCAGCCTGCAGCAAAAAGATTATAAAACAAGATATAGTAAAGTATGCTAGTTTTGTGAATCAGGAATATCAGTATTTGTTTTCTGAATGCTTGTTATAGAAAAAATAAGTAATTCCTATGGCTTCAAGGGAGCACATATGATGTGAATCCCAGAAGGAGCACATGAGAATGAATCCCAGGAAACAGAGCTGCCCATCTCCAAAATGTCTCAGCAATGGAGGTCGCTGGTCTGAAGCTGAACAATTTTCCAGGAAAATCACACACAGCAAATATGACAATACCCTTACTGAGAGAAAACAACTGGCTCCTCTATGTATTATAACCTTAGAATCAGGGCTTTTATGAGAAAGGGTGGGAAGGTAAGTTCAGATCCTGCTTCTGAGACCTCAAGTCTCACAAACAAACACCTACCTGGATTAGAGAAAACATATGGAAACTATCATGCCACTATAATCCTTATGCCAAAACCAGAAAAGAACAAAAATTAATATTATTCATGAATATACATAGATTCTTAATTCAAAAAATAGCAAATAATATCCAGCAATATATAATAACCAAGTTGGAATGCAAATTATGTCAATATATAAAAATGTAATTCACCACATTAACAGGATAAGATATATTACATAAGCATTTCAATACATGCAGAGAGAGCATTTAACAAGATACAACATTCATTTTTTAAAATGGTTAACAAACTAGGAATAAAAGGAATTTCCTCAACCTTTCAAAGAAAGCTTAGAAAACCTGCAATATACATACTGGTAAAATATTGCATGCTTTGCCTCTAAGACAGAGACCAAAGAAAAAAGTATAATCTCGAGTGACTTCTGGTCAAGATAGTGGAGTAGGTAATGCTGTGTATGCCTCTTCCTCAGAATTACAACTACACTACAGAGAAACCATCATTAAGAACTACCTGAAGAGTAGCTGAATGGAAGTTCTATAACTAAAGAGGACAGAAGAAGCCACATAGGAACTGGTAGGAGGATCAGGCCCCATACGCCCAGTGTGGCAATTAAGAAGTCTGAGAGATATCTTGGCCATAGGGATAACCCCATTGAGGAATGAGGGGTCCCAACCCTACATCAGATTTCCCAGCTCAGAGTTCCAGTGCCAGGAAGAGAAGCCCATATAACTACCGGCTGTGAAAACCACCAGAGATTGTGTTTGAGACAAAAAACTTCTGGAGTCCCAGGTGCTCCTCTTAAAGTGCCTACACATGAATTTGTTTGCTGAATAATGCACTTTCTCTGAGCTCCAGCTGGGTCAGCAGCTCAAAAAGCTCCACAGATATAGAAGGAAGAACTGAAATGTCTGAATTCAGGGCAAGGGCTAGAAGGGCAGCTTTCTCTCAGACAGAGTGCTGACAGATGGCACTGTTCCTTGATTGAACTTTCCTCCAATTCAGCCTGTAGGTGCAGGCAGATCCAAAGTCTGAATCTCCATAAACTTGACTTACACCCATTTGCCCCATCATGATGATTCCTTGAGACTTTTTCCCACCCAACTTTTGACACGTTTGACCCCCCCACGCTCTTTCCAGGGGATTTTCTATACAAATGGCCTGTCTGGGATCATGCTACAAGCTTTTCTAAATCTCTCAAATGTTCACAACACCCAGAAAAAAAGTACCTGGCCCCTGCATGCTAGGTACCCCTCATAAAGCAGCCTCAAGCTCAGCACTAGTAGCAGAGAGCCATGGTTTGCTGCTTACCTTCTCTCAGGCACCCCAAGACCGGCACAAGTGACAACCATCTGTAGATCTCTTTTTAGCTCCTACTGGGTGGCCTCAGGCTGAACATAACCAGCAGCTAACCTTGGTTTTCACAAGGGCCCATCCCAAAAGGTTCCTCAAACTGACACACCTGGTGACCAGTTTCAGCCCACACCAGAGAACTAACCAAACAAGTGTTTTCACAAACAACATACCCAAAGGGAGACTCAGCAGGCACCAGCATTCTCTTAAAACATCTCCTGTTCCCTGGGGTCAGCTCCTGCACAACAGCTCCTCCATTGTAGTTACAGTCAGTCCTCACAACCAATCAGCCTGAGGGTCAATACCTCCCATCGACGTGTTTGCAGCAATCAAGGCTCAACTACAAAAAAAGGGCACACACAGCCCACAAATAAGACACACCTGGAGCACCCAGCTCAGGTGACTAAGGAGATGATATCATTGGACCCCATAGGTCACCTACTATATAAGACCACTTTAACAAGACCGGTATAGCGATATAGTAGCTCTACCTAATATGTAGAAACAAACACAGAGAGACATAAAAAATGAGGAGACAAAGAAACATATCTCAAATGTACAAAATTTAACAAACTTCCAGAAAAAAAAATACTAAACAAAATAGAAACAATCTATCAGATGCAGAGTTCAAAACGCTGGTGATAAGAATTATCACAGATGTTATGGGAATATTAAATAAACCCAAAGAGAACTTTAACAAAGAGATGAGAAGCAAAAATGTAGATATAAAATGTAAAAAAAGTTGAAAATAAAGAACACAATAAATGAAATAAAGAATAAATTAGAAGGAATCAACAAATGAAGGAGAGGGTCAAATCAGCAATTTAGAAGACGAGGTAGTAGAAAACACCCAATGAAAAAAGAAAAAAAATTAGATGAGGATCATTTAAGAGGTGTCTGGGACAGTATCAAGCATACCAACACTTATATCATAGGGATACCAGAAGGAGAAGAGAGAGTACAAGGAATCAAAAATCTATTTGAAGAAATAATGAAGGAACACTTCCCCAACACACATACAAATCCAGATGTGAAGAGTCTTAATAAAAATGAACACAAAAAGATGCATACCAAGACACACCATAATTAAACCCCAAAGGTTAAAAACAAAGACAGAATCTTAAAACCAGCAAGAGAAAATCAGTTACCTACAAGGGAACTCCCATAAGACTGTCACCAGATTTCTCAACAGACACATTTCAGACCAGAAAAGATTGGCACAGAATTCAAAGTGATGAAAGTGAAAGGCCTACAATGAAGATTACTATGCATAGCAAATCTATCATTTGTAATCAAAAGACATAGGGTAAGTGAACAGAGAAAAATCTAGGACCCACACATATACTAATTTGGGGGGGCAATTTTGCTTGCAAGACCCCTGTCCATCACGGATGAAAGTAACACTACCAAGATATTATCTACTTGGGGGGGAGAGGTGGCCAATCTCTCAGAGGAAAAGGGCCAGGAGCCCCTTCCTACCGGGGCTTTTATTGGGTTGTAATACACAGAAATACAGGTGGTAAGGATCAAACAATAGATAACATATCAAAGAAATCTGAGGGCTTAGCCTGAGACAGTGTCTGTCAGGTAAGGGGACTGCAAAAACCTTGGGAGACATACTCATTTCCTACTTGGACCCTTATCATATGAATGAAGGCACTCTTAGCAAAGCAGGCTTCACAGGACTTTTAGGAATTCTTTCTTATGCCAGATTACCCCGAATCCCACTCAAGCCCAGCAAGAGGCTGCACGGCCTCCCCCATCACAGGTTTTCAGTCTTAAGTGGATTAGAGCCAGGAATAGTCAGGGGGCAAGGGTCCATCACTCCCTCTTTGTTGCAGCCCCCCTGAGTCCTTCCATGATGTCCTCCCAAGTGATTGTGTCTGGCTTAGGTTGCCCCTCTCTGTGAGGAGTCTTACCCATCATAGACTATCTGACCATGCATTGGGGGCAGGGGGAGGAAGCAGAGAAACAAGCTTTGTCTACTTGTGGCTTGCATTCCGGAGGTCGCTCATTCATCCTTAGTCAGGGCAGGTAGTTACAACTCCTGAAACTAGGCAGAGTGTCCCCCAACACTAATTAAAGTGACTTACTTCAGATCAAAAGACACAAATGGATTGAAAGTAAAGAGATTGAAACAGATATTTGTTGTAAATGGAAATTAAGAAAAAGCTGAGGTAGCAATACTTATATCAGACAAATTAAACTTTAAATCATAGTATATAACAAGAGACAAAAGGACCCAGCAATTCTACTGCTAGGTTTTTATCCCAAGAAACCCAAACCACAAATTAAAAAAGACATATGCATCCCTATGTTTATTTCAACATTATTTACAATAGACCAGATATGGAAGCAACCTAAGTATCCATCAATAGTCAAGTGGATAAATAAAATGTGGTGCATAAATACTGAAATACAGCTCAGCCATAAGAAAATGACATCTAGACATTGTGACAACAAGGATGGACTGAGTATTATGCTAAATGAAATGAGTCAGACAGAGGAAAACAAATACCATATGATTTCACTTATATGTGAATTTAAAAAAACAAAATAAATGAACAAACAAAACAGAAAGAAACTCACATATACAGAGGACATTTCAATGGTTGCCAGATGGTTACGGGGTTGGAGAGATGTATGCAAAAAGGGAAGGGATTAAGTTATAAAAATTACAAGTTCTAAAGACAGTCATGAGGATGTAAAGCACAGCACAAGTAATATAGTTAATAATACTGAAATAACGATGTAGATGTCAGGTGGGTACTACTTCATAAACCACATAAACATCTAATCACTATGTTGTATACCCAATATTAATATAATACTGTATGTCAACTGTAACTGAAAAATAAAAATATTAAAAAAGAACAAAAATGTGCAACATCAAAATTTCTCTTCAGCATTGTATTGAAGGTCCTAATCAGGATAATGATAAAAAAAGAAATAAAAGTCAAACAAAACTATAAAGGAATTAAAACTCTCTTATTTGCAAATAAAGCCTAAGGAATTTATAATAATCTTTAAGAAATGATAGATAAATTCAGCAATACATGATCAACATAGAAAAATCTATTTTATTTTTATGTACTGGTAAACAATTAGATTATGAAATAAAATATAATTTTAACACCATTAAAACTATAAAACTTATAAATATATCTAAATATGTGCAATCTCTTTACACCAAAAACTATAACACATTTCTAAGAAATATGAAAGGAAGACACAAGGAAATGGAGAGATATACCACATTCAAAGAATGAAAGACTGAGTATTTTTGAAATATCATTTCTCCTCAGATTTATTTATTGTTTATTGCAATCCAAATCAAAATACCAGTTGAAATGTAACCTCTAGAAATTAATAGAATAATTTAAAATTTCATATGCAAATGCAATAAAAGCCCCCAAAATAATCCACAAAAACTTTCCTGACTTGAATTAAAGTCTTACTAACAGGTATGCTAATCAATATAGTATGATATCATTAAAATATATATAAATTAGTTAAACAAAATAGAGAATCTAGTCACTTATGCATAATTAAATATATTCAAAAAGAAGGCTGAAACTGTTGAGCGAGAATAGTAAAATCTGTCAACAAAAGATGCTAAAATACTAGATGTCTGTGTGAAAGAAACCATACACAATAATCAACTGTATTAGCTCTTAAACCTAAATGTAAAATCTAAGATAATAAAGCTACTAGAGGAAAACACAAAGGAGGTTTATTACCCTGGGATAAGAAAAAATTTTTTTGAAAAAATGGCTATGAAACATAAGAACAATTAAAACAAAAAATGGTCTTCATTAAAATTAGAAGACAATATTTATAACATCTAATCTAAAAAGGAGACTTTTATTCAGAACATGAAAAGTCATTATAGAATTCAAGAAAAAAACATTGAATAATGAAATAAAAAATAGGTAGAGGATCTGATCAGATATTTCCCAAAAGACATACAAATTGTCAATAAGCACATGAACAAGTGCTTATAAATTGTCAAGGAAATGCAAATTAAAATCACAATGAGATAGTGCTATAAACTTGCTAAAAAGATTAAGTGGAAAAGACTGAAAACACCAAATGTTGGAGATTAACTGTCATAATTGCTAGCAGAGTGACATAACAACCACTTCAGAAAATTGTATGGTAATTTATTAGAAAGTTGAACATTTATCCTATGACCTAGTCGTTTCTATCCTATGCACTTACCCAAGAAAAAAGAAAACTTACATCCAAAAACAGTCTTTTAAAAACTGATCATGTTAAGCGGCATTGTTCCCTGTGGGACCCCTCCCCCACATATAGCACCACACGGCAGTGATGTGGGTTGCCCCACCCTGGCAAATACCTAGGGCTCCACCCCTTAATATGTAACAGGCATGCCAAGACAGAAAAAAAAAAAGGCCCAAATAAAAGAATAGATCAAAGCTCCAGAAAAAATACAACTAAGCAATGAAGAAATAGCTAACATATCAGATGCAGAGTTCAGAACACTAGTAATCAGAATGCTCACAGAAATGATTGGGTATAGTCACAAAAATAGAGGAAAAAGTGAAGGCTATGCAAAGTGAAATAAAGAAAAATACACAGGGGACCCATAATGAGGGGAAGGAAATCGGGACTCAAATCAACAGTGTGGGGCAGAAGGAACAAATAAACAATCAACCAGAACAGAATAAAGACATAAGAATTCAGAAAAAAATTAGGAGAGGCTTAGGAACGTCTGGGACAACTTTAAATGTTCCAATATCCAAATCATAGGGGTACCAGAAGGGGAAGAGGAAGTGCAAGAGATTGAAAACTTATTTGAACAAATAATAAAGGAGAACTTCCCCAATCTAGCAAAGGAAATAGATTTCCAGGAAGTCCAGAAAGATCAGAGAGTCCCAAAGAAGTTGGACCCAAGGAACACACACCAAGGCACATCATAATTACATTAAGGAGGATAGAATCTTAAAAACAGCAAGAGAAAAGGAAAGAGTTCCCTACAAAGGAGTTCCCATAAGACTATTGGCTGATTTCTCAAAAGAAACCTCATAGGCAATAAGGGGCTGGAAAGCAGTATTCCAAGTCATGAAAAGCAAGGACCTACAACCAAGATTACTCTGTCCTACAAAGCTATCATTTAGAATGGAAGGGCAGATAAAGTGCTTCTCAGATAAGGTCAGGTTAAAGGAGTTCATCATCACCAAGGCCTTATTATAAGAAATGTTAAAGGGACTTATCTAAGAAAAAAGAAGATGATCAAAAAATAAATAGTAAATGACAACAAATTCACAATTATTAACAACCAAACCTAAAAACAAAAACAAAAACAAAAACAAAAATGAACAAAGCAAACAACTAGAACAGGAACAGAATCACAGAAATGGAGATCACATGGAGGTTATCAGCAGAGAGGGGGAGGGGAGGGGGAATGGGAGAAAAGGCAGAGGGAATAAGAAGCATAAATGGTAGGTACAAAATAGACAGGGGGAGGTTAAGAATAATATAAGAAATGTAGAAGCCAAAGAACTTATATCAACAACCCATGGACATGAACTAAGGGGGAGGTGGGAAAATGTGGGTGGGAGAAGGGGTGCAGGGCAGAGGGGAATAAAGGGGAAAAGTAGGACAACTGTAATAGCTTAATCAATAAAAGGTATTTTAAAAATAAAAGAATGAAATAAAATAAAAAATAAAAAACAAAAATAAATAAAAACTGCTCATGTTAGCTTTGTTAATAATAACCAAAAATTGGAAACAACTCAGATGCCTATCACAGGAAAATGGATATTTATAAAATAAACTACTATATAGCAGTAAGAAAAAAGAACTTCTGAGACATGCAAAAACATGAATGAAATGTTTTTAACACGCAAAAAAAAAGGCTTTACAGGTCAGATATATGAAATTCTAAAATGGGCAAAATAGCCTATCTACCATCTCTATTAGAGATTTGTCTTTCACGGTAACTTGACGCTGGATCCCATCATGCTGTTGCTCACTAACTCTGGTCAGAACAGCATCAGCCCCTTCTCTAAACTGACTGTGGTAGACACAGACATGAAACACCTGGAACCCACATCAAGAAAAGATTTCCTGCTCAAGCATCAGCCACCAGTAGTGCTGTCAACTGCCGACTGCCAGCCATTATTTCCTTTATGGTCTCCATCAGCTTCAAAGTCTCTCACCTGAGTACACATCATGGCCTGGATGGCCTGCATGTGGTGACTGCACAAAACAGGTGTGTAAAGGCTTGTACCTTTCATCCAACGTGGGACACTGATGGTTTGATATTCATTCCGGAGCTGGCAGAGGCCTTTTAGGACCTAAGTGTCAGTTTATCCTTTCCCTCTAGGGCTCACGAGTGCCCAGCCTTTTTGCATCCCTGGGCCACACTGGAAGAAAAACAGTTGTCTTGAGCCAGGCATTAAATAAATCATGACACAAAATCACGAAAAAATCTCATAATACTTTAAGTAAATTTACCATTTTGCGTTGGGCTGCGTTCATAGCCATTGTGAGCTGCATGTGGCCTATGAGCTGCAGGTTGCACACTCCTGCAAGCAATCCTGCTTCCTTCTTCTTGGTGTTGATCCCTAAATAAACATCTTACATCTCAAGCTTTGTCTGCTGCCTGAGAATCCAAGTCTTTTTAGTGATTGCTAAACTATTTGATTAGGAAGTAATTTGTTGCCCAGTTGTAGTGAAATATATTATGTACATTAAACACAATAAGGAGTATGATGTCATACCAACATACATACTTAACTATAAAAATTTTACAGCAGCCCTGGCTGGTGTAGCTCAGTGGATTGAACGTGGGCTTGTGAACCAGAGGATTGTGGTTCGATTCTCAGTCAGGGCACATGCCTGGGTTGCAGGCCAGTTCCCAGCTGGGGACGCCCAAGAGGCAACCATGCATTGATATTTCTCTCCCTCTCTCCTTCCCTTCCCCTCTAAAGATAAATAAAATACTTAAAAATTTATTTTAAAAATCTTGAGCAAAATTTATTATGATGCTGACAAATATAGTTAATTTGTGTTCTTCTAACATCACTGGTAAATGTGACACCTAAATTACTTTTTCTGTGCTAGTGGTTGTGGTTTGAAAATCAATACACACAATGGATTTCTCATCACAACCCAGTCACCAGAGATAAATATCTCTGTTATTTATGGATTTGAGGGGGGAAAATGTGCTGTAAAAAAAACATTGGGTGAGCTGACTTGCTATCAAATCAGAATATTTTGTCAAAAGTATTTCTCTCTGGATTGTCTAAAGAAATGTTGAAGAGAAAACTTGAAAGCAAATGTAAAAAAGAATGTGATTTGGGATCTTGTGCTGTGACAGTCCTTTCCTGTATGTTTCAATGAATATATTTCTTGCCAAAACTTTGGGATATCATACCTTAGATGCAAGTGTACAAGTAGAGGCTGTTTCCACACAATATGCCCTGAGATTTACCAGACTATAATGGGTACTTTGAGTTTTGTCCTGAATTGGACAGAGTACGCATTTAATAATTTTTTAATGGTGAATATTAAGAAATCATCCTAACATTCAATTTCAATTTTAAGTGAGAAAAATATTTGTTTGTAAAATATCTCTACAAATATTTACAACTTGTTTGTCTTTGACCAATAGACCTAAAATGTGTTTTCCATTAGCACAGATAATATGAAGATACCAATAATTATTTACCCCCATAAATAATTACAATTCAGGTTCAAATGTTCACTGCATATAATACAAGAATATGGCTATATAAGCTTGTTATAGTAAGATAATGATCTAAAAATTATGCAAAATAATATTGGTATCTGTGCCTTTTTTATTTATCTGAAGCTTCTTAAAAGTTCTATGCTACTGACAAGTAAAAGCTAAAAAAACCCAAAATGAAGTCTTGATTTTTATTTAATCTTATCACCCAAGGTAATAGCTAAAGGAATTCATTTATTTGGAATGGATTTCTAAAATGTATTAAATTATAGGAAAACTGTGATTTCCATGTGGTAATTCATCTGTGTAGATATATACATTTAAAATAATGCTTGACTTTGTGGAATTGCAAATAAAATGCTTCTATTGGTCCTAAAAACCGATTTTTGTAATATTTAATGTGCCATAGAATTCTTTATCCTGTGACTATCTTTTGCATTATAGCGATCCTCGGTACAACAGATGAATTGCCTTACATTTTAGTAAAAAGCAGCAATGTCACATACAATAATTCAGTTTTTCAGTCTGATAATAAAATAAAAGAAAGACCACCTCCTCATTCTATAAGTAAAACTAGATAGACTTTCCACACAATGAAGTCCACTGAAATCAAAACTCTGTTACAATAAGGACCCTGACTGGTGTAGCTCAGTGGATTGAGCACAGGCCTGCGAACCACACGATCGAAGTTCGATTCCCAGTCAGGGCACATGCCTGGGTTGCAGGCCAGTTCCCTGCAGGCCAACTCCCAGCAGGGGACGCACTAAAGGCAACCATACATTGATGTTTCTCTCCCTCTCTCCTTCCCCTCTAAAGATAAATAAATAAGTTAAAAAAAAAAAAACTCTGTTACAATATATACTCATTTCATTGGGCCAAGAAGTTTTCATGGAGAATCTCAGGATTTAACTACCACCCATCAAATGCTTTCAGTTATTGCATTTCAAGATAGACAGGGAATAAATCTAGTCCTCATATTTTGGATGACTCTCAATATACAAAATCACCCTACCTTAATCATATTACTTGTTTGCCTATTTCATATTCACTAGCAAAAATAGAACATGCAATTATAAAATTATTTATATCCCAATATCTACTTGGGTCAGATGAGTAACTACATTCTTTTTTTAAAAGATTTTACTTATTTATCTTTAGAGGGGAAGGGAAGGAGAGAGGGAGAGAAATATCAATGTATGGTTGCTCCTTGTGCATCCCCTGCTGGGAACTGGTCTGCAACCCAGTCATGTGCCCTCACTGGGAATCAAGCCACGATCCTTTGGTTCAAAGGCCCGCGCTCAATCCACTGAGCAATACCAGCCAGGACAGTAAATACATTTTTATACTACAGTTATATTCAAAATTGTGAATAAACTTTAAATAATTCATTTTGTAAATCTAGGACTCATAAAGTTATGTGCTCAGAAATTATCACTTGGCAAACGTTATGAAGACTTTTTTGTCCTAGCCTTTAAAGAAATGTTCTTTATCTGTAAATTAAATAAGATATTCTGTTATATTGATTAACACACATTCTAGTTTCATTAGTTTTAGTAGGTTTCTAAAAGTTAGTTTAGTTCCTTTATCTTCACTCCTGTAATAAATCATTCCAGGTATAGCTTAATGTTAGGATTAATATTTAAAAATCTCTTCATGATTCTGGAACTGTTGTTAAACATCTGAGTACATTCTTATGTTAAGATTTCTGATTACCTAGATATTATCTCTTTCTTTTATTATGCTACAACAAAAACCAACAGCACTTAAGAGATAAAGACATAATCCATACTCCCTACATTTTCAGATACATTATCATTTAAAACATCTAGCAGAAAATGAAATAAAAAATGAGCTATGGAAAAAGGCCGGAAAATATTTAAAAATCTTTAATATTGTAAACAAACCATATACCTCTCGCCTTGAGTTGTAGTAGTCACATTCTATGGGAAGCCCTCTCAAATTAATACATTTTCATAAGTTAGCTCACATTTCTAATTCAGTCAGTTAAGTAAATCTTATCATCACAACTAATTCTGGGAGGATGTAATATCTTCAATTAATAATTCAACTTAATTGTGCTTCTTTGGATGTTAAAGACTAGTTATTTCTAACTACTCTACAATACATCATTTTTCCAAAAAACAGTTACCCAGATATAGCCCTCCTTTTTCCCCCTCAAGTCCTAATAATATACTATTTTAAGGACTTAAATGTCACCCTCCAATTTGTCCAAAATCAAATGAAATTTGCCCATAGCATTACTCTAACTGTACTTAATGTAAATAGCTTTGAATTTATATATTGATGCTGGGATCCAGACAGGGAAATAAATTTTATTTCTCTTCAGGAGAGCTACTTAATCTATAAAAACACTACAGATATTAATGTTTCATATCTAAAGAGTAGAAGAATTTTCAGTGAACATTTGAAGAGGGTAAAACTTTAAATATTTGTATTTAAACATTTTCAACACTTAAAACCAAAATATACATTTGCACAAATCCATTTTAAGAATTCAGTGCCAAACTTCCCTTTATAAAATATTTATTACATTTCTTATTTTATGCTGTAAAATACAACATATAATACAAATATTATTACAAATAATAATATTACACAATAAATTACTACAAATATTTTTCCTTAAGGTGATTAATTGGTAAAAGACAAAATAAATTTTAGAACACTAAAATAATCAGATTTTTTTCTAATATTGCTGAAAATGTTTGGAAAGAATAAAAATATATTTTATCATGAAAAGCCAAATAAATACTAATTATTCTCCAAAATATGTAAGGGATAAGTGAATTCATCTTTCAACCCATCACTAATACAACAGTACAAATAATTAGGCAATGTAATTTTATCCAAACGTGATTTATTTTCTGTATGCTATAATACCATCAACACCATCTCATTTCTATTACTTAATAAATATAACTATATTTATTATATAAATAAATATAAATATAATTTACATGATTTACAGGTTTTATATATTTTATTAGTACAAAATAATGAATATTTAATTATGTTTGAATGTAGCAATATCCAGTGGATGGAAAACATTTCTATGTAGATTGCTCCACAAAAATAGTTGCCAAAACTCTTTCAGTTACTGATGAGTTATCATCTAACAATTTATGAGGTTATATATTGAGGCGGCTCCATAAGGATAAGTATGCCAATATATATATATTTTAAAAACATATCTTTATCATTACAATCTTATTACAGACATGTGCTTAGCACTTGTTATGATTCCTCGTCCTGTCTTCTTTTAACTAGCCCCACATTTCCATTGACAAGCAGACATGCAGTATAATGCCGCTCAAGCTGTCAAAGCACTATTCTTAATTTTTCTATTATGTTTGCACTTCCAGGTACTACAGTTCTATATTACTTTTAGTTGATTTGTCTTCACTTAGCCTAAAGTTTTGTCTTTATAAAAAAGACATGGGAACAAATGCTTACTGTTTTTTTAATCTCTAAGACATACTTTGAACAAAAATCTTTATGGCAATTCCCACAATGTTTAGTGCCGTATTTGTGACAATTTAGTGATCGGTTTGTTTTTTTGTTTGAAAAATGCTAATTATTAACCTTCAAACAATGGAAGAAAAAAAATTCTACTATTTCTTTGTTCACCTTGACTGACAACTTAGAAGTCAATCATTTAAAAATTTTTACAATAATTTGAGAGGTAGTAAGGGAAAGTATTTTACTGAGGAGAGTGTATAATATGAAACATACGAAAGTACAAAATGGGAGGAGAAAAAATTATTTCCACCTAAAAGAATGGGAATATTGTCACAGAAGCAACTTTTTTTTTCTGAGCAAAACCAACAAACATAAAATAAAATGTTTCCCTGGCCAGGGGACTCAGCTGGTTTGAGCATCATCGCATACACTAAAAGATGGCAGATTCAGTTGTAGGTCAAGGTTTGTATGGGAGGTGACTGATTGATGTTTCTTTGCATTGATATTCTCTCTCCCTATTTCTCTCTCTCTCCTTTCTGCTCTGAAATGAATAAGCCTCTTTTGGTTAAGGATTAAAAAATTAAAAATTGAACAAACTTTCTTTTTTTTAAGAGAAAATTCTTTTAAAAAATCCAAGAATGCATTTGAGGACAGGCATTCGATGCACAGTAAAGCCATTTAAGAGATAAATTGTTTCTCTGTGGGGCTTGAATAAAGATGAAATTGCTCTATACACAGGACCAGGAAAGAGAAAAGAGATTTGGCTGTTACTTCTCGAAGTTGAGAGAGGAGGACAGAAGTTGGGTGGGGAACATGAAAAAAAAATGGGTATGTTCCTGAAATTTCAACAAAGTTACCAAGGAACCAAACTCTTAAAAAGAACTTATTTCTATGGAAATCAGTAACAGTGTTAGACTCTGAACATAGCTTTGTTTTGTTGAAACATAACTTGTATCAAATGGAAACTGGAGTTGAAGTAACAGGATCTATATCATGAAAACTGTGAGGAAGCACGGTGAGGATTCAGAAACGTCCCAGGATGTAGGACTTAGTTATGAATTTATTCGTAGCAGATATCGCAAAGCCAACTTTGAGGTTAAGCATGTCCATCTTTCTTTTGTGATTCTATTCCTACATTCTCCCAGAAAAATTTTCACTCATTAGTTATTCTCTATTTCTTACTTACATACAAAGCCTGTTAGAGAAATCAGATTAGGCCCCAAATGGAGTTGCCTGGGGCTAAGATCCCTGTCAGCAAACCAAAATTTAACTAAATGTCTACGTTGGACTATGAGAGAGGGGGTAGGGGAGATGGGGGCGGGGGAGCAGAAAGGCCTTGATCAATCAATCAGCACTTGCCTGCTCAGCTCCATAGCTGACACAACTCTGAAACTTTCCTTTGCTCCATGTAAGGAAACTAACCTTACTTTAACCAGTTTGCGCTTAGTATTGTTTTCTTGTTCCGTTTCCTCTGCCTATGAAAGCCTTTATTTAGTACTGCTTCTCAGAGCACCTTTCTATCCGCTAGATTGGAAGCAGACTTAACTTTCTGAATAAAGCCAATAAGATCTTTAAACTTTACTCAGCTGAATTCTGTTGTTCAAAAAACCTATAAAGTTTTTCAGTCTAAAACCAAACAAACAAAAATTTCCTTAATTTTTTGTGTGTATTTTTTCCTTGATTTTGCTGGCAAATTTCCTCAACACTTACTGCAAATAGATTTAATTATTTCAATTTGACTCCTTAACAGCAATCTTTTCCAAATTTAATTCTTACTAGTTGCCATAAAAAGCAATAAATAAAGTCCTCTTTTATAATAAAATAGCTCTCTTTTGTATCTTTGACTATAAAGAAAACTAACAGGACTTCCGCCAAGATGGAGGCATAGGTGGAAACACTGTGCCTTCTCCCACAACCAAGTTTGGATACAACAAAAGTTTTGGAGAACTAAGACACACCCAGAGACCAGAAAACCGAATTATACGGAAGTCCAACAGCTATGAACCGTTCAATGGGGATGGTAAGAGAAGCAGAGCCAGCAGCAGAGCGAGGTTGGGAAGGACAGACCTAGGAGGGCAGGCAGCCCAGACCTAGTCAGGGTGCGGGGCAGACTGACCAAGGTTGCACATTCGAGCGCAGTGAGACGGACCACACAGGCCCCAGGGGGCGAACCCAGTGGTGGAGGGCTGACAGTGATGGCACACTTGCGTGCAGTGGAGCAGGGCGCGTGGCCCTCGTGACGGTGGTGGCTGCAGTGCTGGAGGGAAGCCATTGTCCCTCTTTGACCCCGCCCCCACATACAACGTCACAACCCAGCGACTGAGTTGCCCTGCTCTGTTGAAAACCTAGGGCTCCGTTCCTGCTACTTAACAGGCACGAACAGCCCAAAAGATGGTGCAAGAACTCAAAGTCCCAGAGCCAATAACTCTAAGCAACCAACAGATTGCCAGCCTCTCAGAAGCCCAATTTAAANTATATCATGAAAACTGTGAGGAAGCACGGTGAGGATTCAGAAACGTCCCAGGATGTAGGACTTAGTTATGAATTTATTCATAGCAGATATCGCAAAGCCAACTTTGAGGTTAAGCATGTCAATCTTTCTTTTGTGATTCTATTCCTACATTCTCCCAGAAAAATTTTCACTCATTAGTTATTCTCTATTTTTTACTTATATACAAAGCCTGTTAGAGAAATCAGATTAGGCCCCAAATGGAGTTGCCTGGGCCTAAGATCCCTGTCAGTAAACCAAAATTGAACTAAATGTCTATGTTGGACTATGGGAGAGGGGGTGGGGGAGATGGGGGTGGGGGAGCAGAAAGCCCTTGATCAATCAATCAGCACTTGCCTGCTCAGCTCCATAGCTGACACAACTCCGAAACTTTCCTTTGCTCCATGTAAGGAAACTAACCTTACTTTAACCAGTTTGCCCTTAGTATTATTTTCTTGTTCCGTTTCCTCTGCCTATGAAAGCCTTTATTTAGTGCTGCTTCTCAGAGCACCTTTCTATCCGCTAGATTGGAAGCTGACTTAACTTGCCGAATAAAGCCAATAAGATCTTTAAACTTTACTCAGTTGAATTCTGTTGTTCAAAAAACCTATAAAGTTTTTCAGTCTAAAACCAAACAAACAAAAATTTCCTTAATTTTTTGTTTGTATTTTTTCCTTGATTTTGCTGGGAAATTTCCTCAACACTTACTGCAAACAGATTTAATTATTTCAATTTGACTCCTTAACAGCAATCTTTTCCAAATTTAATTCTTACTAGTTGCCATAAAAAGTAATAAATAAAGTCCTCTTTTATAATAAAATAGTTCTCTTTTGTTTCTTTGACTATAAAGAAAACTAACAAATACATATGTTTATTTATATATATTTTCTTTTTCATTTTTTAAGCCACATAGTTGTTTTAAAACATTACATACAGGGTGGGGCAAAAGTATATTTACAGTTGTGAATACCTGAAACACAGTCTACTCTAATATTATTATTTTGTAATATTTTCTTTTTTAGTGTTTTTCTTATCCATTCTCTAATATTTGATACCACTAAACATTTCCTAATTAAATGATTTGTTTTGATTTCTGCAACATTGTATATTTCTATTACACTTTTTTTCTTTTCCCATTCAAAATACAATTTGCTATCATCATTTCTCCCTCTATATATTTTAAAAATTATTTTATTATTCTTCAAGTACAGTTGTTTGCATTTACTCCCCAACACACCCACCAACCCCAGCCATCCCCATCACCCTCCCTTAATTCCACCCACCCCTTGGTTTTGTCCATGTGTCCCTTATAGTTTGTTCCTGAAAACCCTTCGCACTTTTTCCCCCATTACCCCCTCCCTCCTCCCCTCTAGTACTGTCAGTTTGTTCTTAATTTTATTGTCTCTCGTTATATTTTGCTTGTTTGTTTTGTTGATTATGTTCCACTTAAGGTGAGATCATATAGTATTTATCTTTCACTGCCTGGCTTATTTCACTTATCATAAGGCTCTCCAATTCCATCCATGCTGTTGCAGAGAATAGGAGACCCTTCTTTCTTTCTGCTGCATAGTATAAAATTGTGTAAATGTATCATCCATTCAATTACTGATGAGCACTCAGGTTGCTCCCAGCACTTGGCTATTGTAAATTGTGCTGCTATGAACTTTGGGTGCATAGGTTCTCACAGATTGGTGTTTCAAGGTTCTTAGGATATAATCCCAACAGTGGGATTATAATCCCAACTGCCGAGTCAATCAGCAGTTCCATTTTCAGTTTTCTGAGGAAATTCCATACGGTTTTCACAGTGGCTGTACCAGTCTGCATTTCCACCAATACTGCACTATGGTTCCCTTTTCTCCACATTGTCTCCAACACTTGTTATTTGTTGATTTGTTTCTGATGGCCATTCTGACTGGTGTGAATCTCATTGTGGTATCTCATTGTGTTTTTAATTTGCATCTCTCTGATGGCTAGTGATCCTGAGCATCCTTTCATATGTCTCTGGGTACTTTGTATGTCCTCCTTGGAGAACTGTCTGTTCACATCTTTGCCCATTCTTTAACTGGATTTTTGTCTTCCTGGAGTGGAATCATGTGAGTTCTCTATATATTTTGGAGATCAAACCCTTTTCCGAGGTATCATTGGGAAATATGTTTTCCCATATAGTTAGTTCTCTTTTCATTTTAATGCTATTTTCTTTAGCCATTCAGAAGCTTTTTAACTGATGGAGTCCAATTTGTTTATTCTTTCCTTTAGGGGACATATCAGTGAAGATAAGAGACTTGGGTTTATTTCTAGGCTCTGTATTCTGTTCCATTGGTCTTTGTGTCTGTTCTTATTCCAATACCAGGCTGTTTTGATTACAGTGGCCTTGTAATACAGCTTGATATCAGCTGTGATCCCTCCTACTTTGTTCTTTTTTCTCAATATTGCTGCAGCTATTCAGGGTCATTTATGGTTCCATGTAAATTTTTGAAATGTTTGTTCTATATCTGTGAAATATGTCATTGGTACTTTAATAGGAATTGCATTGAATCTATAAATTGCTTTGGGTAGTATAGACATTTTGATGATGTTAATTCTTCCAATCTATGAATTTGGTACATGTTTCCACTTGTTTGTGTCTTCCTTAATTTCTTTCTTCAGTGTCATGTAGTTTTCTGAGTATAAGTCTTTTGCCTCCTTGGTTAGGTTTATTTCTATGTACTTTATTTTTCTTCTTGCTGTAGCAAATGTGATTTTTTTCCTGGTTTCTGTTTCTGATATTTCATTCTTGGTGTACAAAAATGCCATTGGTTTCTGAATATTGATTTTGTACTCTGCTGTTTTGCCGAATTCATTTATTAGGTCGAGCAGTTTTTGGGTGGAGTCGACAGGATTTTCTATGTACACTATCATGTCATCTGCTAACACTTAGAGTTTTGCTTCCTCCTTTCCAATTTGAATCCCTTTTATTTCTTTTTCTAGACTGATTGCTGTGGCCAGGACTTAAAATACTATGTTCAATAGAAGCTGTGAAAACTGACATCCTTGTCTTGTTCCTGATCTTAGTGGGAAAGCTTTTACTTTTTGCCCATTGAGTATGATATTGGCTGTAGGTCTCTTGTATATGGCCTTTATTATGTTGAGAAATGCTCCCTCTGTTCCCACTTGCTGAGTGTTTAATTCATAAATTGGAGCTATACCTTATCAAATGCTTTTTCTGTGTCTATTGATATGATCATGTGATTTTTGTCTTTGCTTTTGTTTATGTATTGCATTATGTTTATTGATTTGCCAATATTGTACTTTCCTTGAATCCCTGGGATAAAGCCCACTTGATTATGGTGTATGATCTTTTTAACTTATTGCTGGGTGTGATTTGCCAATATTTTGTTGGGGATTTTAGTATCTGTGTTGATCAGTGATATTGGCCTGAAGTTTTCTTTCTTTGTTGTATCTCTATCTGGTTTTGGAATTAGGATGATGCTGGCTTCATAAAAAGAGTTTGGGAGTCTTCTCTCTTCTTGGATTTTTTGGAATAGTTTGTGGTCATTAGGTCTTCCTTAAATGTTTTATAAAATTCTCCTGTGAAACTGTCCAGTCCAGGGATTTTATGTGCCAGGAACTTTTTGATTACTGCCTCAATTTTGTTAGATGTTATTGGTCTGTTCAGGCTTCCTGATTCTTCATTCAGTTTTGGAGGATTATGGATTTCCAGAAATTTTAATTGAGAGCCATGCTGAATAGAACAGTCTTGGTTGCAGGCCTTTGCTTTTCATTACTTGGAATGTTTCTTGCCATTCCCTTCTGGCTTGGAGCATTTCTATCGAGAAGTCAGCTGATAGTCTTATCTAAACTCCCTTGTATGTTACTTCCCATTTCTTCCTTACTGCTTTTAATTTAAGATTCTCTCTTTGTCTTGGAACTTTCCATTTTAATTATGATGTGTCTTGAAGTAGGCCTCTTTGGGTTCCTCTTGTTTGGGAGCCCTGGGTTTGTGTGACTTTCTCTCATCAAATTAGGAAAGTTTTCCATCATTACTTTCTCAAACTGGTTTTCTACCTTTTGCTCTTCTTTTTCTCCTTCTGTTAACCTTATTATATGGATATTATTCCATTTCATGTTGTCCTGCAGTTCCCTTAACACCTCTTCATTCTCTGAGTCTCTTTTCCTTTTCTTGCTCTGAGTGTTTTTTTTTCTTTCTTGTTCTCCAGCTCACTAATTCTACCCTCTGCCTCATCAATCCTGCTTTCGATTCTTTCTACTGTGTTCTTCAATTCAGAAATTGTATTCTTCATTTCCTCTTGGCCCGTGTTGATAGTTTCTATTTCCTTTTTCATGTTGTTATAGTTTTCAGTGAGTTCATCATAATTTACCTACAGTTTTTGTTAATTCTCTGTGAGCTCATTGAGATTCCTTATAACCATTGCTTTGAACTCAATATCTGACAGTTGACTTTCCTGTATTTCATTTAGCATTCTTCCTGAGGCTTCCTCCTTTCATCTGGGGTTTCTTTCTTTGTCTTCCTATCGTTTGTGAGACTCTTCTTGTTAGCCTCTGCTTCTTAAATTGATCTGTTCTGACTCCCTGGGTTTGTGGTGTGAACTTCTATGGTAGAACACTTGTGAAATTCATTGGTGCAGTCTCCTTGACCCCCTAAAATTACTGATCTTGGGCTGTATGTCTTTGACAGGAAAGACATTTATGTCTTTGGGTTTTGATTGTTTTGGGGTTTTTCTTTGGTGGGTCCTTACCTCCAGCTAGTTAAGTGAAGGTCACTCTGCCCACCATGTCTTGTTTGCCATTGTGCAGGTGAGGACAGGTTGTATCAAAGCTGGTTCTTCTGTCTGTCAGAAGTTTTGAGACCTCTCTCGCTATTGTTGTTTGTGCTGGGTAATTTCTCCATTGTTTAGTTGTAATTCCAAATTGGTCCTGGGTGGAGGTTAGTGTGGCTTCCACTCATTCCTTCACCATCTTCCTTTATTGTCTATTGGTGGTTCCTTTGTTGGTGGGTTTCCTCTTCCTGCAGGTATACTGCTGTCCACAGCTCCCACCTACCTGGAAAAGATTTATAGCAAATGTTTCAGCTCCCTGTCTGGATGGCAGAAGCACTTGGACACTTAATAGAATTGAAATTCCTGGGCCTCCTGCTGTCCTCCTTTGCTCCTATCCATTCTAAATTCAGGGTCAACAGGGTGGTCACTCTATATTTTTAAAGGTTGGTGTTAATCAGGGTTCTTTATTTATTTTTCCCTTCTTCCTGGGTTCTCCATTCACAAACATAAATTCAGTTATCATCTTGAAAAGGATAATGAAAACAATATTTACTGACTTATTAAAAACTTATGATAAGAATTTTATATGCATTTAAAAACGTAATCTTTGCAATAACTTTGGGACGTAGAAACTGTAATTTTCAAATGAGAAAACTGAGACTGGATAAAGGTAATAATATGAACAAGGTGATGCAACTAATAAATTGCAAACTCAAGACTCACAATCAGGCTTCTCTGACAACAGTGTCACTCTGAGTGTGAATTGGAGCTTCTCTCTTAAGCTTGACCTCTTTGATCAAGTTCAAACCCTAACCATAACCCTGCCAGGTTATGAAACACACAAATATGTATCTGAGGATATTACCATTTTTTGAGAATTAGAATCATAATTATTTTCCTATGAGAGGAAAGTGAGAAAGTATGAGGTCATGAATAGAAAGGAAGGGGACACATATGGGATGCACCGGGACAGGATAAGTGCAAGTGAAAGAAAAAAGTGGGTAGGCAAGAGTGATGGAGATAGAAACAGGAAAAACTTGCAGTTCTTAAATACTGATGCTTTGACATTCATTAGCATGTTTATCAATTTAGTATTCTCAATTCTGTGTGGTTGACTTAATTACCTATGTTCTTATTGATGTGGATATTGATTATTTAACCCAGTGAAAGTCATACTAAATGTATTAATTCCACTGAGAAAGATATCCAGTTAAAAGCAACCTCATTCATCCAAGAACTCAAAATAGAGAATTTAGAATTGTGTCTGACTCATTGTTTATCCTATTGCACATGATCAATGTAGTGGAAATAAAGTTGGCAAAGTCAGGTTAAAGTAATGTAATGTACTAGTATTTCTAATTCAAGAAGAAAAAAAAGAAACAAAGGTGAGTAGAGAAACATACTGAACTATGACCCAACTCCCCACTTTTTTTTAGGACCTAGAGCTACAATTTTTTTAGAACTAATAAGAGAATAAGTATTCAAACTCTAATAAACCAAGGGTCTTTCACAAGACTATTTTTCTGTGTTCAAGAGTCTCTCTCTTAACACAACGAATCACGGAAAAGGGTATGCTGAACACAAGTGTTGATGCTGAATCTGTGGGTGCTCTGACCCAGGAAGAATGAGTAAAGTCAATGCCAAATTGTCCTTTTGAGTTGCAGATATAATATAACTAGTAATATATGGTATAATTCCTAATGTAGAGTATTTTTTTTAAGTTTTAAGATCACATGCTCAGACGATAGATGAAGATTATTCATGGGAGACAGAAGTTAACTATTCTTATCAAGGTAAGAGAGGCTATTGGTAGAAATAAAACAAACTATAAGGATCAAAAATTAAACATGAACTCTCCTGAACAGTGTTATCCCAGAGGTTTTTAAAGATTAAAGTCACCTGAACAATATCTTGTGTTTCAATATAAGTGTTTCAAGACTTTGCAAAACTCACTATTTAATCTTTGTATTGTATCTATCATAAGGCAATCCCTTTTCAGTCTAGGTTAGAATTTATACAGTACTGCTAAAAATTAGGTGTTTCATTTTAGAATTCAAAATTTATCTTGTAGACCTGGCTGATGTGACTCAGTGGATTGAGCACCGGCCTGTGAATCAAAGGGCCATTGGTTCAATTCCCAATCAGGGCACATGCCTATGTTGCATGCCAGGTCCTTGGTAGGGAGCGTTGCAGAGATAACCACACATTGATGTTTCTGTCCCTCTCTTTCTCTAAAAATAAATAAATAAATAAAATCTTTAAAAATATTCAATGTAAACTTTAACCGAAAAATTTTTTTAATAAAATGTATCTTGTAAATCTCTACTCCTATGAATAATTACAGCCAATATTAACAACTAGTTTCAAAAAGTTTGTAGAGAATATTTTATTTACCAAAACACACATTTAAGCATTTCAAAATATTTTTCTCAATTTTTTCTATTGTTCTTCAAGGACAGTTATCTCCATTTCTCCCTACCCATTCCCACCTTCCACCCTGATCCTACTCCCCTTTGGCTTTGTCCATGTGTCCTTTATATCTATTCTTTGATAACCCATACCCTTTAAACCCCCAATACTCCCTGCCCCCTCCCCTCTGGTTACTGTTAGTTTTTTCTTTATTTCAATGTCTCTGGCTATATTTCGCTTGCTTTTTTTAAAAAAAATATTTATTTAATTGTTGTTCAAGTACAGTTTTCTGTTTTTTTACTCTCATCCCAGCATACCCCCCAGTTCTCCCCACCTCCCTCCCATTTCCACCCCCTTTAGTTGTTGTCCATGTGTCCTTTATACAAGTTCCTGTAAATCCTTCCCCTTTTTCCCTGAAATTCCCTCCCCTCTCCCCTCTGGTCCTTGCCATCCTCTTCTCTATTTGAGTGTCTTTGGTTATATTTTGCTTGCTTGTTTGTTTTATTTTTTAGGTTCCTGTTAAAGGTGAGATCCTATGGTATCTGTCTTTCAACACCTAGCTTATTTCACTCAGCATAATGCTTTCCAGTTCCATCCATGCTGTTGCAAAGGGTGAAAGTTCCTTCTTTCTTTCTGCTGCATAGAATTCCATTGTGTAATTGTACCATAGTTTTTTCATCCATTCATTTATTGCTGGGCTCCTAGGTTGCTTCCAACACTTGGCTATTGTAAATTGTGCTGCTATGAACATTGGGGTGCACAGGTTCTTTTGGATTGGTGTTTCAGGGTTCTTAGGATATAACCCTAGCAGTGGAATTGCTGGGTCAAAAGGCAGATTCATTTTTAGTTTTCTTAGAAAATTCCATACTGTTTTCCATAGTGGTTGTACCAGTCTGCAATCCCACCAACAATGAACTAGGGTTCCCTTTTCCCCACAACCTCTCCAACATTTGTTGTTTGTTGCTTTGTTTATGATGGCCATTCTGACCAGTGTAAAGTGGTATCTCATTGTGGTTTTAATATGCATCTCTCTGACAGCTAGTGATATTGAGCATCTTTTCATGTGTCTCTGGATCCTCTGTATGTCCTCCTTGGAGAAGTATCTGTTCAAGTCCTTTGCCCACTTTTCAATTGGGTTGCTTGTCTTCTTAGAGTGGAATTGTGTAAGTTCTTTGTATATTTTGGAGATTAAACCCTTGTCTGAGGTATCATTGGCAAATATGTCTTCCCACACAATTGGTTGTCTTTTTATTTTAATACTGTTTTCTTTAGCTGCGCAGAAGCTTTTTATTTTGATGAGATCCCATTTGTTTATTCTTTCCTTTATGTCTCTTGCTGCAAGGGACATATCAGTAAAAATGTTTCTGCATGAAAATATCTGAGATTTTCCTGCCAATGTTCTCCTCTAGGACTTTAATGGTGTCACAGCTTATATTTAAGTCTTATCCATCTTGAATTTATTTGGGCGTATGGTGTAAGTTGGTGCTGCTTGCTTGTTTTGTTGATTTGGTTCCTAAAGTAAATGTCACTTTTAATGGACTTTAGTTTGTCACCTAAAAAATAAAACAACCCAGAATATTAAATACTGCTTATAGATAAAACAAGAAGTACTACTAAATGAATAGTATTCAGTATTTAGTTAAATACTAAATGAAATGATCCAAAAGTTATTTTAATAAATTTAATATATTTTGATTTAAAACAGTATAAACAAATACCTTAAATAAGCATTGCTTTTTTTTTACATTAAGTTGGAGTTATAAGACTATATATATATATCATAGCCAAAATCAAGCATTATCAGTATACCAAATACCAAATATGTAGTGTCTCTTGGCAAGAATGTATACTCTAGTTCAAGCAGAACATATCTCTACATTTAAATTTTTTATTTGTCTTCAAAAAAATTTGACTGCTACATGAAAATGATAATTCTATTGAGTTTTGTATTTAAAATTTTAAAATATAAAATTGTTCTTCTAATAAAAAGTAATAGAACTTCTAATGTACATTTATCTTTTTATACTACACTTGAACTTGATGAAATATTGAATTTTCTTATAAACAGGGTGATTCAATTCACAGATATATATTTAAAATAGTATTAATTTGTGATTTGAACATAGTGTATAATTTTCATACTTGAAGTCACAATATGTGGGCCATTCAATTGCAGGAACCCTTGAGAGGAAAAAAAAATAGCTTCAAGTCATCTGCTGGACATCAAGTGATTTCTGCATTCTACATGACACAATAAATGGTTAAGTGTGGACATGAACAACAAGGTTTAAAGAGAAATAAATGCTATTCTGTTTTGCAATAACTTTTAAAAGCTTATCTTTTTAAAAGATAAGTTATCTTTTTATGCATTATCAAATAATTTAGATAATCTGATTTGATAAAATAAAAAATTGAAAACTTTTAGACTTATGGAAGGAATGCATAAGTAAGTAGAACAACAAATTGATGTTTTTTTTTCCTTTCTTCCCCTCTCTCTTTAACATGAATATGTAATGAAAACAAAAAAGTCCAATGTTTGTCCTGGCTGGTGTAGCTCAGTGGATTGAGTGTCGGCCTGCAAACCAAAGGATCATGGTTTGATTCCCAGTCAGGGCACATGCCTGGGTTACAGGCCAGGTCCGAAGTAGGGGACACCTGAGAGGCAACCACATATTGATGTTTCTCTCCCACTCTTTCTCCTTCCCTTCCCCTCTCTCTAAAAATAAAGAAAATATTTTTTAATTAATTAATTAATTTAAAACGTCCAAAGTCAAAGAGACTCAAAGTCTGAATAGAATCCAAGAGAGTTTAATAAAATAAATTCAACAAAATACCAAAAAAAAAATCCTTGAAATTTTAAAAATCAAAGCCAAAAGTCTTTTAGAAATGCATTATTTCTTTAATAATCTATTAAAGATCTTAGGCATCCTGAGAAGGCAGATGTTCAGAAAAGCAGATGTTTCTCCCAGTTTGTTCTTATATAGAGTATTTCCTTGTGTGTGACAGAGAAAAAGACAATTATAGTGGTATTTCATTTCACTTCAAGATTTATTTTGTTTCTCATCTCAGGGGGCCTTTAGACATCATTTAAAAATGTTGATTCAATGCATGTGTTTAATAACTATTAGAGGCTCTGGCCCTCCTCTGCCTGCTTTTTTTCTTTATTTAAACTTATTTAGCCTCAATGAGTAAATTAAAACATCATCTCTTTTTAAAAGCCTTCCCCAAGAAAATCCTCAGACCTTCCCAGATCCTCTGTATTAGTTAGAATTACTTTTTACCAAATATGCCAAAACAAAATAAAACCTAAGACTTGTTTGAAAATTTATTTTGTACTCACAGAAAACTTCACTGAGAATTAGTCAGACTCACTGGAATAAAGGTTCTATGGCCACGAGGCCAACACACATCCCCATTTCAGTACTTTAAGTCATGGTTTAAAGTAACTGTTTTTTGTTGAAACTTTTTTCCTTCATTTCACTTATTCTAATTGAATTAGGATGATTTAAAGAAATGTGCATTAAAAGGAGAGAAGATACTGACTGAAGAACAATGACACGAGCAGAGGCTGGGACTAAAAAAAACTCAAAGCTGGTTTAGGTACTGCATAGGGGATTGAAGTGTTGCAGAGTTTCCAAGAATGGGATAAGAGATGAATTTAAAAAAAGGGTCAGAGAGGAAAACTAGGCTGGGAAAAGAGAATGTGCAGACTGACATGCCCAATGGAAGAGTCTGATCTTTCTTTGGAGTGAAACAGCAATTGTTGTATGATTACACACATTTTATCAAAATAACTATTAAGAAAAAAGACGCTAAATGTTGTAAAGATTTATAGATTAAGAAATAATCCTGATGAGAGAGGAGGAGGCTTAAATTAGGGCAGAGGTACCAGAACTGGACAAGCTCAATCAGATCCTATATTTAAAGTCTCACTGCAGAGGCTCCCTCCTCTTCCCAATAAGTGCTTTGTGTTCTTACTGCCACAGGGAAAGATTATTTTGCTTCTGTAATGAGGAAACTAAATACTCATATTTAGTGGAGAATTAAGATGTCTTTGGCTGTTTCAAATGTAGTTTCAATGGTCTTAAAATTACTAAGTAACAGTTTCAAAGGCAGAAAATGAAGGAAGATGCAAGCTAAGCAATTATGCTGATGAGCTCCAACTTGACCTCAATCAAGTAAAAACGGTGTGATCACATGAATCGAAAAGGTCAAATTTAAATCGAGCCAACCAAATTGTTCCAAGATATCTAAGAAAGTTGTCTGTAAATATTCTATTTTTCACCTTGTTTAATCCAATATTTTACATGTTCTTTCACATTCATATTCTCCTCTAAATGCATCCAACATTACAATGGGGCATGAGTCTGTAAGTAGCAGGAAACTCCATCTCCATTCCCTTCTAATATATTGAGAATAGGGGGCTCAGGGATTTCAGAAAGGCAGAGGAACTTAATGAACTTAAACTGCATAATTTGTGATATAAACATCACAGTTGATTCCTAAAATTATTGTTAAAAGAGAGTGAATATATATGTGTATGTGGCAGAATATATTTCCTTTCATTTTTAATGAAAATATACTTAATAACTTAAATTTCAAAGTATTTTCACAAACTTACATACACATATGAGGTCTGTCAAGAAAGTATTCAGTCATAAAATATGGAAGAGACATTTATTAAAGAAGATACAAGATATAAGAAACATTGTACACAGGACAATGATGCCTCAGTCCCCTTCATAGTAGGCACCTTGGGACCACAGTTCACAGTTGGGATCACAGTTCTCCCAATCGCCATCAGCTGCCCTGTCATATTTTCCTGAATCTCACTGCTGGTCTGAAATCTCTTCCCTTTCAAAGGTGATTTTAGTTTTGGGAAAGGCCAGAAATTTCAGGGTGCCAAATCTGGGCTGTAGCAGGGCTGAGTCACCTGGGTGGTTTGGTGTTTCTAAAAAAAACTCTGCACTAGAGGTGATGCATGAGCAGTCTCATTGTTGTGAACCTGCCAATCACCAGTTGCCCATAGCTGCGGTCTTCTGAATCATCTGAATAGTTTCTGTGGAGGAATATTCCACTTAATGCAAAATTTGATCCAGGTTCCTTATCCTACTTGCTTAGTCATTCTGAATGTGACGGCCACAACCTAAACATGCTCACTCCCCAGCGTCCACCACCCCTACTGGCTATTATTTTACCAAGTCAGTACCATTATGGTCTCAAATATGGTAAAACAAAAAAAGAATATAATAGATAGATATGATATTCTGTATGAGGTTATTCTGGTTTCACTTAATCACTCTTAAGATATACATATAGGCTTCAGAATGAAATCCAAGGAACACCTCTTTCAATATACCCCTATGTTTGACAGTAAGCACTTTAAAAGTAGAATTTGTACCTGAATCATCTTCTTCTTCTAACTCTATTTTAAATACCCATCACTTTCCTTTTATTATAGTAGCCTCTTTGGGAATTACATGAGGCTTTTAAGACATCTGTCATGCTTGAGATTCTATGATAGGTATAAAAAATGGAATAAAGATGGAAATAAAATCATAAAAATTCTAGGATTATTTCCTCTACTGATTGATTTTACCCTGCCTAGTATCTGGGGTATCTATTCTCTCCGAGTTTAAAATCAATTTAAGTTTCAGTTCTATCTGGAGCCAAACAAGAATAATTTTTCTAAGCCTTGCCAAGTTTCAATGGCAGACAAAATTTCATAAAGATTGTGCAATAAACTAGTAACTTTCTGAAACAGTTCTTTCACATACCTATAGAGATAAGTAAGTCNCCCCCACTGGCTATTATTATACCAAGTCAGTACCATTATGGTCTCAAATATGGTAAAACAAAAAATGAATATAATAGATAGATATGATAGTCTGTATGAGGTTATTCTGGTTTCACTTAATCACTCTTAAGATATACATATAGGCTTCAGAATGAAATCCAAGGTACACCTCTTTCAATATACCCCTATGTTTGACAGTAAGCACTTTAAAAGTAGAATTTGTACCTGAATCATCTTCTTCTTCTAACTCTATTTTAAATACCCATCACTTTCCTTTTATTATAGTAGCCTCTTTGGGAATTACATGAGGCTTTTAAGACATCTGTCATGCTTGAGATTCTATGATAGGTATAAAAAATGGAATAAAGATGGAAATAAAATCATAAAAATTCTAGGATTATTTCCTCTACTGATTGATTTTACCCTGCCTAGTATCTGGGGTATCTATTCTCTCCGAGTTTAAAATCAATTTAAGTTTCAGTTCTATCTGGAGCCAAACAAGAATAATTTTTCTAAGCCTTGCCAAGTTTCAATGGCAGACAAAATTTCATAAAGATTGTGCAATAAACTAGTAACTTTCTGAAACAGTTCTTTCACATACCTATAGAGATAAGTAAGTCCTTCCTTTTCCACTTAAATGAGTTTGTTATCGAGGAAAAGCAAGGAATTTTCAAAGATAAAAGTTATTAAAATAAATAAAATACATATATATGAACCTACTTATAGAGCAATGTACATAACTGTATGAGCATATTTCTTTGAAACATTTATTCACTTCAACCAAGCAAAAATTTCATATAATCATTGGATTGAAAAAACTACTAATTTTAGTGACTCTGTGTATATCATGCTTAATAAACTCTAAGTCCATATGACAAATGACAGGCTAGAAGTAACACTTTTACTTTACTGTTTACATTTCTGTGCTTTTATTTACTTAATGTTTTAAATTAACCATATAAATATTATCATGCCTGGAGTTAAATACAAATAAAATTTTGGACAAATACATAACCTAAAAATGTTTATAGGGTATTAAAAATGATAAAATGACTGCATCCATTTACTTCCTTTCAAAAAGTCATGAACCTGAGAATAAGATTAAATAAAAGAAAGTACTGATCTTACACATAATAAGAATAGGAAAAAAATTGGGTTGGCCAAAAAGCTGATATGTTTTTCTCCATAAAATAAAAAACACATTTTTCATTTTCACCAATAACTTTATTGAGTGAATATTTTAAGTATTCTGGCTATCTCTCACATGGTCTAATGTTAATTGGCAATTAATGTCTCAATTTGATCACTATCAACTTCAACTGGTTTACTCTACCATGGAGCAATATTCAACAAAAAATCTCTAGCACAAAAGTTAGCAAACCACTTCTGACACACTTGGTCAGTCACAGTACCTTCTCCACACACTGCACAAATCTTTCTTTGTCTTCTTACTTTTCTTGAAATAATAAAGCAGACTATGCTAAAAGTATTGTGGATCTGCTTCCATCTTCAATATAAAATGGCTACCCATAAATTCATCAATTTTGACAAGTTTTTTTAAATGCACACTGACAGCTGTCACAAAACAATGTAACAAAAGTGTTGTCATTGAAGTTAAAGACAACCAAGTGTTACTACAGTTCTCACAGAAAAAACAAAGAAACAAAAAACAAACTTTTTGGCCAACTTAATAGTAGCTGTGATTTCAGTACATTTTGGAAAAGGAAACAATTGGCAGAATCTGTTCTAACTTATGAAAGAAATTACCAACTTCATGTTAGAAGTAGGAGCGACAAGGGAAAAGGGAGACAATATTACCTCTCCCTCCTCTGTAGGCTGGAAGTTGGCAGCTCCACATTCAAGGCAATCACTGGTCAGGAATGGGGCTAAAAATCAGGAAACATATAAAATTTTGTATTTGAATAGGAGCACTTATCACCCTTGTCTTCCAAAGCAGTCCATAAACTATCAGGAATAGACTTCATACACCTTGCTTGCAAAATGCTGGTAATGAAGCATCTATTCCAATGAAAGACATCAGACTTCTAATAAGCAGCTAAACAGAAATGATTTTTTTAAACACTGATCGTTGAGAGCATCACCATGGAAAAGCTGATGTGCTTCCTAATAATCATCCTATTGTTACTGAATGTTCTTCTGCTGTGTCACAAGAAATGAATTTCAGAGACACACAGGTGGATGATTTTAAGCAACAGTGGCAAGATAGAGTAAAAAACGATATTATGTCCTCAAAAAGACAGAGAGTGGGCAGGCTGTCTTTCAAATTATCAACCTCTCTGCTGGCTTTTCCAAGGGCTGTGCTGGTGCCCTTCCCCTATCCAATCCCTTTCCTGGATTTTTCTGGGGTTGATCCCTTTGTGCCCTTATCCTACCCATTTTTTTCCTAGATTTTACAAGGCTAGACTTCTTCCCTTTATGGTTGCATTTTGATTCCTACTGTGCATGCCTCAGAGTGTTCCTTGGTGATTTGGCTTCCACTGTACATGTATGTTTTAAAAGGACTTCCTTGTGCACCATTTTCATTTCCCTATTATTCAGTGGTGTCTGGTTATTCTCTGGGGTGACTGGAAAGCCTGACTTTCCTCCTCACACAGATGTTAATACATTTGGCAAAGCAATGCTGGTTATTCCCTGGAGTGACTGTAAAACTGCCCTTTTTTAGTTAGTTTGGCTTAATCAGATATCTGGCTCTCTCCTCTTTCATTAATAATGAACTTCCTACTGTAACGCTATTGTAAAACCCATTCACTGAAAAACTCAGCTTAGGACAACACTGATTTCAATCCATGTTTAATGCCTTTTGACTACAAATGCTCCATCAGAAATCTCCAGACATTTGAGAAAATGCCTCTATTGTAAAAAGAAACTAAAACTTAAGATGAAATGATTAAAAAGGAGGAAACCTGGTGGAAACAAAAATATAGAGTATAAAAACATCTTTTTAAAACTCAAAATGATAACTAATGTCCTTACAAAGATAAAACAATGTATTTTGTCCACAGAACAAAAATATGACAAAATAACAGAAAACAAGAAAAAACTCAGGCATTAAAAAAGTGGATACCTAGGCTTCTGGCCAAGAGGAAGGCTTAGGTAGATATACTTCACTTCCTTGCACAACCAAAAGAATGATAACAACCAATTTAAAACCAAATAAATAAGTAAACCCAACCAGAATGGCCAGAAAATCAAACTGTATGGAAATTCAACAATCAAGGAGTTAAAGAATATACATTCATCCAGACTGGTAGGATGGGTGGAGATGGGCAGCTGGAGTGGAGGGGATGCATGGCAGGGTGGTGGCTAGAGGACCAGGTGGTCCCACATCAACTGCAGATAAACCAGGAGGAAGAACTGTGGAGCAAGACAGACTGTGAAACCCAGGGTTCCAACTCTGGGAAAAGAAAGTTTCACAACCTCTGGCTATAAAAACCTGGAGGGTTGAGGCTGCAGGAGAAACTTCTAGCCTCACAGGAGAGTTCTATGGAGAGACCCACAGAATCTTGGAATATACACAAGCCCACCCACCTGAGAATCAGTACCAGAAGGGCCCAATTTGCTTGTGGGTAGTGGGGGAGGTGACTGAAAGCTGAACAAGCAGCATTGTTCCCTCTCTGGCCCCTCCCCCACATAGAGCATCACAATACAGTGACATGGATTGCCCCACCCTGGTGAATATCTAAGGCTCCACCTCTTACAGTGTAACAGGTGCATGCAAAGAAATATGGCACAAACGCAAGAGCAGATTAAAACTCCAGAATAAGAACTAAATGATGAAGAGATAGACAACCTATCAGATGCAGAGTTCAAAACAATGGTAATCAGGATGCTCACAGAAATGACTGGGTATAGTCACAAAATAAAGGAAGAAGTGAAAGCTATACAAAGCAAAATAAAGAAAAATATACAGGGAACCAACAGTGAGGGGAAGGAAACCAGGACTCAAATCAACTATTTGGAACAAAAGGAAGAAATAAACTTTCGACCAGAACAGAATGAAGACATGAGAATTAAAAAAAAATGACGAGAGGCTTAGGAAAGTCTGGGACAACTTTAAACATTCCAACATCTGAATCATAGGGGTGCCAGAAGGGGAAGAGAAACAACAAGGAATTAAAAACAATTTGAAAAAATAATGACAGAAAACTTCCCCAATCTGGCAAAGAGAGATATACAAGTCCAGGAAGCTCAAAGTGTCCCAAAGAAGTTGGACCCAAAGAGGAACATACCAAGGCACACATCATAATTACATTACTCAAGATTAAAGAAAAGGAGAGAATCTTAAAAGCAGCAAGAGAAAAAGATAGTTCCCCACAAAGGAGTTCCCATAAGATTATCAGCTGATTTCCCAAAAGAAACTTTACAGGCAAGAAAGGGCTGGAAAAAAGGGCTGAAATTTTATTCAAAATCATAAAAGCAACAACTTACATCCAAGATTACTTTATCCAGCAAAGCTATCATTTACGATGCAAGGGCAGATAAAGTGCTTCCCAGATAAGGTTAAGTTAAAGGAGTTCATCATCACCAGCCCTTATTATATGAAATGTTAAAGGGACTTATCTAAGAAAAAGAAGATCAAAAGTATGAACAGTAAAATACCAACAAACTCACAACTATCAACAACTCAATCTGAAACAAAACCATAAACAAACTAAGCAAACAAGCAGAACAAGAACAAAATCACAGAAGTGGAAAAACCACATGGAGAGTTAGTTATCAGTGAGATTAGGGAACGGGGAAAAGTGAAAAAAGGTACAGAGAATAAGAAAAGTAATCGGGGGTACAAAATAGACAGGGGGAAGGTTAAGAATAGTATAGGAAATGGAGAAGCCAAAGAACTTGTATGTATGATCCATGGACATGAACTAAGGGTGGTGGGGGGGGGATGCTGGCAGTAAGGGTTGTACAGAGCAGAGGTGGATAAAGGGGAGAGAAAAATGAGACAACTGTAATAGCATAATCAATAAAACATACTTTAAAAAGGGGATGTCTAAACAAAAATGTAAAAAGGGGAAAATTAGAAGGATAAATTTAAGAAATAATTTTAGAATAAAACATAAAGGAGTATTTCCTCAGGAGTTCCTAAAAGAAAGAAGACCAAAAAAAACCCAGAAAGAAATCATATATCAAAAGACTATTACAAAAAAGTATTTCCTAGACTTACAGTATCCAGATGTATTTATTGCGAGGGCACACTTAGTAGCCAGCTTAATAGCTGGATCCCAATCATACCAGTGAGAAAGCTCAAATTGTACATACTTTACAAGAGACCTCAAAATTTATCCCAACACCACAAAAAGTATTCAGAATGGCATCCGAAAGCTCAATAATACATATATTATAACCTAGAAGACATTGGAAACAAGCCTTCAAAATTCTCAGGGACCATTACTTTATTTTGGAATTTTATACACAGCCAAATTAGTAAGGTCTCAAAAGTGATTTTGTTATTCAGAAAAATGAGCAAAATAGTGGAAAAAAAAAGAGATACAGGGCTCAGGAGACTGGGAACTCAACAGAGGGTCAAAGAGTGAGGGAAATGTCATGATGAAGGCTCGAAGGAGGAGCAGGAGGCAGAGAGAGTTTCCAATCCATTATCACAGCAGGAATTCAGGGAAGTAGGTAAGCAAAGACTACTTAAAAAACTAATAACCTAAAAAATCCATTACTTATTTTGGGGAAAACATATTTGTGTTTGAAAACATGTCAGATATTTGGGATTTATAAATTTAACAATCTGGACCAATCGGAAAAGGGAAATAATGCATAATTCAAGTGAAAATTGTATGACAAAGGAATAGTAGAGTAACATTGCTATTTTTTTTTACTGTGCACACTTTATCCCATATTTGATTTGTATTTCAGGAAAAGAAGCAGAAATAGGATGGAATTGTTAAATTTAGTAATTAACAGAAGTCTTTCCAGCACCTATTTTGAAAGTAAAAAGATAAAATTAGCCGAATTCTAGTGTAAATAAATCACAATTCATAATCAAATGTGACTCACCAGTTCTCTTGACTGTTGCCAGTCCTCAAACTGTGTTACCAAAGGGACACTGGATCCTGCCAGATTTTCTTGAGCAAATCATCTATATCAATAAGCACCATTTTTACATGAATTCTGTCATTTTTCATACATGATTTTCTCTACAAAAGAAATGTATTGATTTTGCTTCCCTACATGGGTTCCTCTTTTTTTTGTCATAGGCTCAGCAGTTTGAGTTCTATTGTATTAGTGCAGCTTACTGGCTGAGTTTAAACAAAAATTCTGACAAAGGTGCTGTGAAGGTTGGTGGAAGAGGAAAAGAAAATGTCAAAGGTAAAGACACCTATACTTTCCAATTATATACCAGGAAATTAACTTTTAGCTAAAATGTATCACTCAGAAACAATAGTATAAGGACATTCATAAGATATATTGAGATTCTCAGGTACAGCTATAAAGGACACATGGACAAAACCAAGGGGGGATGGGATCAGGCATGGGAGGTGGGGATGACTGGGGTCGGGGGAGTTGGGGGGAATGAAGACAACTGTATTTGAACAATAAAAAAGTAAAAAAGTAAAAATTAAAAAGAAAAGATATATTGGGGCAAATTTTTTAAAAATATTTTTTTTTGTTTTTAGAGAGAGGGGAAGGGAAGGAGAAAGAGGAGAGAAACATCAATGTGTGGTTGCCTCTCACACAGCCTCCACCTAAGACCTGGCCTGCAACCCAAGCATGTGCCCTGACTGGGAACTGAACCAGCAAGCCTTTGATTCATAGCCCGCACTCAACCCACTGATCTACACCAGTCAGGGCACGGGCAAATTTTTAGAGTTAAAATGCTAGCATTGTCTTCACAAATCATAGAAATAGTAGATAAGAGTTGGGCAGAAGTGATTGTAGCAACAAGTTATTTAGCACTAGCATACCTTCAACCATATACATTTATTACATTGATAAAATTCAATTTTTAAGTAAGAGTTTATAAGAATTGTAGGTTTCAGTAAGAGTTTATAATACAAAATTTCACACATATTGATAACTGATTGACATATTATAGATCTGAACATTAGAAGTAAAACCAATAGTATAACATGTGAGAACTTCAACAAAAATAATAAAGTTTAATAACACATTAGATGAATCAGATGTAAAATTGAAAGCACCAAAGAAAGAGAAGAAACAGTGCAAAGGAGAGGAAGAAGAAAAGATATTAAAAGTAAGGAGTGATATTAATAAATCATCACTCACTTGTAATAAATACAGAGAAATACACACAAAATATGTTTTACAATTCTGAATGTTGCAGAAAGATTATCAGGGACAATAGCTGAACAGTCTGTATGACTGTCAATAACCACCAAGAATTTCTGAAATAGCATACCTTGAAATATAGAGCTTGTCACAATTTTGTAACTAATAACACTTGTAGCAACACACAACTTACTATTTTTAGGAACCTGGATCTAATAGTAAAGTGAAGTATAAAGAAAGATACAGAGAATATGCAACCAGATTTTAAAACCACATGGAGAATGACTCTTTTTCTAAGAACTCTGTAAATTTCTTAAGAGCTAACCTAAAATAGCAACTTCAGTCTCCTGCTGAATGCTGACTAGATTAATTAAAGTAGGTAGAACTGACTGCTGTAATTAAATTACAATCTTTTCCAAAAGCAGTTGTTGCCTTATTCTCTGTATTTTATTGACTCTTTTATGAGTTCTATTGCTAAATCAATTCCAATCACTGCATCAACTGGAAAAAATTCCACTTTGCACTGCCAGATCAATTATAGTCATACAATCAATAGCTGGTACTTCAGCCCTTTTGATTAAAAGAATGTATAAAAAAAAGAAAGAAAGAGAAATGAAACTCTACTAAAACAGAAGTGGAAATAAAATCTATTTCTTTATTAAAAGAAATAAAAAGCTAATTTAACATACAAATATTCACATTGAGTATTAAGTTTAATAATAAAATTATTTCCATAGATGTAATACTTTCAAAGTAATTGCTTAACCATTTTCATGAGGTTTTAGTGAATTATTTGTCAGTTTACAAGAATCTCTTTTGATAGTTACATACCTCAGATTGAAATTATTGAAAATACTAAGATTTCACACTGAGCCTGGGACCTGTTGGCTTTGTCTCTATATATTTTGTTATTTCTTTATTGTCTTTGATGTCTCTCCAAGAATTTTCTATTTTGAAAACCACTCCACTTTTTCTTTCCTGTTAAAAATAATCTCTAGGATGAATTCCCACTATTCTCAATACTTTTAAAGCTTAAACAATAGTTTTAATTTCTCTTAACATTATCTTAAATGACTTCAATACTATTTTAAGTCTCTAATAATATATTCATCTTAAATGTCTTTAATCTCCTTAAATATAATAATTATACGACATAATTAGAATTCAGAGCACCAAGTTTCTCAATCTTCAACCATCAAATTTTATATTTTATTTTATATTTTGTAACCCTAAGTACCCTACTGCTGTGTTTTCTTCTCTCTGTTATTATTGTGAATTTCCTATTTAGAATTGTATTCATGTCATGATGATTTTTAAAGCCAACCTCACTTCCCTAAATAACTTCACTCTAGGAGTAGCTCAAAGCTAGTGAAGTTATTCCATTTTTTATTGTTGTTCAGTTACAGTAGTCCCCACTTTTCCCCATTACTCTCCTCTGCTATGCCCACCCCTCATCTCATACATTCATTCTTCCCACCTACCCCATTACTTCCTTGATCTGCATTTTTCTAATGAATTTCTGGCAGCACACTCTCATTGCCCACATGATAAAGATAGTACACGCGCAAAGAACAGTAAACAGAGTCACCATCAACTATGTTCCCATAGTGCCCAATGCTGGGCACAGTACAAACATTGCTGCAGCACTACAAGCAATTCTTAGGGGGTGTCCTATCTCCTCACCAAATACTCTCCATCTTCTGTGGGTTGCTGAGATTCAAGGAGAAATAGAATTAGTGAAATCTCCTTAACTATCTCAGTTTAGTCTTTCATTACAATGCTGCAAGGAAATCCCTTATCATTTAGAGCTGTTGGTGAGATTAGGATGTGTTGGCACCCAGAGTATTCCTCCAGTACTCGATCGATACACTCAGCTGAGCTGTCAGTTTGTAGCTGGCACCTGAGTACTGAGCAGTGGGTGAGGACGTGGAGTCTCGGAGAGCACGAAAGTTTCTCTTTCTGCCATTTTGTCAATATATGTCCTATAATCTCCCATTTAGTAACAATATAAAGTCTACATGTGATTAAGATTATGCAACTTGAGATGGGGAGATTATCCCGTATTCTCCCCAGGGCCCCAATCTGATTACATGAGTCTTTAAAAGAAAAGAGCCTTTTCTGGGGGTCGGTAGATGGAACTGCAATAATAATAGGAAGGGCCAGAGCAATGCAGGTTCTTGGCCTTGAAGATGAAGGAAGAAGTCTGCAAGTCATGAATGCCAGTAGCCTGAAGGAGATGAAAATTACAAGGAAGTGGATGTCCTTCCAGCGCTTTCAGAACAAAATAAACCCTTGCTGACACCTTCATTTTAGCCCTTTGACATCTGGGTCAGACTTCAGACTTCTGACCTCCAACACTGAAAACAATAAATTTATAGTTAAGGTAAATAGTTTACTGTAATGTGCTATAGCAGCAACAGAAAACTAATATAGCCAACAATAAAGTGAATGCAGGAGAGAGATGACTGATTCTACAAAATACCTTAAGGGTACCTACAATATATAGTGAATGAAAATTTTGGTATTAATGGCCATGTAAAGAGGATGAAACAAATATCTGAGTCCTTGCAAAGTGGATTCACTAAAAAAAGAAAAGATATATGTATGTATATATATATGTACATATATGTTTCAAACTTTCTATTAAGATAGAAAAGCTTTCCTTTTTCTTTCTTGTTTTCTGTTTTTCTTTTGTCCAGGTAAGCCTTGGCTTTGATTTGAAATAAAATATATCCCCCCGCCCCGAGATAAGTGACCATATGCCAGTCATTGAGTGGATAGAAAAGCCAAATTTATTAAAATACTTTTTTAAAAAAAAGCAAACAATAGTCTAATCTTAAAATGTTTTACATATCAGTGTTAACTGATGGAAGATATAAAATGAATATTATGTATATACTTAAAGAAATAAAGAGGTAATAAAAATAAGTAGGAAAAGACAACTGAAATTACTAGATTTCATTTGAAAAATGTAACTTCTAAAAAAGAAATATGACACTTGAAATTATACCTAAATAAATAGAAATTATCCATCTTGAGTTTATTTTTGTGTATGGTGTAAGTTGGTGGTCGAGTTTCATTTTTTGCATGTAGCTGTCCAGTTCTCCTAACACCATTTGTCGAAGGGCTTATTTTTATTCCATTATGCTTCTCCCCCGCTTTGTTGAATATTAATTGACCACAGAGACATGGGTTTATTTCTGGGCTCACCAGTATGAGGCTGTTTTGATTACAGTCGCCCTGTAATACAGTCTGATATCAGGTATTGGAATATTGTAACACCATAAAACTCCAAGAGGAGAACATAGGGAGGAAAATCTCAAATATTCCATGCAGCAATATTTTCACCAATATGTCCACTAGAGCAAAGGATATAAAGGAAAGAATAAACAAATAGGACTTCATCAAAATAAAAAGCTTCTGCAAAGCTAAAGAAAACATCAGCAAAATGAAAAGGGAAACAACTGTATGGGAAAACATATTTGCCAATGACACCTCAGACAGGGGTTTGATCTCCAAAATATATTAAAAAATCACATGACTTGACTCTAGGAAGACAAAAATCCAATTAAAAAATGGACAAAGGACCTGAATAGACATTTCTCCAAGGAGAACATAAAGTCCTTGCAAGGGACTTTATGAGATATTTGAAAAGATACTCAGCATCACTAGTCATCAGAGAGATGCAAATTAAAACCACAATGAGATACCACATCACACCAGTCAGAATGGCCATCATAACCAAATCAATAGTCAACAAGTGCTGGTCAGGATGTGGAGAAAAGGGAACCCTCGTGCACTGCTGGTGAGAATGCAGACTGCTGTAGTCACTGTGTAAAACAGTATGGAATTTCCTCAGAAAACTAAAAATGGAACTGCCTTTTGACCCAGCAATTCCACTGTGGGGACTATACCCTAAGAATCCTGAAATACCAATTCAGAAGAACCTATGCACCCCAATGTTCATAGCAGCACAGTTTACAATAGCCAAGTGCTGGAAGCAACCTAAGTGCCCATCAGTAAATGAATGGATCAATAACCTATGGTACATTTACACAATGGGACATTACACAGTGTTGTGGACCACTCTACCTGGTTTCAGGAATTGTACCTACCTCCCATGGCTAAGGATGAGCAAGTGACCTCTGGAGTGCCAGCCACAGGAGACAAAGCTGGTCTCTGGTAGCAAATGCTGCCTCAGTTTCCTCCCTGTCCCCACAGCATAGTCAGAAGTCCATGATGGATAAGTCTCACAGCAGAGAGCAACCTAAGCCAGACTCGACCACTTGGGAGGCCATCATGGAAGGACTTGGGGGGCTGCAACAAAGAGCAAGCAATGGACTCTTGTCCCCCAACTATGTGACATAGCCCGAGTCCCCATGTCCTCTGGGAGAAGCGCTTCCTGGCTCTAATCCCCATAAGGTTGAATACCTGATGGGGAGGGGTGCAGCTCCTTGCCTTGCCAGAGCAGATCCCAGGGGTAAAAATCTGGCATCATAAAGAATTCCTGATAAACCTGTGAAATCTGTGATGGATGGGGGGACTTGCTGAAAAAGTTGCCCCCACAACACAGCATAAAGAAAGAATGAGCTCCCACCATTTTTGATGGCATGAATGGAATTGGAGAGCATTATGCTAAGTGAAATAAGTCAGGCAGTGAAAGTTAAATACCATATGATCTCACCTATACATGGAACCTAATCAACAAAACAATCAAGCAAACAAACTATAACCACAGACATTAAAATTAAGAACAAACTGACAGTAACCAGAGAGGAGGTGGTAGGGGATAATAGGGGGAAAGCGGGAAGAGTTTTCAGGGACATGTATAAAGGACACATGGACAAAGCCAAAAGGGGGAGAATCAAGGGTGGGAGGTGGGGATGGCTGGGGTGGGGGGAGTGGGAAGGAGAAAATGGAGACAACTGTACTTGAACAACAATAAAAATGTGAAAAAATAAAATTAAAAAAGACAAGTTAATTACTGAAAGACAAAATCAAAAATTTACAGCAAATGCCACATAAACAAATAGAAGGGATATGTGTAAGAAAAGTCCAACAACTTCTAAATAGAATTTTAGAAATAAATTATAAAGAAATATTGGGGGGAAAAACATTTGATGAGATCATCTTTGAGGATATTTTCCAGAGTGGATAAAATTTATTTATTCAGATTTAATAAGCACAGAAAATTCTAATCAGGTGAATAAAGTATCTTCACTTAGATGCACTATAATAAAAACACAATACCAATGATTCTTACCATAGTAGGAATAATAGGAGATAGTAATAATGTTATAAATAACATCTAAACACTTCATATGTCAAGAAATAAAAATGAAATATTATTTGCAATTGAATGTCAATGAAAATATGACATGTCAAGCTTTGTAGGATGTATCACCATATGTACTTAGAGAGAAATATATAGCATTACATGACTATATTAGAATAGAAGGTTGCTAAAAAAATAATGACTTAAGAAACCAACAAAAGCAAGTGAAAGTAAACAAAAGGAAAAATAAAAATAATACAACAGTGTGAATGCATAATAAAGGAAGGGGCCATCCAGCACTTGGTTCTTGGAAAAGATTAACATGTTTTTTTTAATGCTTATTTTATTTTATTTATTTATTTTTAAGATTTTATTCATTTATCTTTAGAGGGGAAGGGAAGGAGAGAGGGAGAGAAACATCAATGTATGGTTGCCTCTCATGCATCCCCTTCTGGGGACTGGCCTGCAACCCAGGCATGTGCCCTGACTGGGAATTGAACCGCAGTACTTTGGTTTGCAGGCCCACGCTCAATCCACTGAGCCACACCAGCCAGGGCAGATTAAAAGTTTTAACATAGCTCTAGAAAGAGTTACCAAGGAAAACAGAGAGAAGTCCCCCTTCTCCAAAAAATTATATTTGGAAAAAGAATGGGACAATTGATGATATACGGTAAAAATTTTTTTAATAACAAGATAATTCAGTGGACTAATTTTCTTTCTCTGAAACCTTATAGGATACATAGCCATTGACTAAAGAAAACATAAGTTGTAATAGGTATAATAACTATTTCATTTTACTACTGAGATTTTATTTTTAATTTAAAATACTCAATATTGGAAAATAGGATTGCAATATAACTAACATATAAAAGTCCGCTTTTAAACTATCTTTTCTGCCCTCATCTACCACAGAACACGGTGTTACACTAATCCTCCCCATTTAATAGATTTAACCCTTGTCCATTATTTTTAGCAAGAAATTCAGTGACATCCTTGCTATTCTCCTCATTACACCCCTGAGGTATCTCAGGGTGAACCAAGTAGGATGGGGGAAGATGAAATATATTTATCTTAAGCCATTTCTCTGGTCCTGTTGTTACAATTGCTCATTTTTGTGTTCCATTGGCTTCTTTTTCTGTAGCATGTGATTTGTTCTCCATGTGTGCTTCCTTGAAAAAGTCTCTTTGGACTTACAAAACATTTGCATTACTGGTTAACGGCTCTTTCAGTGATCTTTCTCTGTATTGTTGCTCCTTCATTCCATTCTCTCCTTTATTCCACAACCCCTATCTTCTGTATGTTAGATGGACCTTTCAGGGATGGGCTAAACCAGGAAATGACAATAAACAGCTTTTAAAATGTATGTGTAATCAATGGTCTCTCCATTATTTGAGACTTGCTTTTCAGTGTGGCCCGCATTCTAAACCTCTTCACCTACAACAAATTTCTCTCAGTTCTATTGCCGTACTTTTAAGCCTGAATTACACTTCAATTTTTTTGTCTATCCAACATGCCTGTACACATCTTTAAAAGATTTGCAGTACCTTAAATTAGTGACTTTTTCACTCTAAGAAAATCAATGGATGTGGCTAATTCAATGTCCCTGTACTGTTCTCAACAGTGAAGAAACTCCATAAAATTTGTATTACAATAGGCTGGTTATATCTAAAGCACATAACATTTCTATCATTCTTAAAACCCTTTATTACACTGGTGAGTGTTAGTTTCACCAAATTACGCAGATTTAATAGGTAAATGATTCATCTCTGATTTCTGTGGCTTTCTCTTTTATTCAATGTATTTTAGATTCTCTGCTGGAGGTATCTGTTATCTTTCACTTTTGCTGTATGCTAAGAAAACACTGACAATGGAATATGTATGTAATTTGAAGATATGCTAAATGTCATACTTGAATAATACTGATTCCTCAAATTTGCTCCAGAGGTGGGAATTTAATTTTAACAACTCTGGACATATTTTAAAAGTCATAGTACAGAAGTACTATGGACTTTTACTGTTTATAAAATAAACAGTACCAGGACTCTTACTGTTTATAAAATACTTTTGTAGATCTTATGCCCTATAATTTCTACAAGAATCCTCTAAAGTACATGGAACAGAGTAAATGGTTTTGCATAAGGTCAGTGAAGTGGATAATGGCAGTCAAAACTAGCATTTAGAGTTCTTGTAATATATAAATCCTCACAGTAATTCTTTTTCATTCTACTTACACGCAGCCCACAGCTAAACCTTGTTGTGACTTCTTTAAAAACATCTTTTAATCCTGGCTGGTGTGGCTCAGTGCATTGAGTGCTGGCCTAAGAACCAAAGGTTTGCCATTTTGATTCCCAGTCAGGGAACATGCCTGGGTTGCAGGCCAGGTCCCCACTGGGGTGTGTAAGAGGGAACCACATACTGATGTTTCTCTCTCTTTCTTTCTGCCTCCTTTCTCCTCTCCTAAAATAAATAAATAAAATATTTTTAAAATTACCTTTTAATCTATGTCCTCTTTGTTTATATTACCAACCCTCTATTTGACATAACTGTGACTCATCACTAGAGTAGTGTACAGTGATAAACAACTTGCTGTTTTCTCCCTTCATCCCTCAATACCAATTCTAATTGTATTCCATGGCCAAATTAAATATACTTGTGACATTCTGATAATCAATTGACTTCCTTACTCAAATACTTCAATAGTTCATTATTACCTAAAGGATGAATTCCATACATCTTAGCCTGCCTTCAACCTTCTTCTTAGAATTTGTTTCTTTTTTTCAATTAAAATTGGCATTTTTAGCCCTGGCTGGTGTAGCTCAGTGGATTGAGTGTGGGCCTGTGAACCAAAGTGTCACCTGCTGGTTTAATTCCCAGTCAGGGCACATGCTTGGGTTTCAGGCCAGGTCAGGTCAGCTTAAGAAGGGGTGTGCCTGAGGCAACCACACATTGATGATTCTCTCCCTCATTCTCTCCCTCATCTGCATTTTTCTACCCACCCCCAGCCCCCAGCCAAACCCACCTACATTTAAAGTACACTAACAACAAAGATAAACATGTAGAATCTTTATTTTGGATAGAGCTTATTCATAGTAATGCCCAAATATGTCCAAATGTTTGAATTAAATGACAGAAAGATTAAATGAAGAAAAAAAATAGCTCTTGATATAGTCAAGTATGATGAGTTTTGGTTGTGAAATCAAGTAACCAGGAAAGATACTGATCTTCTCTATGATAAACTTAAAAGTTACCAGTGACTAACAAGTTGACTTTCAGTATATCCATACATTAGGTTGCTGTATCAATCTGCATACCATTTTTTTAGTTCCTTAGAATGGTAATAATATATTTCTTCTAGCCTCAATTAAGCTTTTGTAAGCTCAATGATCCCAGATAACATACATATTCATTAGTTAACCAGGTGCTTACTACATATTCATTCTAAATATATTCTATTTACTAGTGATAACTAAATATTTCAGTAGCTCACAGTCCATTAAATACAATTAGTATAAAATGTCTGCAAATGACAAAATGAGAAATTAAGTTATTAGCAATCAATCAGAGAATATTCCAAGGACAACAGAATTGAAAAATAATAGTTCCATGGTGGAGAAGCCCTTGTGAAAGCAAGCGTGTTTGACTGTTTTAACAACTGAAGTCGGGAACACTAGAACAAAGAACAGATCTGTTCTTTGATGAGGACTCACATAGACAGCATTTTGCAGCAGCAGGATAACAAAGTAATACCTCCATAGCAAGGAGAAAAAAGTATACTATGTTAGAAAATAGTTACATGAGACAATGTGGTTAACATGACTCTTCATTATATCAGGTTCAATACAGGGGACTAAAATATTAGCCATTTTGCCATTATCCTCATAAAGATTGAGCACAGAGAATTCTAATTTCTTTTTCTATAACATGGAAACCATAATATTTTACAGCATCAACCTAATATATAAAATAACATATGTAAGTCCTGGCTGATGTAGCTCAGTGGATTGAGCATGGGCTGTGAACCAAAGGGTCACCAGTTCGATTCCCAGTCAGGGCATATGCCTGGGTGGTGGGCCCGGTTCCCAGTGGGGGCCATGTGAGAGGCAACCACACATTGATGTTTCTCTCTCTCCCTCTCTTTCTACTTCCCTTCCTCTCTCTCTAAAAATAAAAAAAGAAATAAAATATTAAAAAATAATGTATGTAAAATAGTTAACCAGTTCAATATAGAAACTTACTCATTGGTCTCAGTCTGCTGTGTATACAACCTTCCATATCTCAGTCACACCTTTTTCATTCCAGTTGTTCAGGCCAAAAAGTAGACTCATCCTTGATTCCTCTCTTCCTGCATAAGCCTACCTCCAATCCATTAGGAAATCTCCTTAGCTCCTCCTTCAAATCATATCCAGAGTCTTTTAGGTTCTCACCACTGCCATTGAAACCACCATGACCTCTGCCTCCTCTATTCTCTGGTTCACTGCAATAGCCTCCATAGACTGGCATTGCAGCTGCAGTATCTTCCCTCCTTTTATATCCTTTAATAATTAAAGAGTTCATTAAAAATCCCACTAGTCTTGTAGGAAGAAATGCTCTGTAAATATTAAAACTATGTTTTGCCCTGGCTGGCGTAGCTCAGTGGATTGAGCACAGGCCTGCGAACCAGAGGATCGTGGTTCAATTCCCAGTCAGGGCACATGCCTGGGTTGCAGGCCAGTTCCCTGCAGGCCAACTCCCAGCAGGGGACACACAAAAGGCAACCATACATTGATGTCTCTCTCCCTCTCTCCTTCCTTTCCCCTCTAAAGATAAATAAATAAAATCTTTAAAAAATGTATCTAAGAAAATAATAAAACCATGTATTAATAAGGTTTGTGAATATTTATATGAAAATTCTTGTAGACTTGAATTCATTGGTAAATCCTTTCTCTTTGGCTAATTTATAGCTGTGGATATATATATATATAGATATATATATTCTTATATATATATATACATATACATATATATATATTCTTACATATAAATTCTTACAAAATTTATCCCAACACCACAAAGAGTATTCAGAATGGCATACAAAATAGTTAAATAGTGACACCCTCTATTATTTATTTATATCTTTTTATGCTGCCAAATGATCAAGCACAAATATTTTTGACCCACTGTGTTTCCTATAGATCATATAAAATTGTTCATTATTTTATGGGCCTACTGGAAACATTGACAGTAATTCAAATTTCTTTTCACTCCGTTAAGAGATTTGCTAATATATGATACAAATTACAAAAAAAATGGCATATGCATGACTGAACTTTTGGAAGTCTTCTTAGACTGTATGGGGTCTGGCTAGTTCCCTCTCCCTGACCTATCTACATAGTCACCTAAAGCTTGACACATCTCACCTCTCAGGTATTGCCAAAAACAAACAAATAAACCTCCATTAGGAAGAAAAAATTGTTAAATAGTTGCCTGTGTCACCTGATTGACTTTGTAAACAATGATCAAAGCATTATCCAAAAATCTCAGTGAATAATACATCCTTCCACTTTTTTCTCTTTTTGCCAAAACAATTCCCCAATGTTTCTTTACATCAATAGCTTTGGCTCTTTACTTAGTTACAAAGCCCAGGCTAAGAACATAACAAACAGCAATTATCTCTGTAGGCAACAGAAAAGATAAAAATTGTTTATGTTTATATATCTACGTTTCAAGTATAACTTGTGACCTAGGTTTCTAGGTCACAAGTTATAAATATCTCTGCATATCTTATCACAGTAAGATAATTTTCAATTGTACATTGCACTCATTATGTATCTACTAAGATAAAAAATGCTGTCAGTTATTATTGGCAGGTGTTCCTGACGGTAGGATGCAAACTGTTTCAGAAATGTTAAAAAATAAATGAAAAACATTATCTTAGATTGAATGATTCAAAGGAAGAAAAGTTACTTTTTTCTCTTATGAATAGAAAACATATTTAGGTAACATGCAAATGTGAGTCACCTAAATCATGCCCAGATTGCAACTGAATATCATATAATATATGAGACACATGAAATTTCTTGAATATTAATTTTACCAAGTTGACGTTCAGCTAGATTTCTTTATGGCAAAACATTTTTTCATTTAAAAAAAGTCTTACAGCAACATCCCATTTCATCTTGTTTTGCCCAGGACTTTCCTAGTTCTAGCACTGAAGTTCTTCACCCCAGGTGTATCCATCTCCTAGGGCTTCCATAAAAAATTAGAAACAGCATGCCTAAATAAGAGAAATTAATGTTCTCACAGTTCTGGAGGCTGGAATGTCCAAGATCAAGATTCCAGCAGTGCTCAGTTTCTGATGGGAGTTCGCTTCCTGTGTGGCACAGAGCATCCTTCTCCCTGCATCCTCTCATGGCCTTTCTTCTGCGTGAGAGCAGAAAGAAATCACTCTCTCTCTCTCTTCTTATAAAGCCATCAACCCTATGAGGTTAGGGCCCCACCCACATTACTTAACCTTAATTATCCCCTTAAAGGCCCTATCTCCAAACACTGTAACATTGTGGGGGCTAGATCTTCAACATATGCATTTTGAGGGGACACAATGCACTTTATAGCACAGGAAATGGTTCAGTCCTGGGAAAATGGAGGGTTAAAAAACAAAGTTATACTTTATTGAACAAAAAATTCAACAGAAAATTCATTTCCTTTAACTCTTCCATAAAACAATTAAAAAATGATTAACCATAGCCTTGGCGGGTATGATCAGTTTGTTGGAGTGTCATGCTGTTAACTGAAATGCTGAGGGTTTGATTCAATTCTCAGGAAGGGCATATGCCTGGGTCACAGGTTCAGTCCTCAGTCAGGGCTTGAGCCAGAGGCAAACAGCATTACTCTCTCACACTGATATTTTTCTCCCTCTTTCTTTTCTTCATTTCCTCTTTCTCTGAAATCAATAAGCACATTCTTAGGTGAGGATAAATAAATAAATATATAAATATAAAAATTATCAACCAAGATAAAGGTGTTGAACAATTTATTCTTTTCTTTGATGAATTTGCTTGTCAATTATTTAAACATACAAAGGATATTTTACATGTAGGTTAGAAAATATAGGACATTAGATTAAATGATCACTGATAGATCATTGTACCAGGATGTGTGAATTTTTCTTTCTCTTCTCAACACTCTGCTTGCTCTGCTGGAGAAGAAGTCTGAAATGTATATTTTACACATCCCATTGCCATCAGGGTTCCAGTTCAAGTTTCTTTCATGACAAAAAGACTTTGCATAAGTTTTGCAAGACAGAAGAAAGTAAAATGCTATTATTGTCCCAAAAGTTTGTACCAATAACTTCAGTCATCCTTTGGAAAACACCCGCTTCTTTGCGTCAGAGAGCTGAGATCACGAGTTTCCTGAAATTCCTGTTTTCTGATTTCCTGTACATTAACAACAGCTTCTCTGACCTCCATCCTGGTAACTTTTAATTCTCTCTATTACATGTATTTCTCCTTGACTTGTCTAGAGTTATTTATACCATGCTAATAAAATTATAATGAATAAAAATTGTAAACTGTTTTGTACAAGTAATTCTTTTTTTTTTCTGAGGTTTGAATGTTTTATTTTTTTATTTTTTTTAAATATAATTTTTATTTAATTCTTGTTCAAGTACAGGTTTCTATCTTATATTCCCAACCCTGCCCACCCCCCACCCCATGCTCCCGGCCTCCCTCCCCTTTCCACCCCCCACCCTTAGTTATTGTCCATGTGTCTTTTATACTTGTTCATGTGAGTCCATCCCCTTTTCCCCTGTGATTCTCTCCCCTCTCCCCTCTGGGCCCTGACAGCCTGTTCCATATTTGACACTCAAATATGTACAAGTAATTCTGAAAGAATTTTGTTTAGTTATTTTATTTTTTTCCTATAAAATTATAAGAAAACAATTTAATTAATTCAGGGATGTTGACTTTGTGATTCCAGATTAATCATTTTCTAGATACCATTTCTCATATTTTGTAAAAATAAAAAAATTAATGTTATACTTTTTAATGTAATAATGAATTTTAAATTAAAACAAAATAGTTATTTTCCTCATTGCATTCACTGTAACAGTGTCTTTTACATTCTTAAGTCCTAGATTTTTATCTTCTAAGAAGTCAAACTAACTTTTTAATGAATATTTTGGGGGTAACATTGGTTAATAAAATTATATGTTTCAGGTATACAATTCTATAATATATCATCATCTGTATATTGTACTGTGTGTTCACACCCCAAGTCAAGTCTCCTTCCATCACGATTTATCCGCCCTTCACCTTCTTCTACCTCCTCCTACCCCCACTTTCCCTCTGGTCATCATAATACCCTTGTCTGCTATGAGTTTTTTTCCTTAATCCACTTGCCTTCATCACCCAATCCCCTAACCCCCTCTACGCTCTCCTCCGATAGCTACCAGTTTTCTGTATCTATCCGTTTCTACTTTGTTTGCTAGTTTTTTGTTCATTAGATTCCACATATAAGTGAAATTCATATGGTACTTGCCTTTCTTTTTTTTAATTTAATTCTTATTCAAGTACTGTTTTCTGTCTTATATTCCCAGCCCTGCCCAGCCCCCTCAGTGCTCCCCACCTCCCTCCCATTTCCACCCCCAACCTTAGTTATTGTCCATGTGTCCTTTGCCTTTCTTCGATTCATTTATTTCACTCAGCATAATACGCTACAGGTCCACCTATGCTGTCGCAAAGGGTAAGATTTCTTTCTTTTTCTATGGCCAAGAAGTATTCTATTGTGTGAATGTACCATAGCTGTTTTATCCACTCATCTACAATGGGCACTTGGGCTGCTTCCAAATCTTGGCTACTGTAAATAATGTTGTAATGAACATAGTGAGCACATATTCAAATTACTGTTTTTGATTTCTTTGATCATATACCCAGAAGTGGAATCACTGGGTTATAAGGCAGTCTATTTTTAATATTTTGAGGAAACTCCATATTGCCTTCCATAGTGGCTGCACCAATCTGCCTTCCCACCAACAGTGCATGAGGGTTCCCTTTTCTCCACATCCTCCCAACACTTGTTGTTCATTGATTTATTGATAACCATTCTGACAGGGGTGAGGTGATATCTCATTGTGGATTTAATTTGCATTTATCTCATGATTAATGGCAACGAGCACTTTTTCATGTGGCTATTGGCCATCTATATTTCCTCTTTGGTGCCTATTCAGGACCTCTGCCAATTTTCTAATTAGATTGTTTATTTCTGGCATTGAGTTGTATAAGTATTTTCTAAACTTTGGCTATTAACCCCTTTCTCGATGTACCATTGGCAAATACGCTCTCCTATTTAGTGGGTTGTCTTTTCATTGTGTTGATGGTTTCCATTGATGTACAAAAACTTTTTAGTTTGTAGTCCCATTTGTTGTTTTTTTTCTTTTGTCTCCCTTGCCTTAGAAGATATGTCAGAAAAATATATTCCTAGGAGAAATGTCTCAGATTTTACTGCCCATGTTTTCTTCTAGGATTTTTTTATGATTCCAAGTTTAACACTCAAGCCCTTAATTCACTTTTGAGTTTATTCTTGTGTATGATGTATGAAGGTCATCTAGTTTCATTTTCTTACATGTATCTGTCCAATTATCACAACACCATTTATTAAATAGAATATATTTATCCCATTGTATGTCCATGCCTCCTTGTTAAGTATGAATTGACCTGAAAGGCATGAGTTTCCTTCTGGGCTTTCTATTCTTTTCCATTGATCTATAAGTCTGTTTTTATGCCAGTACTAAGCTATTTTGATTATCATGGTCTTGTAGTATAGTTTGAGATCAGATAGAGTTATTTCCCCCCAACTATGTTCTTCTCTCTCAAGATTTGGGTTCTTTTGTGGTTCCATATAAATTTTGGTGTTTTAAAAAGATGTTATTTATTTATTTACTTTTAGAAAGAGGTGAAGAGAGGGAGATAGAGAGGGGAAGAAACATTGATATGAAAGAGAAACATCAATTGGTTTGCTCTTGTATGTGCCCTGATCTGAGATTCTACCCTCTATTCTACATATGTGGGTATTCTACATACCCAGGCAGTACCTTGAGCAGGAATCAAACTGGCAAGCTTTTGCTTTGGGGAACAAAACCCAACCAACTGAGTTATACCAGGTAAGGCAAATTTTTGTAATATTTCTTCTAGTTCTGAGAAATACATCTTTGGTATCTTGATAGAAATTGTGTTGAATTTATAGATTGCTTTGGGTAGTATGACATATTAATTATGCTAATTCTTCCAATCCATGAGCAAGGTATATGCTTACACTTATTTGTATTGTCTTCAATTTCTTTCTTCAGTGTATACAATGTTCCAAGTACACGTCTTTTACCTCCTTGGTTAAATTTATTCCCAGATATTTCATTCTTGTTGAATCAGTTATAAATGGTATTGTCATCTTAGTTTCCCTTTCCAATAGTTTACTATTGGTGTATAAAAATGCAACTGATTTTTGAATATGTATTTTTGTATCCTGTTACTTTACTGAATTCATTTATCAGTTCTAGTAGAGATTTTTTGTGTGAAATCTTTGGGATTCCCTATAACAGTATCATGTCATCTACAAATAATAACAATTTTCTTCTTCCTTTTCAGTTTGGATACCTTTTATTTCTTCTTGTCACTTGCTGAGGCTAGAACTTCCAGTACTATGTTGAATAAGAGTGATAAAAGCAGTCATTTATTTTTTGTTGCACATAGAATATATTGTAAGATAGGTCACTTATTAGGGCACAAAGCTAGTCTCAATAAATTTAAAAAGACTAAAATTATATCAAGCATGTTTTCGAACCATAATGGTATGAAGATAGAAATCAGTCACAAGGAAAAACTAAAATGCACTCAAAGACATGGAGGCCAATTAACATGTGGCTAAACAATGAATGGGTTAACAATGAGATCAAGGAAGAAACCAAAAATTACTTTTACACAAATTTAAATGAACACACAACAACACAAAATCTATGGGACACAGCAAACTTACACCTAAAGGAACTGGAAAAGGAACAACAAACAAAGCCCAATGTGAGTAAAAATAATAAAGATTAGGGCAGATATTTTAGAGACTAAAATATCAATACATATGATCAATGAAACCAAGAGCTAGTTCTTTGAAAAGGTAAGCAAAACTGACAATGCTCTAACTAGATGCACACACACAAAAAAGAGTGAGGGCCCAAATAAATAAAATTAGAAATTAAAGAGGAGATGTAACAACTGACATAACAGAAATACCAAGAATTGTAAGAAAACATTACGAATAACTATATACCAACAAACTGGACAACCTGGATGAAATGGATCAATTCCTAGAAGCGTATAATCTTCCAAGACTGAAATCAGAAAAAAAAAAAACTTAAAATTTCAGCAGGCTAATCACAACTAATGAAATCAAAGCAGTGGTCAAAAAAAAAAAAGCAGCAAATAGAAGTCCTGGACTGGATGTCTTCACAGGTGAATTTTACCAAACATTGAAAAAATAACTAACACCTAAACTTCTCTAACTAATCAAAAAATTCAAGAAGAGGAGACTCCCAAGCTCATTATTTATAAGGCCAGTATTATCCTAATTCCAAACCAGACAAAGGCACTACAAAGAAAGAAATTTATAAGCTAATGCCTCTATTCAATATAGTAGCTAATATCCTTAACAAAATATCCTTAACCAAATGGGATTCAGCAATACATTAGAAATATCATATACCATGATCAAGTGGGATTTATTTCTTGGGATGCAAGGTTGGTACAATATCCATAAATAAATTAGTGTGATACACCGTATGAAAAAATGAAGGATAAAAATGAAGGATAAAAAATGAAGGATAAAAACGAAGGATAAAATCACCTCATCAGCTGATCCAGAAAAAGCATTTGATAATATCCAACACCCATTTGTGATCAAATCTACCCACAAACTGGGACTAGAGAGAGCATACTTCAATATACTAAAGGCCGTATGTGATAAACCCATGGCCAAGATCAAATGGAAGAGGAAAAAACTGGAAGTGTTTGTCGTAAGATCAGGAACTAATTAAATATCTTGACCAAAATCACCAAAAACAAAAACAACAGGTTTTCCCATTTACTCTACCCCTTCATCTTTTCTCTGAGAATGAGATCTCCATCTAAGTATCTTAGAAAACCAAGCTCTAGCTTACAGTATGTCAAGGAATTGTATGACTAAAACTACTTATTTGATTTGCATTTTAATTTTTTTTCAAATGAACTCATTCCCATAAGAAAGAATCAAGTCAAAGAATCTTTCAAAGAGTTAGGAAGATCAATCCATTGCAGTAGATAGGTAATCTTCAGCAATATCTTCTGTTTGTTTATATCTAAAAGATGATAGCTTAGTTTCAAAAGAATTTCAAAGTATTTCAATTGCAACCACATTATCCTTTTATGTCCATTCCCAAAAGAAGGACTTTGTGCTCTAGAAATAAAGATTTTTAAACATTAGTCAACAATGTTTGAAGAAGAAGCTCTTTTCTAAATTTTGTACTGTCAGCATCAGATCAACACAGCAGGAACACTATTTAGTGTTGAATCATTTTATTTACTTATCATTAGGCATTTTGGCATTGTGTAGATATGATTAATCTAATCCAAATAACTTCCTAGATGCCATAGTCCATAATTCTGTTGAAAGACTCCTTCATTTGGTTATCAATATAGATTTTGTCATTAGCTTTGTAACAAAAATATATATCTCAATTTACTTGTGATATTTTCAAATATTACACCGAAGTAAGATTAATGTTCAAGATATAATTATGAGTTACTAACATATAGATACCTATCTGGCACTTCTCCGTAAATTAGAGGTTTGTTTTGAAAATTACAATTTGCATTAAAAATTACAGTCAAAATAACAATCAGAAAAACTAATTATGCTTTTGAAATGGAATCAAAGAGAAACTGGACAATTTTACCATATGTCATTGGATATTGTGGCAAGGATTTCATAATTTATTTGTCTGTACACTTATATTTTCATATTGTTGGCTCTCAGTTACTGTTGCTAAATATGGGAATCAAAGAGAAAAATAGGCCAAGAAAGTTTATTGTCTAAACGCCATTTATGTTTTAATAGGAAATTTACATTTTAATTCATCACCTTCCTAATTGTCTTTTTGAGGGAGGGGGAATATATTCTTTACTTACAGGGTACTGCAAGATATGAAATTCCACACAGAAATGAGAAACCCATTGAGAAGAGAAGCTTCATACAGTATGTACATTTTGGAACTGTTCAAGTATTAACAAGTGTCAATCCTAAGGCAAGACATCTTTTGGGTTATACTTGTATAAAATCACATATTCCCAGATATTCTATCCCATCCAAAATTAAGCATGTTATTTTGCTGCTTTGCTGAGAAAAAATGTACATATTTCAGGAATTAACACAATATCAGAGGATATGGCATTGTCAGGTAAATGGGAAAACAATCTTCTCCTCTTTTATAGATTTCCATGTATTTCAAGGAATTATACTTATCTCTGGTTTTCTATGAGTGTAGAGAACTGGATTGATATATGAATTAGATTGCAAATAAAATAAAATATAAATATGTTTTACATGGCTATTAAAATTATTTCATGTTAACATCAACTCTCTGAGAAAGATTGTTGTTATTGCTTAAAAGACAAGAAACCAGTTGACTGTAATGAAGCAGAGATACTTTGTTATACAATAAAAACTGAACAATAAAGTGATTGATAGTCCCTTGTCAAAAGGCTACACATGCACCTTACCCAGACACCAAAGCTGATTAGTTGGAATACTATGTTTTCCCATGGAAACTGTAGAATTCTAAGCATTTCTTTTCTTCCTTTCTTTTTCTCCTTCCTTCCTTCCTTCCTTCCTTCCTTCCTTCCTTCCTTCCTTCCTTCCTTCCTTCCTTCCTTCCTTCCTTCTTTCTTTCTCTTTCTTTTCTTTCTTTTTCAATTTTTTTCAGGGAAGGGTATAGAAGATGTAGAAAGAAAAAATATGAGATCTCTTATTATGTTTTCACACAGTATTCCTCACTCATTCTTGAGGTCAGATCACTAGAAGAATATCACAACTCTTTGTTGGAATGTTAGACCAGCCAACACCACTAACCCATTTCTAGAAGCAAAGTTTTTTACAACAATAATTACTAGCACGTATTTAGCACCTGCTGGAAAGCCAATCCTATTAAACCATTTGCATGCAATATCTTTTTATTGCCTCAGAAATTCTGCTGGCTAAATGCTATTATTATTTCCATTTTACACACAAAGAAACTAAGTAATAGGAAGGCTACAGAGGGAAAGCAGAAGTGGTACCACACAATATTCAGCTTCAGAAGCTGGGCTCTAAGATCCTTTAATAAGCAACATTTTGAGAGTTTATTCATCATGGCAGTAATTTTACCAAGATATGCTTGACTGAACTATAGACAGGCTTTTTCTAACTATAGTCCACACTGATGTCTCTTTTCATAATGTTTAGTTTAGGAACTTCAATTGTAAATTATTTTTCTGCCCTTTTGTTATGTAAGTCTTCTGCAGTCCAGGAATGTCTTTCTCAATGAACTGGAGGCCATCAATTTAAAATGTAATCATCAGCCCTGGCTGGCATAGCTCAGTGGATTGAGCACGGGCCTGCGAACCAGACGATCGCAGTTTGATTCCCAGTCAGGGCACATGCCTGGGTTGCAGGCCGGTTCCTTGCAGGCTAACTACCAGCACGGGAGGCACAAAAGGCAACCATACATTGATGTTTCTCTCCCTCTCTCCTTCCCCTCTAAAAATAAATAAATAAATAAAATCTTTAAAAAAAATAAAATGTAATCATCAATAAAGTTAAGGGCCCTATTCTCTCTGTGAAAGGGTAGAAGTATAATTTAAATACAATAGAAACACTAATGGCCTAATTACATTGCCCTCCCTCCTAACATCCTTCAGTTTCTTCCCATTAGCTTAACCCCCAGGTTTTCAAAATCCCCCCATCTTTTCTTTCAGCCATATTGAGATTGATTTCTTTAGCCTATTACAATAGTCTTGAGAAAAGTCTTCTTCGGTGTTTTTAACAAGTGTGCAGTGCATTTCTTTTTCTTTTACATGCTCTTCATACCAAGGGTCAGGTTATGAAGGCTGTAACTTAATTATTATATTAGGTATGAGAGACAGGGCAAAACATCTGGACGAGGCTGGAGAGGTGAGTTTCAAATTACAAAGAGCTTTGTCAACTCCATGTTAAGAGTGTTGATTTTTATTCTAAGAGTAGTATTCAGTCCCTGAAGTTGATGTAAGGTAAATGGGGAAAGGAGTTGACCATAACATAATATAAATTGAATGTTGAAAAAATAAGTAACAAATGGTATATTTAAAAAAAAGAGGTGTAAGGGAATACTAGGCTGTTAAATAAACCAAACGAGAGAAGATGGTAGATCAAAACAGGTAAGAAATGTCAGTATACAGTAGGTGTTTAAGAAGTAACACTCAGGAGTGAATAACAAAATTGAAAATGGTATAAGGAAAAATTAGATGAAAATTTTTTCTGAATAGTAGTCTCCATGTCTGGAACACATTCATTTAGTATCTCCAACCTTGCATGTTGTATATAAATGTAGATGATTGATAAGTGTTAGTGTTACCAGTGGAAATCAGTCTCTTCCACAGGATCATGAGAAAAGCATTTCACAGACCCACACATGGGAGACTGTGGTGTGGCAAAGTTTACTGGGGTGGAAATCTGCCCCACGATTTCCAACTTCCCATCTTCTTCAGTCCTGCCATGGAAAAAATCCAATCATGTCTTCATCAAGGGAAAAACACAAGCAAGTGTTCAGAGTTTCTGTTTCAAACTAAAGTTTAGTCCTTTGAAAGCCATGTGGTCTGCTGTAGACCCACATGATTGCTAGACCTACAAAACTGCGTGTGTTCCCAGGCAAGAGAGAGAACGCATGAATGCATGAACAAGTGCGGGTCACTGAGGGAGAAAAAGAGCTTCTTGTTACACTGGGATTATATCATCTCAGGTTTGGGATGGACCAGAAACTTTCAAAATAACCAACCAACTTCCCAGGCTTTCACAGGCTCCTGATTGGTCCACCCCCTTGTTAAACTAATAGGCCTTTATGGTCAAGCACCTGTCTTTGTGTCCTGTATAGTGTTCTAGGGAAATTTCCTGTGCTTTAGGATTAAGTCTCCTTGGTGGCAGTCCCATGGAGTGTGTGAATGAGCCTATAAATGCTGTAGTTTTTCTGGTTAAGCAAGCAGACTTGTGCCCCCCAGTTTATTAAGCTTAGTGTCTAATTCCCTTTTTTCTCCTTCCTTGTTAATAATTAGAAAACTATTTATGGTAACATTACATATGAATAAATAAAGAAAAATTACTTTCTAAAAGAGGTAGCCAGATAGCTAACATTCAATCAAATTCCTGTGAATATCTGATTTTTAAAATTGCATATAGGTATATCCCTGGCTGGTGTAGCTCAGATTGAGAGCGGGCTGAGAACCTGTCGCCTGTCCTATTCCCAGTCAGTACACATGCCTGGGTTGCAGGACAGGTCCCCCGTGGGGACCATGTGAGAGGCAACCACACACTGATATTTCTCTCCCTCTCTTTCTCACTCCTTTCCCCTTTCTCTAAAATAAATAATAAATAAAACCTTTAACAAAGTTGGTTCTGGGAAATATAGTTAAAATTTTTCATATAGGTATAGATAGAATTTAATCAAATAAAATTAATAATTCTAAATTATCCCACAAATAATTTTTGTACATTTCCAAAATATATCAAAAACTTGCTTTAGTAGCCCTAAATTCTTTGCAAATTCTGACTCAGCCGCTATCAAAGAATTGTCACTTTTTCTCCCACAAATATGCATATTGATTTTCCTAATATTCAAAAGCTTGGGTTACTACAAACACTAAAGTAAAATTGATTATGAAATTATTGATTATTTGATGAATGAAGTATGCAATCACCTGAATCAGAAGAAAAAAAACAAAGAAAACAAACAATGCACATTATTCATACCCCCCAAATTAAAATTTGAATGTAATTAGAATACTTTAAATATAAAGGCTGTGACTTCCCACTGCTTTCTTCTTCATGGAATTTATCATTAACAACCATTCATGATCCCCAAACAAGGAATCTAAAATTAAAAATATAATTATGAGAAATGAAGAAAGTTCACTATCATTTCTAATACAGGAAGACTAAACACCATTCAAAAGTCATTTAATTTCCCTCTGATAGTTCATTATTGGCAGAAAAAATGCAGCTGATTTCTGGATATTAATTTTGTATCCTGGTACTTTATTGAATTCATTTCTCATTTCTAGTAGTTTCTTGGTGGACTCTTTGTACAGCACCATGTCATACGCAGATAAAGACAGTTTTACTTCTTCCTTTCCAATCTGGGCACCCTTTATTGCTACTTGTCTGATTGCTGTGGCTACAACTTCCAGTACCATGTTGAATAAGAGAGGTAAAAGCAGACATTCCTGTCTTGTTTCAGATCTTAAAGGGAACACTTTCAGTTTTTGCCCATTGAATATGATGCTGGCAGTATATTGGTTACATATGGCCTTTATTATGTTTAGGTATGTTCCCTCTATTCCTCCTTTATTGACAGTTTTTATCATAAATAAATGCTGTATTTTATCATTTTTTCTGCATCTAATGATATGATCATGTGGTTTTTATCCTTCATTTATTTATACGGTGTATCACATTTATTGATTGATAGATGTTGTACTAACTTTGCATCCCTGGAATAAATCCCACTTGATCATGGTGTATGATCTTTTTGATGCCTTTGTTGTATTTCGTTTGCTAATAATTTGTTGAGGATTTTAGCATCTATGTTCATCAGAGATATTGTCCTATAATTTCATATTTTTGTAAGTCTTTATCTAGTTTTGGAATTAGAATAATGATAGCCTCATAAAATGAGTGTGAGAGTCTTACCTCCTCTTGAATTTTTTAGAATAGTTATGACTCAGTGATTTATTTCACTTCTGGGAATTTATACAATGAAACAAAAAATACTAACCCCCCAAAATATAGTACCTTGATGTTCATTTCAGGGTTATTTACAATTGCCAAGATGTGGAAGCAGCCTAAGTGTTGATAAGTAGATAAAACGACTATAGGACACTTACACAATAGAATACTAATCAGTCATAAAAAAGAAGAAATTTTTACCCTCTGTGACAGCATGGATGGACCTGGGGAACACCATAATATGTGAAAATAAGCCAGTCAGATAAAGACAAATACCATATGATTTCATTCATATGTGGAATCTAATGAACAAACTGAACTAACAAGCAAAACAGAAACAAACTCAGAGAGCAGGCTGACAGCTCTGGGGAGTGGGTGGTTAGGAGATAGAGGGATCGAGCAAAAGAAAATGGACTTGTGGACATGGACAACAGTGTGGTGACTGCAGGGGTGAAAAGGCTATAACTGGGGTTAATGGTAAAGGAAAATATACAATTAAGAATATCTAAAGCATAAGAATAAACAAATTTAAAAAAATTATTTAAGGATTCTTTTAATATGATGCACCATGATCATTGCTCTACAAATGACCCATGCATACAAATCAATAGTAAGGATCATCTTTCTAGAGTTCTATGAGGAAACTGCACTTAACTGTACATAATACAACAAGTTTTAAAAATGAATAAAATCAGTATTAAAACCATGCAATATGGTTTTACTCATACTTACCCTTAGTTTTTTAATCTCTGAACACCAGTTTTCATCTCATAAAATTCTTCGAGATGTTTCACATGTAAATTTAGTTCTAATAATTCTAAAATTCACTCATAACTCTTCATTCCTATGTACTTTACCCCTTGTCATGTAACCACCTTGCTTCTAGTAACTAGGACTTAAAATTATTGATTCTCTTAGATGCTTCTCATCTTTTTCATATTGTATCAATCCCAAAATACCATTGATTTTTTTCCCACATACTGTTCACTTTCATTTCTTCTTTCTCTCCTTAAAAAGAGTATATTAAATAAAACAGGTCCAGGGCCAAATTACTGAGTGAACATCTACCATATATTTAAGTCACAATGTATAAAAATTAAGACCTAGCTATTATTTCAGGAAATTCATGTTTTAGATTAAATATGTAGTGGTTTTAACCCGGGAGATTCTTATGCTGGTTCATTTGCTAATTGTTACATCTTTCATTTCAAAATGATTGGATTTCAGTACAAATACTTCAAATATTTATATTGAACCATGATGGACTCCGAAAACCCATAGCAATTTTGAGAAAGATGAACAGTGTCAGAGATATCCCACTACATAATATCAAACTAAATGACAAGGACATTTTTATACCATATAAAAGAATAAACCCAAAGTGGATTAAATACTTAACTACTAGAAGAAAACAAGAAGTAAAATCTCAGACATTTCCCTCAGTGACATTTTTTCTGATGTATTTCTTCAAGCAAGAGAAACAAAAAATATAAAATAAACAAATGGAAATACATCAAACGAAAAAGTTTTTGCACAGCAAAAATATAAAGACAACCCATTGAATAGTACCCAAAATTTATAAAGTCATTTATCTCAACCCCCCAAAAAATTTCCAACACTTCTCCAAAGAGCACATACAGATGACCAATAGACATATAAAAAGATACTCAATGTTACTAATCACCAGACAAATGCAAATTAAAACCACAATGAGTTATCTCCTCACACCTGCCAGAAAGACTATCATCAATATATCAACAAACAAGTGATAGCTCTTGGGGGAGGTTGGGAAGGGGTGGGGGGGATCTAGAAATAAAGGAAAAGAACTCATAGACATGGACAACAGTGTAGCAAATGCAGGAAGAGGGGAGATGGGTGGAGGTCAAGAGTGAATGGGGGATAAATGGTTATGGAAAAAAAAGTGTTGGTAAAAATGTGGATAAATTGGAACCTTTATTCACTGTTGGTGGAAATGCAGATTTGTGCAGCCATTATGGTAAACGATGTTGAAGGTCTTCAAAAAATTAAAAATGAAACTGCCTATAACCTAGGGATTCCACTTCAGAAATATACCCAAAGAAACCCAAAACACTAATTTGAAAAAATATACATACTACTTTTTTGTTGCAGTTATTTACAATAGCCAAGATATGGAAGAAACACAAGTGCCCATCAATAGACTAGTGGACAAAGAAGTGGTACACATATACAATGGAATATTACTCAGCCATAAGAAAGGAAATCCTACCATTTGTGATAACATAGATGGATCTAAAGGATATTGTACTCAGTGAAATAAGTCAGTTAGAGAAAGACAAATACCAAATGATTTCACTTATATGTGGACTCTAAAACCAATATAAACAAACAAACAAGACAGAAACAGACTCATAGGTACAGAGAACAAGACTCATGGTTGCCAGAGGGAAGAGCAGTGAGGCAACTGGGTAAAAAAGGTGATGAGATTGAGAAGTATGAATTGGTAGTCACAAAATAGGAAATATAGTCAAAAATACTGTAATGATTATATGTATGGTGCCAGGTTGGAAATGTCAGGGGGGATTGATTTGTATAGCATATGATTGTCTAATCACTATGCTGTATACCTGAAACTAATATAAAAAATTGATATGATATAATTGAAAAAATTTTAATTTTAAAAATGAGTACATTTCTTGTTAAAGAAGTACAAAACCATTTCTACATGGAAGGATATTTGAAAAGCAAAAGAAAAGGAGAGGAAGAAAGAAAGAAAATAGAATATGTGTTTATAATGCGCAGGAGAATATGAAACAATAGACAAGAGGAGGAAACTGACAATGAGGGAGGAAAAGAAAACGACATGAAAAGAAAAAAAGAAGGAAAGAATCAGATTTGATCTCTGTAGTCTCTGAAATCTCTCAGAATCAATCATGATAGACAAGTGAATTTATTTTTTATTTGTATTTAAATATAATTATTTCTGCCAGAAAGTTAACTAGACTGTTAAAGACAGTTAAAACAAAAAATAAGGCAACAGAGTGCTAGAAAGCTAGATACTTGGTCATATTTTTCTAATGAATTATTGTCAGTTTTCTATTTAAATAGGAAATACAGGTTTAATGAAAACTACAAAGGCAAAGATATTTGAGATTTCAGAGGCACAGTAATTTGTCAGATACAAATACTATGAATATTTAATTCAAGATTAATCATGTTTTATTTAATCTTAACCAAATAATTTATACATTAAGTTACATTTAAATTATTGTTTTTAATTAAATCTCCATTTAATATTGATACCCAATGTTGATTTGATATAAGTTCACTGTTATTCACTGATGGGCTAGAGGAAAATGGGTGGAAAGACACAACTAGATTTAATCTCTCTAAGGACTGATAGCCCCCTAACAAAGTTTAGGGTTAATAAATTTGGGGCATATTAATACCTGTCTTATTCATGTATTTCCACATAAATTATTCAATGTGTTTATAATTCCATGGTAACTACCCTGCTTGTTTCTCCTGAAGACCTATTTCGAAATAAACTAGTTTTCAGCCATAATGGGGTAAATGATCCAAATGAAGAATTACATACCAAAAATATTTTAAGGTCTACAATACTTATAGAAGCTTCTTCTTTTACTTAAGTTTTAGTGTATTTTCTATCAAAATAAGTAGCATATGCTTAGTGCTTAGTTCTCCATGCCAGAGTCACAGAAGTAGACAATGTGGTCCATCTAAGGCTCCCCCCATGTATTTATCAAGAACAGAATACAGGTTCCCATAATGACAGAATCCTTACTATTATTTTAGATATTTTTATAACTTTTACATTTTCTTCTATCTCATTCTCTTACAAGGAGGTACTAAAGAGCCAGTGTGAACTACAATCATTCAAAATATTACAAAAATACCTTTTCAAAATCCCTCAAAACATCTCTTGATTAGGATTAATTTAAATAAGAACTGAAATAAAAACTAAATAATCCCCATACAAATTATGACTTCACTGTGACTTTCAATTTTATACCTAAAAGGCGAGTTTTATTACTTAAGAAAAATAACAAGACTTCCAGTCAAGATGGCAGCATAGGTAAACACAGCTTCACCACCACGTCAAAATTACAACTAAATTACAGAACAGCCATCATTCAGAACCATCAGAAATCAAGTTAAATGGAAGTCTGTAAACTACAGAATTCAAAAAAATCACATCCATCCAGACCGGTAGGAAGGGCAGAGACATGAAAAGGGCTGGTCTCACATCCACATGTGATAGGTAAAAATTTGTGAGGGATATCCTGGGAGCAAGGAATTCCAGCCCCACATCAGGACCTCAGCCCAGTATTCCAGTGCCAGGAAGATAAATCCCCATAATTTCTGCCTACAAAACCAGCATGGATTGAGTCAGTGGGAGAAACTTCTGGAGTCCCAAGCAGTCTCTCTGACAGAACCCACGCACAACCCTACCCTTCCCCTGCATAGCAGAACCTCCACAGAGGGTGGAGGTTGGTGGTCAGTAGTCATAGCCAATCCTTGCAAATTACTAACCTGGGTAAATCCCTACCATTGACCTGTCAACAGCTACTAAGGCTCAACTACAATAGGTCAGTTTTCTCAGTCCACACAAAGGATATACTTCAAGAATATAGCTTAGGTGATAAGGAAGGCTGTGCCAATGGACCCTACAGGACACCTAGTACATTAGGCTATGCTACCAAAACAGGGAGTCATAGAAGCTCTACCTAATATATAGAAACAAGTGCAGGGAAGCTGAAAAAAATAAGAAGATAAAGAAACGTGGCCCAAATGAAAGAACAGATAAAAACTCCTGTTAAAGACTTAAAATGGAGATAAGCAATTTATCAGATTCAGAGTTCAAAATACTGATTGCAAGGATGCTCAAGGAAGTCAGTGAGGACCTCAACAACATAAAAAAAGATCCAGTCAAAAATAAAGGATACATTAATTAAAATAAAGAATAATTTACATGAAAATAACAGTAGAGTGAATTAAGATGAGAATTAAATCAATGATTTGGAACATAAGAAAGGAAAAAAAACCCAAAACAACCAATTAGAACAAGATGAAAAAACAATCCTAAAAGCAAGGATAACATAAGGATCCCCTGCAATAACTTCAAGCTTCCAACATTCACATCACAGGGGTGCCAGGAGGAGAAGAAAAAGAACAAGAAATTGGAAATCTATTTGAAAAAATAATGAAAGAAAAATTCCTTAATTTGGTGAAGGAAATAGATATGCAAATCCAGGAAGCACAGAAAATCCCAAAGGAGATGGAGGAAAAGAGGCCTACTCTAAGACACATCATAATTAAAATGCCAGAGGTTAAAGACAAAGAGAATCTTAAAAGCAGCAAGAGAAAAGCAGTTAATTACTACAAGGGAGTTCCCATAAGACTATCAGCTCATTTCTCAAAATAAACTTTGCAGGCTAAAAGAGACTGGCAAGTAATATTCAAAGTGATGAAAAACAGAGACCTACAGCCAAGATTGCTCTACCCAGCAAAGCTATCACTTAGAATGAAGAGCCGATAAAGAGTTTCCCCAACAAGAAAAAAAACTAATGGAGTTCATTATCACCTAACCATTATTACATGAAATGCTAAAGGGACTTCTTTTTTAAAAAAGAAGATGATCAAAGCTATGAACAATAAAATGGCAATAAATACATATCTATCAACAACTGAATCTAAAAAAAACAAACTAAGCAAACAAGGAAAACAAGGACAGAATCATACTTATGGAGAATGTTTGATAGTTGCCAGATGGGAGTTGAGTGTAAGGGAATGGGTGAGGAGGTGAGAGGATCAAGAAGTATAAATAGTTACAAAATAGCCATGGGGGGATGTAAAGTACAGTATAGGAAATGGAGTAGCCAAAGAACTTAGACGCATGCATAACCTCTGGACATTAACAATGATGTGGGATTTGCCCAAGGGAGTGGGGTTGCTGGGTGGAGGGGAGCAAAGGAGAAAATCTGGGTCAACTATATAGCGTAACCAATAAAATATAATTTAAAAGGGAAAATAACAACAAATTTTAACACTAATTTATTTTAACACTAATTTATTTCAACCCCTCAGCATAAAGTACTTTATCAGCTAGACCTGCTATGCCTTGTGTGTTCTTCTCAGCCTATAACAGTGTAATAAGAGAAGGTGATTTGGATCCCTCAAGGCCCTTTTCATAAGGCAAAATACATTTTTCTGCATTTGGAATGTCTTTCTAGCAGGTATTCTACAACCCTAATATATGCCTCACAGGGTAGCCGCATCTGTTCCACCACAGGTGATATGGGCAAAGCTTCCACGAAATTGCCCAAACATTCAATAAAGCAGTTAGGCAGATGTCTTTGAGTTTCTTTGGTGTACAGTTTTGTTAGATTTCATGCTGATTATGCAACAGACAACTGCTAAAATGTCTGCAGTGGTGAAATATTATTGGCTACATTTTGAAAAGCTGAATTTAAATTTCAAATCCTAACTGTACAGCTGCTTACACAATGTGCCTCAAAGAGAATAAAAGGTGAAGGACTGACTTTCTGCTGAGCAGCCTAGAAGAAAAGCAGGTAATCAGACAAGGTTTTTATATGGCAACTACATATTATTAGGTGTGTCAGTCCCTTTAAAATGTGGCCTCACACTCAACCAATGTTGTATCATTAAAGAATAGTGGGGATTGATAGTTAATATTAGTCTATTTTTACCTTCTTAGATAAAAACGAAACAATGGAGCTAATTAAGTGTCTGTCTTACTCCCCAAGCTATTCTGAAAATGGTTCATTGAACCTGTGGTTCCTCTTAAGACTGCAAGAGCTTGGGTAATAGATTGGAGTTAACTGAGCAGTGCTACATTCTCTTACTCTGAGTTATTCTGTTTACAACAAATATATAAATGGCTTGGCATCAATGCCAACATGATTTTAGTAATATCAGACATATAAACATTTCATGACTTTGAGAGATTTTAAATTATTTGCATAGTATTTTTGTATTCCTTTTTACTGTTGTTCAATTACAGTTGCATAGTATTTTTAAAGGTAAGAGAAAATGGTTTTAAGAATTAAGATTTTTAATGTGATTGCCTTTATTCTCACTGGTCTAACTTTAGAAGAGAAAAATCACTCCTTCCTGTTTTTCATCTTGTATGCAGATATTGTGGATTGAAAATACTATTTTATAAAATCACAAAGCTGTACTATAGTTTCTTTGTAATTTGGAGGTGCTATGATATGTCAGCTCAGGGTTCTATTTTTTTATTCATTTAAAACTCAATAGTTACCTTCTCCTTGAACATTTATACAAAAAAATAAAATAAAATAAAATCTTCAGACATACAAATAACCACAAACTAACAATTCATTAATTCACGTAACAAGTTTAACTACCTATGTTTTGTTAGTTACTACTTTAGGAGTAAAGAATATAATAGAAAACATTCCTTTGGCCTAAAATTTATATTTTAGTGGAAGATGATAGATAATAAGTTTATATAAGGATGTATAACCTATCAATATAGACCTATATATTATATGATTTTATATTTATTTATGTATTTATTTTTATTGTTGTTCCATTACAGTTGGCCCACATTTTTCTCCATTGCCCTCCCTTGCCCCATACTGCCCACAGTCTATCCCCACCCTGCTTTCTGTGCCCGTGGGTCCTCTACACATGTTCCTTCACTTGCTCCTTCCTGTTCCTTCCTCTGTTAGCTGTCTCCGCCCTCCCCTCTGGTCACTGTCAGTTTGTTCTTTTTTCCCATTTCTCTAGTTCTATTTTACTCATTTGTCTGTTTCATTGATTAGGTTCCACTCATAGGTGAGATCATATGGTATTTGTCTTTCACCACCTGGCTTATTTCACTTAGCATAATGCTCTCCAGTTTCATCCATGCTGTTTTGAAGGGTAGAAGCCCCTTCTTTCTTTCTGCTGCAGAGAATTCCATTGTGTAAATGTACCAGTTTTTTGATCACTCATTTACTGATGGGCACCTGGGTTGCTTCCAGCCATTGGCTATTGTAAATTGTGCTGCTATAAATACCGGGGTGCATAGTTTCTTTTCAACTGGTGTTCAGGATTCTTAGAAAAAATCCCAGCAGTGGCATCACTGGATAATAAGGCAGTTCCATGTCTAGTTTTCTGAGGAAATTCCACACTGTTTTCCACAGTGGCTGCCCCAGCCCCATTCCCACCAACAGTGCACTAGGGTTCCCTTTTCTCCACATCCTTGCCAGCACTTGTTTGTTGATTTCTTTAATAATGGCCATTCTGACCAGTGTGGAGTGGTATCTCATTGTATATTATATTTAAATAAGTATATTTACAAATTAAATTTATACATTTTAAATAAATAAATAGTATGGTAAATGGCAGTGAGTACAATGTAGAAAATATAAAAGAAAACAGAAGGCATGTCAGGGTTGGAAAGCTTCTAAAATAATTTTATCTTCGAGTCAAATGCTTTTGCAAAAATAATTCTTAAAAAGAGAATAATGGCTCTAATTAGCTAGTTTTATTGCATACATTAATATAGAGAAACTTATGTGTAGTTTCTCCATGCTGTATTCAGTAAAAAATATGTCAAAAACATTACTCTTTTATTTCTAGGGGAAATGTTTAAAGGTATTACTTTCAAAGGAAATCAAAGTACACACTTTAAGGTTAGTTTTGAGAACTATGAGGTTAGATTTTGCTTTTCTGCTAAGCAATCTGTGAATTTAGTATCTCTGACCCGGGTGAAATTAGAATCAATATAAAAACAAATGAAGAATCAAGCAAGTCTAAGGGAGAAGCCTTGGCCTATGGAGCACGTAGAAGACAGATGAAACAGGCTAGAGGGAGTGTGATCTGGAAGAACCCCAGAGCGGGGGCTTCTTTCATCAAAGTTGGGCTGCTGGCCAGTAAGCCACAGCGCTTATTGGAGCATCAGTCACCAAGTTTTATGGGGAATTCTGCACGATAGCTCTAAAGGATTCCAGAGTCACCTTGGAACTGAGGAAAGGCAAGACCTTGAAGTACTGCCTTGGAGCAATCTGGGAAAATACCTTTCTATAGTTTTTGCTCATTAATTCTATATTCTTTGAAAGGTATTGGTTATAATAGCAAAGCTGCATATATGAAATAAGTAAAATATGTAAAAACATGCCATTAATCAGGTACAATTTTTAGATATTGTACCTAGTTAGATGTATTATATATATATATGTATATATATATACATATATATATATAAAATCAGAATTTCTATCAGAATAGGTCTTCTAAATACCATTACAATGAAAAATAGATGTCAGTCTTACCCTCTGTCTAGTGACATGTTATATGCTAGAATAAGTTCACAAGAGAAAGTCTAAAATTTTATTTCCACAATAAACTGAATTGTTATGAATTTTATGGCTATTTTTATAATTCATAGAGTGAACAAAATTTTAGTGTTCGTAATAACACTTGAGGCTTCAAATTCAGAGTATAAGATGTATACTCAAAAGTTAGAAAAATTTATTGTATTTTGCCATATATAATGCATACTTTTTTGCCCAAATTTTTGAGGGAAAAATAAGGATGAACATTATACATGGGCATAATGATTACACTATGGTTATAATAATGGACATAAAAATAGCATGTATAATGTGTACAAAAGTGTGGATGCACATTATACATGGCAAAATGATATATTATCTTTTAAAATGAAAAAGCAGTATATAAAGTATGAGAGCATAATCATATTTTAGTAAATGTAAATAACACATTCAAATATGCATGTACATACTATAAGGAACTAGAAGTTTACACATTAGCTTATCAACAGTTACTTCCCTTGGTGAATATAATGATGGATATTTTAATGTGAAAATGTATTCTTTTGTTTAACAAATTTTTTAATAAAAGAAAATAAATAATTAAAATCATGGGTGGGAAATGCATAGAATGTATAGAATGTATAGAATCCACCCCATAACAAAGGTATAAAATGTTACTGCTTAAAATTACTGTGAAATGCTTGGCTGTTTCTTTGTTAAATGACCCACGTGACAAAATGGATACACTACCCTAGAAGTGACATTGTTTCCTGACAGCACTAATATGCAGTCATTGCTACCATTATACAATAAAAATCCCCATTTATTTTCTTCACACCAACAAATTTCCATTTCTCTCTACATGTATCTTATTAATTTCTCCTCAAAGCCTAAGCAGAATATTCACTTTCATGTTGTTACTAATAGTTCCAGGAATCCCATAACTATCTCTTATTTCTAACTACCTATCAAAGAATCACAGGGGAAAAGGGGAAAGACTCACATGAACAAGTATAAAGGACACATGGACAATAAATAAGGTGGGGGGGTGGAAATGGGAGGGAGGTAGGGGAGCACTGGTGGGAGGACAGGGCTGGGAATACAAAACAGAAAACTACTTGAACAAAAAAAGGGAAAAAAGTAATTGAATATTTCAATATTCTAAATTATTAAAAACAATAAGCCCATAAAACTCTGCTATATAATAGCATTAAAATAACTTTTATTCCTAATATGCCACTTGCTTTGTAAACATTTTTCCATGTACAGAGATTATTTAAGTAAACAATTACTGATTGGAAGTCTTATTTTTTAGTACTGATGTATTCTTACTTAATATATTCTTAGACCTACATTTTGCATTTTAGACTACATTTTAGGTTATTTTAAACATATTTTTTGGAGAAACTTAATTCACTAAAATCTTAATTTCTTCTTCAATGGAATTCTTGTACACTCCAACAACTTAGAAGTTGCTCAAATAAACTTGAAGCTTAATATTAGGAACAGGGTTTTTAAACAACACTTTAAAATAGTATTTATGTAAAAATACATGAAATTGATTTATCTACAAATGTTCAAAAAACCTTTTTTATTTTAATTAGGTTGAAAATATAATCCATTTGCATATTCAAAATTCAAGCCTATCTAAAATCAAATAAATATATTTTGAGTAATAAATAAAACACTGACATTAAATAATGTTCCTAACATAAAATGTTCAAAAGAATAAAAGAATATAAGGATTTATCCCTGTATTTATATAAAATCTGCTAAGAAAGATACAAATCATGTGTCTATTCTTATGCCAGTAGCCAACTGTTTTGATTACAGTGACCTTGTAGTATAGTTTGATATCAGGTATTGTGATCCCTTCTATCTTGTTCTTTTTTTGTCAAGATTGCTACAGCTATTTGGGGTCATTTTCTGTTCCATATAAATTTTTTGAAATATTTGTCCTAGATCGGTGACATATGCCTTTGGTGGTTTAATAGGAATTGTATTGAATCTCTAGATTGCTGTGGGTAGTATGGACAATTTAATAATGTTAATTCTTCCAACCCATGGTATATGCTTCTATTTATTTGTATCTTCCTTAATTTCTTTCTTCAGTATTCCATAGTTTCCAAAGTCAGGTCTTTTACCTCATTGGTTGTGTTTATTCCTAGGTACTTTTTTTTTTGTGGATATAGTAAATGGAATTTTTTCCTAGTTTCTTTTTCTGATATTTCATTGTTGCTATACAAGAATATCATCAATTTCTGAATATGACTTTGGATTTTTCCAAGTGCTATTTTTCCAAATTCATTTAGGTCGAGTAGTTTTTTGGTGGTGGAGCCTATAGGGTTTTCTATGTACACTATCATGTCATCTGTGAATAATGACAGTTTTACTTCCTCCTTTCCAATTTGGATGTCTTCTATTTCTTTTTCTTTTCTGATCACTGTGGCTACAATTCCCAACACTATGTTGAATAAAGGTAGACATCCTTGTCTTTTTCTTTATCTTAGTGGGAAAGCTTTTAGTTTTCCCATTGAGTATGATGTTGGCTGTAGGTTTCTTATATATGGCCTCTATTATGTTGAGGTATGGTCCCTCAATTCCCACTTTGCTGAGCATTTTTATCATAAATGAGTGCTGTACTTTGTCAAATACCATGTGATCTCACTTACAAATGGAACTTAATCAACAAAACAAAAAATGAAGAAAATAGAACCAGAGGCGTGGAAACAAGGAACAGACTTACAGGGTCCAGAGGGGAGGAGAGAGGAGGACAAATAAGGATGGAAAGAAGGGGAAGGGCCTAGTTAAAGAAAAAGTATGAATGACCCTTGGACATGGACAATAGGGTGGGGATTGACTGTGGAAGTGGGGTGTGGGCAGGGCAGGGGAGATCAATGGAGGAAATTGGGACAACTGCAATAGAAAAATAATGAAAAAGAAAGATATAAACTAATTTTATATTTTCTTATTTTTATCTTACCCAACTGTTTCTCTTTATAAGAAATTCTAAGTAATGCAAAATTTTATAAAATATTGCATAGGTTCATTAAGCTGTATCAAATATATTTAAAATATATCTATCTATATTACTCACAGATAAATTAAGATTGCCTTGGATTTATCTCTGAATTGTTTATTTACGGTTAAAATGTAACTGTCATAGTAAATACCTTCATTGTATATACATTGACATCATTAGTTTGTCACCTAATCTTTGATTTTCCTCAGTAAAATTACTTTCCAGGGGAAGTGGCAAGGGAATATGTACTGACTCATGTACCAAAGCAAAATTCAATAAAAAGGTGATTTAACAAAAGGATGGATTTTAACACATTATTAACAAATTTTTATTGATAATCTCTTGTAACTACTGTAAAGATCTAATACAGTATATACATTTTTGCAGTTAGACTGACTGAAGAGGGGCCAAATGTGGCCTGAAAACATCATTTTTGGTGAATACTGTATTATAAAATTCATACTGAATGCCCTTATATGGCACATATATGCTTTATTTACCTATACTCCTTACCATAACCTTGCCCTTGCCACATGCATTATCTTCTAAATGTAGTTACACATTTTTTACACCCTTAGTCTGAGACAGCTTTTGAATTTGTGATAACTACACAAGAATCCAGGGCTACAACAGTGATGTAGATACATGTAGGTCCTCGAGGTTTTACAATCTTGTGTAGGTGACACAAACAATACCTGATAAGTAAGATGAGAGGAGCTCAGATATGGTGCTTTAGGACCATAGAGTACAGGCAATTTACACAACCATGGGGGATCTGGAACATTTCTACTTTGGATGAATGACATCTAGGATCAAAGTATATCAGAAGTTGGTCACATACAGGGTATACGGAAAAAATAACTTCTAAGCAGAAGTAAAAAAACAACAAAGCCTTGAAGAGACATATGACAAGTTTGGAGAAATAAATGCAATTTATTGTGATGTGAGGAGAAAGGGCTTTGAAGAACAGAAATGTTAATTAATTCAGTTGATATGGAATTTATACCTTAGCTTGAGGGCAATGAGTAGTGGCAGTATAGTCAAGAATGAGGGTAGGATATAACAAAGTATACTGAAGAAGTTTATGTGGGAGGAGTCCATGCTTTAGCAAGATCATTTTGACAATAGGTGAAGAATGGTCCCAGAAACAAGACAAAAAGAACAGAGAGAAGTTAGAAAACTCTTAAGAGCTACAAGCAAGAGAAAATGATAGGGAGCTTAATAAAGATAATGACAAGCTGAGCATATTGGAAAGATTCGGAAAAAGTAAATTAGATAAGCTCAATAAGACTTGGTGATTAATTTGTATGTCAGGGCAGGAGAGATGTAGAAATTCATGACCAGATTCTAACTCTAGGTTGGAAAATTCATAATGCTGTTCACTTAAAGAGAAGTAGAGAAGAAGGTTAAAAAGAATGATTTTTTAATCATCATTTTTGTCTGATTTGTACTTACAGTCTATGTGCCTACAATGACAAAAGTAGAGATGTTTCTAGTCAATTGGTCATCCATGTCTGAGGTTTAGGAGGGAGACTTGGGCCAGAGATATTCTCTGGAGAGCAAATGATATATAGATAGTAGGTAAAAACTACAGGAGTGGTTGGGCAGAATAACAGAATAAGAGACACTAACCAGATAAGCAGAGAAAAGGCAGCTCACATAAAAAGATGACAAATAAAAAGCAAAGATGTGGGGGAAAATATTTGTAATAGGACTCTTCATTTGTAATCAGTACTTTCTAAGCAACAACAAGGATCTTCTTCTCCATTAACTCCTCCTGATAAAAAAAAAATTATGAGTTTGGGTCCTAATTCTTATAGTTGAATAACTCTCTGGCTCATAGTCCACTCTTCAGATTTCCTGAACATGACAGCAACAAATATAAATACCTGTCACTTAAATAAAAAAAGATTGATTATATCTTTCACTGTGGATGCAAAGCAACATACATACAGAAGACCATTACCTGCATACACAGTAATGTTACTGGTATTGTATTGTGTCATTAAATGTCTCATAACTCATTCATCCTATTTTTAAGTATTCAACCTCCAGATGCAATCAACAAAGAATGACAAAATTTATTATACAGATCTAGTCTCCAACCCTTTAGATGCCACCTAATTAATTTATATTATTATAAATTAAATTATTGGAAGACTTAGGATTGCTATTCCCAAATTCATTTAACACGTGTATTAGTCTCCTGGGGATATTGTTATAAACTACTATATACTTCGTGGCTTAACACAACAGAAATCTATTCTTCCACAGTTGTCAAGGCAAGAAGTCCAAAAAATCTAGGTGTTGTCAGGACTGCCTCCCCACCAAAGTATCTGGGGAAAATCATTGCTTGCCTCTTGCAGCTTCTAGTACACTCCAGTGTTGCTTGGCTTGTGGTTCCATACTCCATTCTGTGCCTCCATCTTCACATGGCCTTCTCCTCTGCTGCCCATTCTTTCCTTCGTGCTTTTAAAAAGATTTTTGCCATTGAATTTAGGACCTACTGGTATAACCCAAAATGATCTCATCTGGAGATCTTTAATTTAGTTATATTTGTGAAGACAGTTTTCCCAAATGAGATCCCAGTCACAGGTTGTTGTTAGGATGTAGACATATCCTTTTGGCGGCCACCACTGGACCCACTACAACAAATCTGTCTGACAGTGAGAACTACTTTTCATTAACTGGTCATTGGAGGGAAGACAAATTTGAAGTATGTAGAGATCCTGAAATGCCAAATTAGAAAGTGGTTTCACTAGCCTCATGGAATCCGTTGGGAAGTTGCATGAGATGAGGATTTCATGAGGTGAAATCAGTTCACACATGGACTTTTCATCCTTTTTTCTCTTTTTGAACACATTTATTATAGGTTATAACTGTCAAACTAATTACTGCTTTCACTGCAGCCAGTATGTTTTGGTACATAGTAGTTTTATATCATTTAGTTGAAAACATTTTCCCATTTCAGTTTTGATTTCTTCATTGACATATGGGTTAGTACATAATAGTTTGTTTTTAATATGCAAAGATTAAGCATATTTTGAATGGCCTTTTTTGAATTAGATATCTAGTTTAATTGTATGTGGTCAAAAATTAACAGAGTGCATGCTTTTAAAATTTGTTAAGACTTAGTCATAATCAATTATTTGTTCACTTATTCTAAATCTTTATGTTTAAAAAATGTGCATGTTAAATAAGTATATAAGTATATTCTATCAATTTATAAAAGTCTTTAGATATAAAATTTCCATTTATTCTCTCCAGTAACACTTTTACTGTAGTATAGGGTATTTTTTATTTTGTTACATGCTTAATCTCACTTTACTACTACTTTTTAGTAAAATTAATATTTATTTTACTTATAAGTATTTACCAATTCTCTTGTTCCTCATTTTGTTTTTATTTTTGGACATTTCTTCTAAGCTCACCAATTGTTTTTCCATTCCTGAAAAAATTAGTGCTTAGAATTTCTTTTGGGAAATATGAGGACATATGACAAGCTCATATTTTGTGTGTTGGATAAAAACATTGTTTATCATTTCAGTTTGAAATATTTTTTCAGAATATAAAATTCCAGGTTAGTACCTATTTTCTTTCCAATTATTAAATTTGTTGTTCTACTATTTACTAATTTTTTTTGGTTGCTATTGAGTAAGTAGTGTGCTAACTTATTTCTTTGCCTATTTCCTCTATCATTTTTAATATTGATCTTTTTTCCATATTAAATGCATATTTTTTATTTTTAATTATTTTATTGTTGTTTAATTACAGTTGTCTGACTCTTTAACTGATATCTCTGGATCCTATAGTTTCCATGTTTTCCTTTTCTGCTTGTGGATACTTTCATTTGCTCTATCTTTTGAATCATTAATTTACAATTCCATTCTCAAAATCTGCTACTTGTCATAGACATAAACAATGGTATGGTGATTGTTGGGGGGGGGTATAAGGGGACTAAATGGTAATGGAAAAATATATAGTCAAGATTAAATCAAAACAATCTGCTCCTTATATCCAACAGATTTTAAATTTCAGTTATATTTTTATTTATTAAGGTCCTCCTTGATCTTTATTTACACTAGCTATGTCATTTTTACATTTTCCTATTTCCTAGAGATATTTTCAATTTAACACAATTTTATTGAATTGGCCAAAAAGTCCATTTTTTCCCTAAAATAAAAAGAGATTCTTCATTGTCACCAATAACTTTATTCATTTGAATATCTTTAGGATTTTGGCTATCCTCCATGAGGTATAATAACATTGGTTATTCTCAATGTCTCAACTTGATTGCTATCAACTTCAACTAGTCTACCCAACCATAAAGCATCATCCAACAAGAAACTTCACAAATCACTTTTCACATCTGATCACTCACAGCAACTTCTCCATATACTGCACACATCTTTTTTGTGTGTTTCAGTTGCGTTTTTACCTTTATTAAAATAATAAAACATAATATGCCAAAAATGTTGCTTATTTTCTTCCATCTTCAGTATTAAAATGGCTACACAAAAATACAGCAATTTTGATGCTTTTTTAAATGCACACTGATATGACAGCTGTCATAATACAATATAACAAAATTGTTTTGAATGAAATTAAAGACAACTAAGCCCTACAAGAGCCACTTTCCAGAAAAAACAAATTGGTTATCCCAATAACTAACTTAAATATACCTGATTTAAACTCTATTTCTGACAATTCCACCATTTGAGTCCTATGAAGGATGTTCTGTAATATCCATTGTTTTATTTATTTGTTTATTTATTTTTTTCTTCATCCAAGGACATTTCTCATTGCTTTCAGAGACAGAGGAAGGGGGGGGGGGGTTAGAGAAAGAGAGACAGAGAGAGAGAGAGAATCTGTGTGAAAGAGAACCATGGATTGACTGCCTACTTGTATACATCCCAACAGAGGATTGAATCCACAACCTGGGCATGTGCCCTGACTAGGAATTGAACCCCAGGACCTTTCAGTTTACCAGACAATGTTCCAACCAGCTTAGCCACACTAGCTAGGGCTGTTTTGTGCATATTTAAACATTACTGTATGCTCAGTAATGTTCAAATGGTAGCTAGATCTTATAGTACTTGTAAAGTTATTTGTAGCAAGATCGTGAAACCAATGGAAGAATGTGTTCTCCTCTGTAGAAGATTTGCATTTACTGTAAGGATGAGGTACTTAAATTATGTTCAAGATTTGTGAGCCTCTCTCTGGCCCCTCTAAAGTATGTGGACCTAAGGAGAGTGTAAATCTGAGGGAGGGTGTGCATCAGTGATCACCACCTCCTAGAGAGGTTTATATGTTTTTTCCCCCTTTTGAATCAGTACCCTCACAGCTGCACAACTTTTTTATTTTCTTGTTTTTCAAATTAAATTTATTGTGGTTGCCTTAGTTAATAGGATCATGGAGGTTTCAAGTGTACATTACTATGATACAGGATCTGTATATTGCATTGTGTGTTCCCCATCCAAAATCAGATAATCTTTCCTTTGTTTTTATAATGATTTTATGGAGATATTCACATAACATTAAGGTGAAGGTACAGAAAGAGAATTTAAATCTTCTTTTTGTGAATATCCACATAGCTCAGTGCTATTTGTTGAAAGGATTGTTCTTTAACAATTGAATTAGTTTGACTGGATGTCAAAAATCAATTAGCTATAAATGCAAGGGTTTTTATTTTCGGACTCTCAACACTATTCCACTGATCTCTATATCTAAGCTTAAGTCACTCATATGCTATCTTAATTACTGTAGCTTTGTATTAAGTTTTGAAGTTGGAAATTATGAGTCCTCTAACTTTTCTTCTTTCTCAAGATTGTTTAGGCTATTATAGGTCACTTTCCTTCCCTTAAGAATCATATGATCAGCTTATCAATTTCTGCAAAAACGTAGCTTGGATTTTTGTAGAAATTGTGTTGTCCATACTTAAAGTTTAGGAGTATTTCCCTTTCTGCCAAATGGAATTGTTCAATATATGAGGATAAGACATCTTTCCATTTATTTTGGTTGTTATGAGACTATTGGTTTTCAAGCCTACTGAAGGATTTGGTAGAGAGAATGAAGAGAAGCAAGTTAATTAACCACAGGGCCTGCTCTTACCAAAATTTAGTAATTGTTCTAGTTACACACTTCTTGGGTTTTTGCAAGCTTTTAGTTTTCAGATTTCTGAAAAAGTTGATATTAAATTGTTGTGCTGTAGTTTCACTGCTTTTCCCAAAGAGTGAGTTTTTGAAGGTCCTTACTTTGCCACACCAGAAATGCCTCTTCCTTTTATTTTTATGTCATTTTGGCAAGGAGAGAATTGTCATCCAAATGTAATGCCCCTCCACTCAAAAGTCACTGTCCCCTCTGTCCCATCTTATTCAAATAAGATCTCTAACAAGACTTCTTACCTTAAGTGGCTCTGGTCATAATCTTTTTGCTATGTAGGTAAGTTCCTCTGTGATACAATAAATAACTTGAATGCTCAGAAACTGCCTTACTTCTTTGATCACAAACTTCATGCAGAAATCAGCCTTTGAGTTTCTCATTGTGTCCTCTCCTTTTTAAAAAATTTATAATTGTCCCAATTTTGGCCCCTGTGCCCTCCTCTGCCTAGCCCACCCCCACGCCCACAGTCAAACCTCACACAGTTCTCCATGTCCATGGGTCATTTGCAGATGTTCTTTGACCAATCCCTTCCCCTTCTTTACACCACAAAATAAACTAAGGAGCAAAATAGAATCAGAGGGATGGAAACATAGAACACTCTGATGATGACCAGAGGGGAGTAGGGAGGGAGGGATAATGTGTTCTATCCTATTAGCATATCTTCAATAATATGGAGAATATATTTTAAAAATTTATTTTATACAGCATTTTTGTTATTATCAATCAATGGAATAATCCTGAACTGAATGAGATATCCACAGGTGAAGATAATATGGGAAGAGAATTTTAAGCAGAGAAATAATGAAGAAAAAAAGCAAGTTTGAAAAAAATCCTCTTTATCTTAGATGTGGCTATACAAAGAGATGAAAATTCCATTAGTGCAACTAATAAGGACAGTGGTGACAGAAAATGTGAATAAGAGAAAAACAGGCAAGCTCAGCGAGCAGCTTAGAGACTATGGTACCAAATATGCCCTGTATTCCTTCTGTCAGGTAAATCATTATCATGACCTGCACTACAATTCATAAATGATTACAAAACATGAAAAGCATCAAAAACTAAGCAACTGATTCCATATTAATATATGATCTTTAAAATAATTAATGATTATCTAAGTCACCATTTCAAAAGTAGTTCTTCTGATTAGAAAGGGGATTCTCTATGGTAAAAAGACATAGGAAACACTCTCTTCTTTCTAAGATTTCACAATAGCCTATTAAAAAAAAGTTTTCAAAGTTAATTTAGCTACTGTTTTAGTTCAATAGTATTTACTTTAGAAAATACTGTTTGGGTTATTGTACACCAATCACTCTTCTGCTTCTCTAGGTTTTAATAATATGTTTAATCTTTGATAAATTTAACATTAAAACAGAATTTTTTTTTAGATTTAATGTCACCATTTATAAATTGAAATTTTATTGAAAATAAGACCTGGGAATCTGTGTCATCTAAATTGAGATCATTGAATCCTTGTGAACAGATACTATTTGCAATAGTATTGTGATTTTCTCTTGAACAACTAGTACGGAAAGTGTACAAAGTCAAGTTCACATGAAATTGAATGTTGATAAAAGACCCACTCAAAAAACTAATGCACATAGTATATATTTATCTGAACAGGTTAACATTTTAAGGCCTTATGTTTCTGTAAAATGAATAAAAGATCTTAGTATGAATTATCACTCTTCCAGTGTTTGAAGTTTTGGAAAAATATTTAACCATGAGAAGTGACATTTTTTTTTCTTTTTGTGCAACTAATTTTTTAATTAAAATTTAATTTTTTTAAACTTGACAATTCAAGTCTCCACTTACTATTATTTGTTATTAAAACACTTTCACCTTTGTCTTCTCTTGAAGAAATATTTATCTGGTTTGACCAAGTCCTATGAATTGTAAAATTATGATAATTAATTCTACGTTCTTATGAAATACGTAACTATTTTGAAAAATTGCAAACTTTTAGAAAATATGAGCATTTTTGCTTTATTAATTAATCATACCATTTTGATATTTAAGAGAAATGCAAGAGTAGTCATATTTGTATAAATGTGACAATTAAAACAAAATTTTTCCTGTAAAGGATATTTTCTCCTACATAGTTTGATAACTGCATCCAACTTATTGTTTGTTTTTTTGCATTAGATTTCAGCATACTTACCTTTAACTATGAGCAGATTAACTAAAAATGTGAACACTTTAAAATACAAAGCCATTTTAGATATTTTGCCTGAAAATTTGCCTTTATTAAAAGCAAAACTTTCTCTTTATATCATTAGAAAATATGCCTCATATTAAAAAGATCTAAAAAACAGTGTCAAGAATTTCACTTTTGAGATTTACCAAGGGGAAATAAATAATTTATTGAAATTTATATTTGAATAAAAGTTCTATGGTGCATATATCCATCTCAAAGCTGTGTTTTAGTATTTCAAGATATAATTTTCAATACATTTCACCCACCTTTCAGAAGAAAGATTTTAGACATTTTAGAGATGATAAATAGCCATTAACTTAAATATAATTTTTCAGTCACTTGAGGTAATTTTGCCGCAATATTAAATTGAATAACTTTTGTTAAATTAAGTATCCTTATTGAATAGGCTAATACTGAGAAAGCACTACATATACCCATTATATCTTTCTCAAAGAAACAACTTTTTGACCTTTGAATCTTTCCAACAATAATACAGAACTGAAAATATAAGACAGAAAACTGTACTTGAACAAGAATTAAATAAAAAAAATAATTAGGAAAAAAATAATAATATAGAGCTGAGATTTGAGTGATTATTCTTGCTCTAATAAAGTTCATATTTATGTTACATTTCCCTACTCTTCTCTGTTTCTTCTAAATCAAAGATTATGTACAAATTATAATTTACTAAACTACTTAAAATTAATCTTTGCCAATTCTCAAATTCAGGATGAAAATAATTAAGAACTAGATGTGCATTTTACATTAATAGACTTTTGATCAAGTATCAATAATATTTTGGGGATGTGTTGTTTTAAGGCATAGTCCTATTAATAAATGGCTTCAAGTAATGTCATTTGTAAACATTTTTGCATAATATTTAATGTACAGGAATAGATATTATGTTTCTTGTAACATCTGACTAATTTGTTGTAACAATCTATTGGATATTTCTCAGAGAATTAGCTGGGAAGCCACTGAAAATCAACTTGGCTTGCAGAAATATTGTTTTGATCATCAGATTTCAACATTGGCCTTCTCTCCTTATTTTCCTTACCTCATTGTGACTTTTCCCCTTTGATTTTATGAATATAAGAAATAATTCAGGGAAATTCATTCTATCACAGGGTTGTATCAAATCACATTTTTATCACTTCCTCCACTGTGCTTCTTACTGACTCCTAAATTGAACAGTAATTCCTCAATTTTACCATGTTTAATGCCTTATTTAAGAGGAAAATAATGCTAGAAATCTGGGAATTATTTTAAAGCAATTCTCTTTTTTACTACTCAAATATAATAGTTTATATCCTATTGATTCCCTCTGTGACTGCTTGAATTGATCTCATTTCAGCCCCACTTCCAGATTCCAAGCAGGTCTTCAGTGTTGTTGGCTACGACATTTATGAAAGCAACAAATAATTCTATATCTGCTTCCAGTTCCTTCTCTATATAGTCAATCTGTTAAAGACTGATCCCATTATATTCTAAAATGAATCTGATTATACTTTTCCAAGATAATTATAAAAGTGTTTAATGCCTCGGTAATATTTACAGAAAACATTCTTAAGAATTTTGGAGAAAATTCTTAATCACAATGTATAATGCCTTTTACATTCAGGCACCCAAGCTAATGCTCTCTACTGATACATATTTCTCTACCAATCTTTTTCAATTTAACTTCCAGCAAGCTCAAAATACTCACTATGTTTTGCTTTCATGTATTTGATTTTGTTTTCCGCACAAAATACATGTACATCTAAAAATAACCCCATCCCAAATCTCAGGTCATGCATTATCTTTGTAAAGATCTCTCCTGGCCCTGGCTGGTGTAGCTCAGTGGATTGAGCACAGGCCTGCGTACCAGAGGGTCCCGGTTCGGTTCCCTCAGGGCACATGCCTGGGTTGCAGGCCAGTTCCCTGCAGGCCAACTCCCAGCAGGGGACACACAAAAGGCAACCATACATTGACGTTTCTCTCCCTCTCTCCTTTCCCCTCTAAAGATAAATAAATAAATAAAATCTTTTAAAAAATATCTCTCCTATTTAATTTTCTTCTTTTTTGCTTTGTTTTTTGTTTATAATTTTTCTACCAGTTCCTACTTCTTAATCCCTTCACTTTATTCACCCATTCACCCAAGCCCTCACCCATCTGATCACCATCAGTTTGAGTATGTTTCTGTTTTGTTAGTTCATTTTTTTTGTTCTTTACATTCCACATATAAGTAAAATGATGTTGTATTTGTCTTCCTCAGTCTGACTTATTTTATTTGGCAAATGCCCTCTGGATCCATCCAAGTCATTGCACAAGGTAGATTTCCTTACTTTCTCTTTTATGGCTGAGTAACATTCTATGTTGTTATATGTATACATACTCCCCACATATTTTTCTCATTATAATTTCTTATGTTTTCATAAAACTTTCTACATAGCCTGGCTAAAGCATCTACCATACGTATTAGAGTGAGTTGACTTTGTTTTTTTATTTGTGGTAGTAGAGGTTATATCTTATTCATATTGATAGTCTATCATCAAACACAATGCTGACAAAAATACAGATTTATTTAAATAAGAATATATTTCTAAATTTTAACTTAATGAGGAGTTTTATTTTTTTATTTATTGAGATTTTGGAGAAAGAAGAAAGGAGAGAGAGAGAGAGAGAATATTGGTTTACTCTTCCACTCATTTATGCATTCATTGGTTGATTCCTGTATGTGCCCTGACTGAGGATCGAACCAACAACCCTGGTGTATAAGGATGATACTCTAACAAAGTGAGCTGCTTGGCCAGGGCAGGAGTCTTGACATTTAAAGAGAGTTATTCTCAGAACAGGCTGACAGTGATCAGAGGGGAGAGAGGGGGGAATTTCAGGAGAAAAGGATGAAGGGTTTGAAGGAACAATTATAAAGGACATATGGACAATAACAGGGGAGAGGGTAGAAATAGGAGAGAGGTGGGGAGGGCTGGAGGGTTGGGCTGGAGTGGGGAGAAAAAGCAGAAAACTGTACTTGAACAATTGAAAAATTTAAAAACATTAAAAAATAGAGTTATTGTTTAAATGCATATTAAATGACAATTGAGGCAAATGTTATTAGTAATAAACATATATTTTATTTAATTAATAAAATTATAGCTACTACCTAAACTATTTAGCCCCCAAAAGTATCTGAGTACATTTTAATAAATAATTGGTAAGTGGTTTATTAAAGTATACAGTATTTTGCTACATGCTAACAGTGTCACTATTAAGTGCAAATAAATTACAAAGGAGTAAGAAAAAGAGGGCAAGAGTCCCAGTCTATGGTTAAGGATCCAAGTGAGTAGGCCTCTGGTTACCACTCTAGACACAGGAAATAGTTCAGTGTGCTGCCTTTTCTCTGAGGTCTCTGGCTTTTTGTTCAGTTTAGAATACCATGGTCTTGGCCTTTGTAGCTTATGCAGCTTAACCATAAAATCAAAGAAAGCACTATCATTTTTATCAGTAAAGCTATGTCATTTCTTTCTTTTTATAACAAATTGGTGAGAACAAATCAAAATAATAAAAATATGGATTCTTAGAGCATTCAAGGGACAAAAAAGAAAGTAGCATGAGGATCTACTCTTCCCTATTTTGCAAGATTTACAAAATGTTTTCTTAAGTTTAGATGATACTAAATACATAGCAAAATAATGTGACATTTAACATACAATATTATATGTGAATATATTCCATTATATTTGGAAGGTACACTGGGCATGAAGCCATGCTGTCACTACAGAATTTAAGTTTAGGTTCATAAACCTTTTATGATTACAGAAGAGATTTCAAGTGGATAGGATATTTTCAAAAGACTAATAATCATCTGAAAACATAAATTGAAATTTACAATGGATGGAAATGTTGTAGCTCTTTTCCTCAAATTATGAAAAGACTGTAAGTTATTTCGCATTACTCTTTGAATACAACAATTACAAAGGCATTACAATTTTATATTTATGCTAATGAGAGTCCAATATATAAGGAGCCCTTCAGCTACTCCTATTTTCTCATCACTATTTTTTGTATTTCTGGCAAAACAACACATGCATATTTTTAAAGTATATTTTATTGTCATGCTACTAGTTTTCCCAATTCCTCCCCTTTTACTCCCCCTCTACCTTGCACACTCCCACCCTTCAGCATTCCCCCCCCCCATTAGTTCATGTTCATGGGTTGTACATATAAGTTCTTTGAGTTATGTTTCCTACACGATTTTTTACCTCTTCCTGCCTATTTTATGCCTACCAATTATGTTTCTTCTTCCCTGTACCTTTTCCCTTTATTCCTTCCTTTCCCCTCCCCACTGAAAATCTTCCATGTGATATCCATTTCTCTGATTCTGTTCCTGTCCTAATTGTTTCCTTAGTTTTTGTTTTTGTTGTCTTTTCTTTTATGTTCATTTGTTAATAGTTCTGAGCTTCTTATCATTTTACTGTTCATATTTTTATATTCTTTTTCTTAGATAAGTCCCTTTAACATTTCATATAATAAGGGCTTGGTGATGATGAACTCCTTTAACTTGACCTTATCTGGGAAGCAGTTTATCTGACCTTCCATTCTAAATGAAAGGTTTGCTGGATAGAGTAATCTTGAATGTAAGTCTTTGCCTTTCATGACTTCAAATATTTCTTTCCAGCCCCTTCCTTCGTGCAAGGTTACTTTTGAGAAATCAGCTGTTAGCATTATGAGCACTCCTTTGTAAGTAACTCTTTCCTTTCCTCTTGTTGCTTTTAGGATTCTCTCTTTACCTTTAATCTGAGTAACTTAATGATCATATGCCTTGGAATATTCCTCTTTGGGTCCAACTTCTTTGGGTTTCCTGGACTTCCTAGAAGTCTATTTCCTTTGACAGATTGGGGAAGGTTTTCTTCGTTATTTGTTCAAATAAGTTTTTAATTTCATTCTGTTCTTCTCCTTCTGGCACCCTTGTAATTCAGATATTGGAACATTTCAGGTTGTCCCAGAGATTCCTCAACCTCTCTTAATTTTTTTTTTGGATTATCGTTTCTTCATTCTGTTCCAGTTGGATGTTTATTTCTTCCTTTTGTTTCAAATCATTGCTTTGAGTCCTGGTTTCCTTCCTGTCCCTGTTGGTATTCTCTGAATATTTTGCTTCAGTTCATTTTAGGTATCTTTCATTCATTTTCTCTTTTTTTTTTTTTTTGAGCAAAGTCAGTCAGTTCTGTGAGCATTTTGACCACCAGGGCTTTAAATTCTCCATCAGATAGGTTGGCTATCTCCTCATTGCTTAGCTTTCTTTCTGAAGTTTTGCTATGTTCTTTCATTCATTTGGGCCATATTTCTTTGTCTCGGCACACGTGTTAAGTTGTAAGGGGTGTGGGGCCTTAGATATTCACCAGGGCAGGGCGACTCTCCATGCTGCACTGTGGCACTGCCTGTGGGGGAGGGGCCAGAGAGGGAATAGTGTGGCTCCCCTACTTGGCTCTAGCCCGCTTTCCGATGAATTCTTTCTCATATGAGACTGGGAGTTTCTCCCACTGTGGCAACCACCATAGTCCACAAGCAATTCTGAGGTTCAGTTTCCCATTCGGCCAGCCCCATCTGCATGGTCCACCACCTCACTGAGGGTTCTTGCCTGTCCAGTTGTTCTGTTTGCTTCTTTAACTCCTTCACTGTCAGAGTTTCATGCATTTTGATTTTCTGGTACTTCTGGTTGTTCATTGATTTTAGGTTAGTTGTTATCCTCCTTTTGGTTGTGGGAGGAAGCAAAGGGTTTCTTCCTACACCTCCATCTTGGCTAGAATTCTAATGCATGCACATTTAACATAATTTCTGAGTCCTAAATGTGGTATACGAGGTTGAATGAAGGTAAATTCTAAGAGTTTCCTAACCTCTAAGTGTGATCTCGAAAACCACTAAACTTTTCAGTTTAAGTTTAATGCATTAATTGTCATATTGCTTTTTTCTGTAACATTTTCTACTTTTTAAAATTTAAAGTAAACATGTTTTCTATAGGAAGTAAAAGGGCAAAGAGAAATAAAATAAAATGTTAACAATATAATCTTATCTCACATCTCTAAATCTTCTCCTTTAAATTAATAAATGTAACAGTTTGGAGTTATATTTATGATACTAAATACCCATACTGATGCCTTATAGTCATATAAAATAATACATATTATCTATCCACCTGTTTACCTATCTAGAGAGTTCTTATTTAATGTTTAATGAAGTACAAACACACACACATAGAGTTAAAAATAAATACACAGTTCAAGGAATTAATATAAGTAAATACCCATATGAATACTACCCAAAGTAAAGTAGAATATTAACAGCACCCAGAAATCAAGTACATTATTAAAAACTTTCTTACACTCTACTGGTGTGGCCCAGTAGGCTGGGCATTGCCCCGTGACCAAAACGTTGTGGTTCTATACCTGGTTAAGATACATGCCTGGGTTATGCGTTTGGTCCCCTGTTGGAGATGTGCAAGAGGCAACCAATCAATGTTTCTTTCTCACATAATGTTTCTCTCCCTCTCTTTCTTCCCCTCTTCCCCCCTCTCTAGAGATAAATTTAAAATATTTTAAAAAATAGAATAAAAATCTTCTCACAAGAAAACATCAGTCTCATTTAATGTCACCAGTGATCCATTTCAAATATTTGGTGAATCAATAATGCCAAATACAGAAACTTTTCTCGAGATTAGAAAAATTAGTAAACAGCCTAATGTTATATATAAGACCAATATAATTCTGACAACAAAATCTGAAAGAGATATAAAAATAAGGGAGGAAAATTAAAAGGTAATCTCAGTCTTGATTATGAATGAAAAATTTTAAAACAAATACTAGTGAATCAAACCTGGCAATATAAAAAGTATAAACACAACACACACACACAACATACTACAATCAAATTACATTTTTGCATAAAAAAGAAATTTGCTTCCAAATTAGTAAATCTAAGTAAAGTCACAAAATTTATATAAAGGTTAAATATTGCATATAACTATAGAATTGGATGCAAAAAACATTTAATAAATTTTACATCTAATCATAATTAAAACCACTAACTACATAGGAATTAGACAGAAAAACCTTCCTCTGATTAATAGCTATAAAATATTAATAGCAAATATCTCACTTAAAGAGAAATATTCAAAGATAATTATGCCCACTATCAACACTACTATTGATCACACTATAGGTTCTAATTTGTGAGAAGGCAAGAAAAACAAATTTAAAAATTAGTCTTCAAAAAATAATTTTATAATTAGGTGATGATATGATTTTTATGTAATATTTTAAAGGAATGTACAGTTACATTATTAAGATTAATAAGTGATTTTAGTATGTTTCTGGGTGCATGTTAAATATAAAAATTTTTATATCTTTGTACAGGTACATTTTAATAACACAATTAAAAACACATTTTGCAACATCATTAAACACACAGAAGTTCAACTAAGATTTTAAACAAAATATATGTAATTCTCTTACATGTAGACTATCACTATGTTTCAGAGAAAAATATTAAAAGACCTACTGAAATGTAGGAAGTTCCTTGTTCGTGGATTGGGAAATTCAATAATACAAAGCTATAGATTTTAACTAACATTATCTATGAATTCATTTCCATAGCAAACAAAATTTCATTGGGCTGTGCATGTGTGTGCACTTCTAATTGTCAAGGTGTTTCTAACATTTTATGAAAATTCAAGGCTATAATTTAAAGTCAAAGGAGAAATAACAAGCTTCTCAGACAAAAAAAAAAGCTAAAGCACTTTGTCAACACCAAACCAGTACTGCAACAATATTAAATGGCTTGCAAGAAGAAGAAAAAAAGGAGAAGGAGGAAGAAGAGGAGGAGGAGGAGGAGGAGGGAGGGAAGGAGAGAGGGGGATAGGGGAGGGGGAGAAGGAGGGGGAAAGGGAGGGGGGAGGAAGAAATGAAGGAGAGGGAGAAGGAGAAAAGGAAAAAACAGACAAACAAGAAAACAGTTCAACAATCAAATGGCACTACATATGTATCTATCAACAATCACCTTAAATGTAAATGGCTTAAATGCTCCAACCAAATGACAAAGAGTACCTGAATGGATAAGAAAAATAAGACCCATATATTTGCCGCCTCCAAGAGATCCATCTCAGATTGAAAGATACACACAGACTAAAAGTAAAGGGATGGAAAAAGAGTTTCATGCAAATGAAAAAGAAAAAAAAACCTGGGATATCAGTACTCATATCTAACAAAATAGATTTTAAAACTAAGGCTATAGTAAGAGACAAAGAAAGATACTACATAATGATAAAGGGAACAATCCAACATGAAGATATACACCTAGTAAACCTTTACCTACCCAACATAGGAGTGACTAATTATGTAAAGCAAATCTTGATGGACACAAAGGGAGAGACTGACAGAAATACAGTCATGATTGGGGAATTTTTTTAATTTAATTCTTGTTCAAGTACAGTTTTTGTCTTATATTCCCAACATAATTGGGGATTTTAACACCTCGTTGATTTCAATGAATAAATGTTTCAGGCAAAAAATCAACAAGGTGACAGTAGCCTTTGGGGTATATTCTACCCCAAAGTGGCAGGATATATTTACTTTTTAAGTGCACATGGAACGTTTTTAGGATAGATCACATTTTAGGACACAAAACATGTCTCAATAAATTTAAGAAGATTTGGAACATATCAAGCATCTTTTCTGACCACAATGCTATGAACCTAGAAATCAATCACAAGAAGAACACTGAAAAACATGTAAAGACGTGGAAGCTAGGTAATACGTTATTAAACAATGAATGGGTTAAACAAAGATCAAGGAAGAAATCAAAAGATATCTTGAAACAAGTGAAAATGAGGACAAAACAATCTAAAAATCTGTGAGACACTGGGAAAACAACCTAAGGGAACTTCATAGGATTACAGGCCTCTCTCAAAAACAAGAAGTTCAATTAAACAATCTAACTCAGCACTTAAAGGAACTGAAAAAGAACAGGAAACAAAGCACAAAATGAAAAGAAGGAAAAGATAATAAACATTAGAGCAGAAATAAACAAAATAGAGTCTAAGAAAAAAACAATACCAAAGATCACTGAATTCAATAGATGGTTCTTGGAAAAGATAAACACTGACAAACCTTCAACAATACTCATTAAAAAAAGAGAAAGTACCCAAACAAATAAAATGGGACATGAAAGAGGAGAAATAACACCTGACACCAAAAAATATAAAAGATTGCAAGGAAATATTATGAACAATAACATGTCAGCAAACTAGACAACTTGGACAAGTGGATAAATTCTTAGAAACATACAATGTTCCAAAAATAAATAAGGAAGAATCAGAGAATATGAACAAACACATTGTACCTAATGATATTGAAACAATAATCAAAATACTCTGAACAAACAAAAGCTCTGGACCAGATGGCCTCACAGGTGAATTTTACCAAACATTCTGAAAAGAACTAACACCTCTGCTTCTCAAACTATTTCATAAAATTCAAGAGGAAGGAAGGTTCCCAAACTCAATTCATGAGGCCAGGATTATCCTAATTTCAAAACCAGATTAAAAAACTACAAAGAAAAAATATTATAGGCCAATATCCCTGATGAACATAGATGCTAAAATCCTCAACAAAATATCAGCAAAGTGAATACAGCAATGCATCAAAAACATAACACACCATGATCAAGTAGAATTTATTCTGGGAATGCAAAATTGGTACAACATATGCAAATCAATAAATGTGATCTACCACATAAACAAAATGAAGGATTTAAAAACCACATGATCATATCAATAGACATAGAAAAAGCATCTGATAAAATCCAGCACCCATTTATGATCAAACTTTCAGCAAAGTGAGAATAGAGGGAACACACCTAAACCTAATAAAGCCCATATCTGACAAACCCACTGCCAGCATTATACTCAATGGGCTAAAACTGCAAGTGTTCCCCTAAGACCAGGAACAAGACCAGAATGTCTGCTCTAACCTCTCTAATTCAACATAATACTGGAGTACTGGAAGTTCCAACCACAGCAATCAGACAAGAAGAAGAAATAAAGGGATCCAAATAAAAAAGGAGACAGTAAAACTGTTTTTATTTGCAGATGGCATGATATTATACATGGAGATCCCCAAAGATTCCACCAAGAAACCACTAGAACTGATAAATAAATTCAGCAAAGTAGCAGGATACAAAATTAATATCCAGGAATCAGTTGCATATTCATATGTCCATAACAAACTAACAGAAAGGGAACTTAAGAAAACAATCCCAGGCCCTGGCTGGCGTAGCTCAGTGGATTGAGCGCGGGCCTGCGAACCAGACAATCGCGGTTCGATTCCCAGTCAGGGCACATGCTTGGGTTGCAGGCCGGTTCCTTGCAGGCTAACTACCAGCATGGGAGGCACAAAAGGCAACCATACATTGATGTTTCTCTCCCTCTCTCCTTCCCCTCTAAAAAATAAATTAAAAAAATTTAAAAAAAAACAATCCCATTCACAATTGCTTCAAAAAGAATAAAAAACCTAGGAAAAAACCTAACCAAGGATGCGAAAGACCTGTACTTAGTAATTAATAAGACACTGAAGAAAGAAACTGAAGAAGATACAAATACATAGCAGCAGATACCATGTTCATAGATAGGAAGAATGAACATTATTTAAAAATCCATATTACCAAAGCAATCTATAGATTCCATAAAATTCCTATCACGATTCCAATGACATATTTCACAGAACTAGAAGAAATGTTTCAAAAATTTATATGGAACCACAAAAGGCCCCACATGGCAACAGCAATCCTGAGAAAGTACAAAGTTGGAGGAACCACACTACCTTATTTTAAACTACACTATAAGGCCATAGTAATCGAAACAGCATGGTACTGGCATAAAAAAACAGACCCATAAATGAAGAAAATCCAGAAATTAACCCACAACTTTATAGTTAATTAATATTCAACAGAGAAAGCAAGCATATACAATGGGCTAAAGATAGATTATTCAATAAATGGTGTTGGGAAAACTAGACAGATACATGAAGAAAAATGAAACGAGACTACCTTCTTATACCACACACACAAAAAAATTAAAATGGATCAAAGACTTAAATATTAGAGCCAAAACCATAAACATCCTAGTAGAAAACATAGGCAGCAAAATCTTAGACATTGCTTATAGCAATATTTTATCAGATATATCTCCCCAGGCAATGGAAACAAAATAAATAAATAAATAAATTGGGACTACATCAAACAAAAGCTTTTGCACAGGAAAGAAAATTATCAACAAAATTTTAAAAAAGATCCCAAAGAACAGGAGAACATATTTGCCTATACATCAGATACAGGGTTAATATCCAAAATGTAGGAAGCACTTAGAAAATTCAATACTAAAAAAAACCCAAATGACCCAATTACAAAATGGGCAAAGAACCTTATAGATACTTCTCCAAAGAGGACCTATAGATGGCTAAAACATAGGAAAAGATGCTCAATGTCACTAATCATCAGAGAAATGCAAATTAAAACTACAATGAGACACCATCTCACACAAGAATGGCTGTCATCAGAATGGCTGTCATCAATAAATCCACAAACAACAAGTGCTGGCAAGCATGTAAAGAAAGGGGAACCCTTTTGCACTGTTGGTGGAAATGCAGACTGGTGCAGCCACTGTGGAAGTGACTATGGAGATATCCGAAAAAATTAAAAATGGATCTGCCTGCTGACCCAGCAATCCCATTTCTGGGAATATACCCAAAGGAACCCAAAACACTAATTCAAAAGAACAGAAGCACCTCTATGCTCATTGTAACATTATTTACAGTCACCAACTCTGGAAGCAGCCCAAGTGTCCATCAACAGATGAGTAGATAAAAAAAAAACACAGGATATATACACATTGTAATTCTTCTCTGCCATATAATAGAATTTTTTTCTTTTGCAACAGTATGGGTGGACCTGAAGAACATTATGCTAAGTGAAATAAGCCAGTTGGAAAAAGAAAAATACCATATGCGGAACACATATGTGGAATCTAATGACAAACTGAACTAATAAGCACAACAGAGACAGACTCTTAGTTGGAGAGCACATGGCCACTAGTGGAGGGGTAAGGCAGTGGAGGGGTTGAGCCAAAAGGAAAAAGGACTCATGGACGTGGACAACAGTGTAGTGATTGCTGGGGGGAAGGGAGTGTAAGGGGACTAAATAGTAATGGAAAAACACGTAATATAGATTAAATCCAAACATAAATTCTTTTTAAAAAGCCAATAGTAGAAGAGCTATGACACTTCTGAAGAAGATGGAACATTTTGGGGTAGTTGGTTATCAAGATGCTATAAAGACTTATTGGAAGTTATAGTAATTAAGGTATCTTTTTATAGTATAAGAATACACACATGAAATTGGAACTAATTAGACACTCCAGAAACAAAACCAGGCATACATGGAAACTTGATTTAAAATAAATATATCACCAAAGATCAACTTTGTATTAAACCATGAAAGATCAATTAGATATTTATATATAAACTAATGAAATATGAAATCTACTCCAGATGAAACAGAAAAAATAAGCTAGATGCAAAATGCAAAATAATATTCTAGAAATTACAAAAGGAGAATAAGATAAGTGTTGTAGATTCTGGTCTTCTTTAGTTTCTTAAAGTGATTGCGCTACATTAAAATTAAAAATGTCTGTTGATTAAAAGAAACTATTGAGAGAATAACAGTGAATGGGGCAGAAAAGAAGGTTATTTGTAAGATATATAACAGGCAATGGGCTTATTTCTTGAATATATAAATAATCAAAATACAGTAAGATAAATGGGTAATAGATATAAAAAGGTGCTTTATAAAAGAATATATTAAATACCCAACAAAATATGAAAAGGTGTTTGACCTCATTAGTAATTATGGAAATATTTATTAAAATCATTACAACATACTGTAAAACATCAAAATGGCTAAAATAAATACAGTATAGTTCCTTGTCATATTGAAGATATAAGAATCTGTCCACACTCCTGGTAGTAAATTGTCACAGACACTTTAAAAACTGGCATTATATGGAGAGGTTGAGCATAAAAATTCCCAATGACATACAAGTTGCACCCATATTTATACCCAAAATAAATCCATGTTTATTTGCGCAAGGCTTATACAGAATGACTACAGCCATATTCTTCACAATAGTACTAAATTTATTTGCCATAGCTGCTATAGAAAGTACCACACACTGAATGGTTTAAATACCAGAAATCATTTCTCACAGTTCTGGAGGTTAAAAGTGCAAGATGAAAGTGTTGACAATATTGCATTCTTTTGAGAGCTATGAGAGAGAATCTGTTCTTTTCCTCTTGCTTAGCTTCTGGTAGTTTCCTGGGAATCTGGCATTTTCATCCAATTGGCCTATACTGGTCTTCTTCTCAAGGCCTTAGATGTTCTATTACACACATCTGCCCATAATCTTTGGCTCTCAGGTACCTGTTGGTCGGCCATTTACGCACACCCCCTGCAGCTTCTAGTTTGAAATCCAAACTATGTGCCATTTCTGTCCAAACTCCAAGTCAGACAAGACAGATACCTGTCCCTGAGGCAGCTGTGAGACAAGCCAGAAAACTGAAAAAATATTTCTGCTCCCTGCTTTCCAGACCAAGGAAGGGAACTAGGAACGGTGCCACTTCTTACCAAGCACACCACACCACACCAGCCTAGGAAGCGGATGGAGTAAGAGCACATAAAAACATCATCAAATGACCTACTGTTTTACTTAATTTGTGTTTTACACATTTTTCACTTGCTTTGGAGTTAGGTTGGGTTTATACACACACACACACACACACACTGACACACACACATACATTACAAACATGTAATGTATAAGAGATTCAAACATTAAACAGTATCATATAAATTACTAGCCAGTTCTATCTGTCCACACCATGGTCAATAATCAGAAATATATTACCAGACATTCTTGGAATAAGCATAGTACTTTAGCTTACATAAAACGTGGAAAACAAAAGGCATTTAATTACTCTATCCCCAGAAATTTAAATTGCTAATAACAGATTAGTATTAATACATATTATCTGGATCATGTTACAGCATTACAACTGGAAAAGATGATGCAGAAATAAAAAAATTAAACAAAGGAAAATAGACACAGGAAATGGAAAGAAATTACTTCACTGTATTCTTATTATATCTCATGCATATTCTGGGTTTCTACCTTCATAACTATCTGCCTTTCATATTCTTTCTGGTCAAAGCAAATGACTAGGATGGTCCATGACTTAGTTAAAATTGATCTATTTCTTCACTTTTTGTTGATGATAGTTCATACCTTCAAGTTGATGTGACTCAGATCATAATATTTTAGGTGAAAAAAACCTTAAGAAACCTATACAAATTTTGTATATTTGAAATAGTTTGTGATTGTTCAATTTTCAATATAAAGTTAAAATCTGACTACTGGATAATTTTACTTATTGGATTTTAACCTATCTTTTGAGTGAGGTATGTTTATGGGATTGTAAAATGAATTTGTAGGAATTGCATGGGTGCTTCCTCCATGACTGATAGAACCCAAGAGGGCAGACCTAGGGTCTTCAGAGTTAGCTTTCCAAATACCTTAATATTGTTCTACTTCTTAATAATTTAATTATTGAATAAAGTATGCAGTATTTGATAATTGGACAGTAATCATTTATTAAGAGCTCACAGAAATCTATAAGAAGGTTTTTAAGCCTTTTTAATATTTAGACAATAAGAAATATAATAAAGCTAAATAAATTTTGTACTTTTATATTTGAACTCAAGAAACAGAATAAATGAATTGAAACAGTGTGTCAGTGATAAATCTCCTCAGGAACAAGAGCTCTATTTAACTACTATGGATCAAATGAGTCAAATGAAATCATTATCTTCTCATGGGTAATTAAGGAAATTTTACCATTAATTGTTATACTAAGCATTTTTCTTGGAGTTATTTGATGTCACCTATTTCTAAGTAAACCTTTCTTTCCATTTAACAACACATTGACAGGCATCTAAAGTAATTAGTAAATGTTAGCAAAATATTTCAAACAAAGATATTCTTCAGAAAAATAATTTAATCTCTATGAAAGGAACCCACTAAAATGACATAATTTACCATATATCTTGAAATATTCATTAAAATCTATTTTCTTACCTTTAGTGTTTGTTCTGCCTCATAGACACAATCTTTTTGAAAATTACCTTTTGTAGTACCTCTTCATAATCTGTTTGTTATTAAATGTTAATGTAATTGCAAAAGATAATGAACCAAAACAAATTGTTCAGGAAAATGAGACACACTTGAAGTTTTATAGACATTATTTCACTGAATTCTAAAGAAATATGAAAATATGTAACTTTTCATGTTGTCACAAAACCAGAGTGTATGGAGATTACATATATATACATATATATATATTCATTTTTAAATGTCTTATTATGCATTAACATTCCTGTTTTGAAATGAAGTAATTACAGAATGAAGTAAATTCACCAAGAAGTCATGTTTCTTTCACAGAGATTATCACAGTTTTGCGTTGGGAGAAAGTAAAAAGTGTGAGTATTATATTTTTCAAAGAATCACAGCAATTATCTTAAATACATATTAGACCAGAGGAGAAATAATCAAAATTCCTCCAACCTGAAATCAACAGATCAATATTTAAACGGGCAGAATTGAAACCCCTGTTAAGAATATTTTCCTCGTTTTCATGCACTGACACTAAACCTAACTAGAATCAGAACATGTAACACAGTATCTCTCTAGAAAGTAAATTCTCACAGTAGATTTACTATATAACACTGAAACACATTATTTTGCGTTTACAAATACACAGAATATAGAAAATATTTTTAAAACACTAAAGGGGAACTATGAAGTACCATAAATTTAAACAAATGTATCAATCTTAACATCTTTTCAATTTGATACTCCTACCTATGTGTTCAATACAATAACATAAGACGAGTGTATACATTGCCATTTAATACAAATCCCTAGAACTCAATAAAGATGATTTCTAATTTTTTTGCTCATTCTGGCACCCAGAACCTTGACTTAAATAATCAGTTTGCCTGATTATTTAACCTGAACTGAGTATCTTTATATAACAATACCTGAAGTGGTTTACTTTCTTTTAAAAAAATTAGAAGACATAACTTGTTAAAAATTGCATCGTTTAGCTCAAACTTGCCATCAGTTCTACTTCCACAAACTGATAATGTGTAAGTCCTGTGCCAGAGAACAGAATTCTGGACAAGACAGGATTTCCATCATTCTATGTTATATTGTTTCAATTATAACACTTATCTCTTACCGTGTGATATATCACTGACAAACTTAATGGCTTAAAACATTTACGATTATTTATATTTCTCAAAAATCTTCAATTTCTGCAAGGTTTAACATGGGTATTTTATCTTTGCTCCATGTAATATCAGCTGAAGCAAATTACTGGGGACTCTCAGCTTTCAAGATGGCATAGTTCCAGGACTGGCAAGTGGATGCAAGCAGCTGGATGGAATCTCAGCTCTGGCTGTAAATCAGGGGTCTTAGTTTCCACTGATTCTTCCCAGAATGATGATATATATATATATATATAGTATATATATGGTATATATATATAAATATAGTATATATATGTATGGTATATATATATATATATATATATATATATATATATATAATATATATATATATAGCATATATATATATATATATATATATATATATATATTTAATATATATGGCTTTACATATTTAAATAAGAAAAGAAATTTAAACTATTTTGCCAGAAAAAACATATTTCAATAAGAGTTAAGATGAAATAGTTATCTTTTTTATTTATTTTAATTTATTAATATATATGCTATCGCACATCTGAGCAACATCATTAAATAGTTTGCTTTGCTTCCCTGATTGGTATAGCTCAGTGGATTGAGCATGGGCCTGCAAACCAAAGCGTTGCCGGTTCAATTCCCAGTTGGAATACATGCCTAGATTGTGGGCCAGGTCTCCAGAGGGGGATGCATGAGAGGTAACCACACATTGATGTTTCTCTCCCTCTTTTTCTCCTTCCCTCCCCCTCTCTCAAAAAATAAACAAAATCTTTTGACTAAACAGTTTGGCTATCTCTCACAATGATAAGTAAAAAGAAATTCAGAATCTTAATAAGTGAGTAGCTCCATCCTAATATTTTGTGTCTTTTCCTAGCTTCAACTTCAGTATAAAGAGAGCATCTTGTTCACTCACTAATTCAACATTTATTTATTGAACTACAAATACATGTCCCTTACTTGGATAGATTCTGGGGACAAAGCAGTAAACAAAACATTTAAATCCATGTCTCTATGGCGCTTATATTTGAACGAATGAGGACAGACAAAAACACAATGTGTAAATGTGTAAATGTGTAAATGTATTACCTACTACAGCAATGTATTACCTACTACAGCATAGTAGGTAATAAAGAGACATAGTATGGAGATTGGGAGTGGTTGGGCATGGGCAGTTTGCAATTTAAATGGAGTAGTCGAGAAAGGGTTGATAAAATACTTTTTGAAGGGCTTACAAGAGGAGAGGGTGAGTTCCACGAAGACAGCTATGAGCATTTCAGGTAGAATAACTTAGGGCAAAATTCCAAGGAAAGTATGAATTAGGTGCGTTTAAAGAAAAACAAGAAGTGGCTGCAGGAGAGCAAAGATGGGGAGGGAATGAAGTCAGGCAGAGTGGAACAAAGAAAGTAGTTCCAAGAAAATTGCAAATTTTGTGAATTTGCAATTCAAGTGGCAGTCAGTGGAGGTATGCAGACTGGTTCAATTCAGTGCGGCAAGTTTCGGATGTCTGTTTTATATCTTGTAGGAGAGATTGATGATGGAAAAATAGAGAGGCCAGGGGTAAGATCCTAGTTTTAAAAATAAATTTGAGAATTAGGAACACAGAGATGGCACATAAAAGTTGAAACTGGATCAGGTCACCCAGGGATTGAATATAGACAGAAAAGATCTAGAAGCTGGAAAGAATGAATTTGAAGAGAGTAAGTAGAAAACACTAGTGATAGAGAAAGAAAACAACGCTAATGTGACTTAGCAGCCAAGTGAAGGAAGTATTTCCAGAAAGAAGTGGCACTATGCATCAAATAGTGCTGGTACATGCAGTAGGGTGTCTGAGAATAACCATCTATCTGTCTCACAAGTTCATGGTCACAGTTATATGTAGTAGTTGTACTCCTGCATTAAAAGTTGTCAAATACGCTAGCACTATTGTATCAATTTTCTTTGAAAAAGCTGTTGAGAATAAGAAAAACTGATTTGTAGTAACACTATTGTAAATATATGTGAAGATATATTTTAAGTACATAATTTCTAGTGTGATTAATACACTAGAAGAACTGGAATCTGTTTTTGAGATATATGTGTAAGTACCTGTTTATACTAGTGTTTATTTGGGCACCTGCTTGGATAACTGGACTCTGTGTAAGAGATGGTAAACCATAGTAAATTTGAGTCTGGCCAAATTTAGATTCTAAGGAAGTAAAAATAAACACATGAGAAATTTTTTTTCAGCGTTACCACATTCGCCTTGTAAGTGCTGCATGGCAAAGAGCTATGGCTGGTGGCTATAATAAAAGAGAAACACCTTCCCTGCTCTCTAAAACAGACTGAAAAGTTACTTCCTGTGTTCAAGAGAATCGCCAGTTATGCAGTTTGACACAGTTCATAAAGAAATATAGTAGAATGTTTTGCTTTCTCTCTGTTTCTGCAATTTAAACTGGTATTTGAGAAAATAAAGATCTGGCAGTTCTTATCTCTGTTTTCCTTGTCACAGACAAAGGCCAACTAAAGAGTTTAATAACAGAATGGATTTGAACACCTAGTAAATTTACGATGTTAAGTAATAATTTACTAAACTGTATTTGGTTTTAGTTTTGACAACAGCTTGGTACAGAAGTGTTTAGGTTTTCATTTTGTTAAGTTATAAAGACAAAAGGAGTAAGAGTGATTAGAAATTAATGAGAGGAGAGCCACAATGCATTTAGGTATTTATCTAAATGACAAATTATTCTGAAACACATTTTCTCAAACGGTGTGTTTTAGCACTTCATTGAATTAAAGAAATACAGTGAAATGGTATTTTGAAGGCAATGGTGATTAGGAGTAGAAGAATAGAATTCAGGTCTTATTTTTCCATTTTTAATCACCTGACAAAACAATAAAAACATTTATTACTAAAAAGCATTAATTTTTAAAAATCTGTTTCAAAAGAGATTGCAGTATGTTTTCATCTCTCTCTACAGTTCTCACTGTATCAACAGTGAGATATTCTCTTAAATCCATAATAGCACATAGAGTGAAAGAGGACTTATGATAAAATTCACAAAACATATGGAATCATATTGTTGGGTAACCAAAGCAGAAGAAGCTACACAGTGAGAGAACCCTGAATAATAAGCAGCAATGGATGAGGGGGGATGTATGTGGTATTTCCTATAGGCAGAATCCTGGAGAGGCACTAAACCTGGAGCTGGAGTTGGTATGTAAAATCTGGGTGAGGACTCTGGGACCCTGGGTAACCAGCTGTAATGAGACACAGGTGGGGAAAGAAGGTAAATTAATCAGAGAAATTACAGACTAGCTGCTCTCTTAATGGCATTCTCATGTCCCCATATACAGAAAGATTGTAAGCTCTAAATCAAAATGTATTCTCTCCATATTTAAATTATCTGCCTAAGCAAAGACAAGCCTTTCATTTGCACATTGTTATCCCACAATGAAGTGCTCCGTGTTTTGCCTTTGGGAGACCGCTTCGTGACAATGTAAATTAAATTGAAGTATGGGAGTTTACACATCCTACCACACGCCCAGGTCTCGCTGACAGGCATTTCATTCAGGGCAGAGATTTACATAAAAAGAGAGAAAAATTATGTGGCCACCTATGCTATTTCATGGAGTACTTTCATTCAATTCAAAAGGTATTTGAAGGTATCTAACAACATAACAGAGGAGCACAGTAAGTAATAGTTATTGTCCACTAGATGAACAGGTAGTACATGGAAAGTAAAAACTTTAAATTAACATTTAATTAGTCTACACAAAATATCTGATATAATAATACATCTTTAAGAGTTATAAAAGGGATGAAAGATTTATCGTCAAAATGTGAAATTAAATAAGGATATGTATTGATCAATAAATAGAGTATATAGAAAAGAAAAGCCCCTAGACCTTAAAACTTGAAACATCTTTGATCATTAGCAATTAAGGCAACTGGGGTTAGAGTCTAATCTCTATGGGTCCAATCACATTACTTGGTTAACAGAGAATAATAAATAGTGTTTATTGGTTTTTAACTTAAAAACAGCTAAAGATAAAACATGTAAGAAAAATGGATGTTAAATATTGTCAAGTTAAATGTGGTAAAATTTGACAACCTAAATATATGTTAGAAATTTAAAATAGTTTAGTTGACTGAAAACATTGCAGACTCTTTCTAACTTAAATCCATAAGTTAGAGGCAATAATAATTATAAATCAATAAATAATGTATTAATATTAAGAAAGTGCTCTACTAGATTTCATGAAAGATAGCTGAAAGACAGAAATCATATCACAAAAAAAGAAAGTGAAGATCCAAAATATACTCGAAAGAGAATAGATAAAAAATGTGACAGGAGCCTCTGGGAGTCTGGGGTTGTCCTAGTCAACTGACAAGATGATTGATGGTGGGAGCACGGCAGAAATGGCCAGGAGACCCACTGTTCCTCCACTCCTCCACCACCGGGCAGCAATCAGGGTAGTATTGGTGCAGGAGCAGCCTGGCAGAAAGGTGGGATCAAAAAGTCAGTGCAGTATCTGTGATGCCTGGTGACCTCAGGAGAAATAGGCAAAACTTTTATACAGTAAACCTAACGTCCAACACTGTAACAGAAGAGTAATATATTGGCCCCAATTCATCAGTTTTTTTTTTCAAGGACTAGAATGGAGCGAGGAGGTCTCAGGTCAAAGCCAAAGGAAAACTGAATTATCACCCTTCCTTTCTGAATTAGAAGCCACAAAACTGTCCTACGGGTCTAAACAAGTCTGTGGAGGCTATGCAGAAAGAAAAATATTGCCCTAAAGACAACCTTTTGATGTCAGGTGGCTAAAATCCCCCATGAACTACATGTTAACTTCACCCAAATTTGTACATGAAATCCATAGCACTGTATAAACTTCATTACAGCAGATAATGTAATCAATTAATATGCATAACTTCCTGCTTTTTACCCTGTAAATCTTACAGAAAAACCCTGGTAGAGAGAGAGAGAGATTTGATTTTTGCCTTCTATTTCCTTGCTGCTAGACCCCTCAATAAAAGCTTTTCTTTTCTCAAAAGCCAGTGCCTAATATTGGCTCTCATGTTCCTCGAGCAATAGGCCCTAGCTTGATAACATCACTTCCTTGACTCTCATTTTAGACAAGCAATTTATACATATGCCTTAATAACTCTTCAGAGCTCTTACCACTCCCCTATCAAAATTTGCAGAGGCAAAAAGGCATCTTAGCTTTCTAATTAGAAATTGACACCACCAGGAATATTGATGAAATAATGGAGGAATCCAATGCTATGAAAGAGACTAACACAATTCAACAACCAGAATCACTCACATTAAGAACAATTAAGGTAATATAAACACATACAATACAATATTGGACTTTATATTACTGTCCTCAGAAAAATGAGAGAAATTATGGCTTCTATAAGATTTAAAGGAAACATACTCGCAATCTAAAATATAATGATTACATTAACATACTAGTAACGGAATAGGTATGGCTAAAGAACATATAGCATGCTGAAAATATAAGTTAAAGGAATATTTAGGGAGAAACTGAAGACAGCAGAGGAGTAAGAGGAAGCTACATGAACCTCCTCCCTAGATCAAACTGGAATTACAAGTAAGTTATAGAAAAATCATCTTGAATAAATTACTGAACACTAGCTGGAGAGAAGCCTTATAATTATAGACAGATGGAAGAAGCCACATCACCACTACGTGACTAGCAGGGATGCAGAGGATACGTGAGAGGGCTGGCTGGGCTGGTGGGGCTCCCATGAGCAGCAGTCGAAGTTCTGGATACTTCAGCAGCTGCGGGGGTTCCCACTGAGACGTGTGGGATCTAAATCCCAAGCAGTGCTCCCCAACCTATAGCACTAGAACCAGGAAAGAAACTCAAATAACATATAGCTGTGAATAGCAGCAGTTTCTATCTACCAGGGAGAGATAGCTGGAGAGGCAGAGAGACTCTTAAAGGGCCAACACACAAAATTCTGTTTGCAACCACTTACCCTGGGCTCCAGCCCAGGGTAAGGACAGAGTGGACTAGAAAACTATGAGGACAGACTGTGCTGGTGGCTCTGAGGAGAGAACTGCAGGAATAGCCACAAGGATCCCTATGCTGAGTCATTCCCCATACTGCAGAGAGCATCTTTCTCAGGCAGAGCACTCCTTTCTAAGTGTCATTAGCCTGAGGGGAAGCAATACTCCTATCCACAGGAATTACTCTCCCTACCCTGTGGTGCTTAAGCCCTGCTGGTGGGGAGTACACCTGGGAGGCATTCACTTTTTAAGCCTAACAGAAAGACTATAGGCAGAGGCATATCTCTAGGAGCTCTGAAGCTATAGTAGACCCTCCCCCAGGCCCGGTGCTAAATTGGCCTTAGTGTGCAGCCGGGTTCTTTCTTCGCATTCAGGGCCAGTGGAGGGAGCCACAAGCTGTGGATTGCTGATAGCTACAAACAGGTTGCCCAGGGCCAGTCATAGGCAGGATTTGACTTAAACATGTACCAGAGTCCTGAGTATCTACCTAATACACAGAAACAAACACAAAGAGGCAGCCAAAATGGGAAGGCAAAAAAAAAAGCAGTATCTGAATGAAAGAACAAGAGTATTCTACAGAAGAACTAGATGAAATGAAGGCAAGTGATTTATCACATAGAGAGTTTAGAGTAGTGATTATAAGGATACTCAACAACATGACAAAAATACATAAAAACCATAAAAAAGGACCAGTCAGAAATAAAGAATGCAATATCTGAAATAAATAATACACTGGAAAAAAGAAACAGTAGGTTAGATGAAGTAGAAGATGGAATGAATTATTGGAAGACAAGGTAGGAAAAAAAACCCTAAGTAGAGCAGCAAAAAGAAGAAAGAATTTTTTAAAAAATAAGGAGAGCTTAAGAAACTTTTGGGACAACAGGAAGCATAACAACATCCACATCATGGGAATACCAAAAGGAGAAGAGAGTGAGCAAGGGATCAAGAATGTATTTGAAAAAACAGTGACTGAAAACTTCCATAATCTGGTGGAGGAAAAAGACACAAGTCTTTTTCCAAGGCCTTCAAAAGTCTTTAACACAAGCCCAGGAAGCTAAGAGAGTCCCAAACAATTTGGACCCAAAGAGGCCTACACCAAGACATATCATAATCAAAATGGCAAAGCTTAAAGACAAGGAGAGAATCCTAAAGAAAAAGCCACAAGAAAAAAACAAGTAGTTACACAAAAGGGAGCACCATTAGACTTTCATCTGATTCCAGAAACATTTCAGGCCAGAAGGGACTGGTGTGACATATTTAAGAAAATGAAAAGCAGGGCCTACAACCAAGGCTACTTTACCAGTCAATGCTATCATTTAAAATCAAAGGAGAAATAAGGAGTTTCCCAGACAAGGAAAAGTTAAAGGAGCTTATTAACACCAAATCAGTACTGCAACAAATGTTAAAGGGCTTGCCTCAAGAAATAGGGAAAGAAAAAAAAACAGAGAACAGTCTAACAATAAAATGGCACTAAATTATATATATGGGTCTACCCTAAGTCTTTAGGTTGGAGCATGTAAACCATTTACATTTCAGGTGATTATTAAGTATATATATACACACACACATATGTGTATATATACACACATACATACACACACACACACACACACACACACACACACATATATATATACTGAATCCAAAAAACCCATCTCAGACCAAAAGGTACACATAGACTAAAAGTAAGGGATGGAAAAAGATATGTCATGCAAATTTAAAGGAAAAAAATGTGTGTAGCAGTACTTATATTCCACAAAATGAACCTTAACAACAAAGTTATGGTAAGAGACAAAAAAAATGACACTACATAATGATAAAGGGAACAACCCAACAAGAGGATATAACCCTACTCAACCCTTACCCACCCAGTACAGGAGCACCTAAATATGTAAAGCATATCTTGATAGATATAAAAGGAGTGAACAATGGAAATACAATCAGCGTTGGAGATTCTAACACCCCTTTGACTTCAATGGTTAGATCTTCTGGAAAGAAAATCAACAAGGAGATAGTGGCCTTAAAAGACACACTAGATCGAATAGATTTCATTGATATCTTCAAAGCATTTTCCCCCAAAGCAGCAGAATATACACACTTTTCAATTGCACATTGAATGGTTTCTAGGATAGACCACATGTGAAGACACAAAATAAATTCTAATAAATTTAAGAAGAATGAAATAATATCTAGCATCTTCACTGACCACAGTGCTATGAAACTAGACATCAAACACAAGAACAACATGAAAAGACAAACATGCAAAGACATGGGAGCAAAATAACATGATTTTTAAAAAGGAATGAGTCAACAAAGAGATGAAGGAAGAAATCCAAAGATACCTTGAAACAAATGAAAATGTGAACACAACAATCAAAAATCTGTGGGACAGGAGGAAAGCAATCCTAAGGGAAATGCATAGCATTACAAGCCTATCTCAAAAAAAAAGAAAAGAAAGAAAAAGCTCAAATAATCTAACTTTATACTTAAAGGTACTCGAAAAAGAACAAACAAAGCTCAAAGTGAGAAAACGGAAAGAAATAATAAATGTCATGTAGCTTTGTCTGAAACTATCTCTTCAAGAGACAGTAAAGCATTGTGGTTAGGAGTACAGTGTCTGGAAGCAGACTGCATGGGTTCAAATCCTAGCTCTGACACGAGGGTAAAACAAGACAATAAATGTAATGAACTTAGAACAGAGCCTGGCTAACAATAGGCCCTGAATAAACATTAGCTGTTATTATACTGCAAACTTTTCCATTACATCTACTTATAAATTTGCTTTTGAACTTAAGCCATTTTGATTGATACAGATGTGTACTTTTCAACTAGATTTACATCTTTCAACTTACTTGAAAATTTTATTGACAATAAAATAAAATCAATCTGTTCTCCATAAAAACAATAAACATCAGAGCAGAAACAAACAAAATAGAGTCTAAAAACACAATACAAAAGATCAATGAATCCAAGAGCTGGTTCTTTGAAAAGATAAACAAGATTGACAAAAGTTTAGCCAGACTCAAGAAAAAAAAAGAGGACCCAAATAAATAAAATTAGACATGAAAAAGGAGAAATAACACATGACACCAAAAAAATACAAAAGATTGTGAGAAAATTTTATGAACAACTACATGACAACAAACTGTACAACCTGGAAAAATGGGTAAGTTCCTAGAAAGGTACAATCTTTCAAAACTAAAACAGGAAGAATCAGAGAAGCTGAGTAGCCAGATTACATCTACTAAAACTGAAGTAGTAATCAATAAACTCCCAATGAACAAAGCTCTGGACCAGATGGCCTCACAGGTGAATTTTACCAAACATTCTGAAAAGAACAAACACCTCTCCTTGTCAAACTATTTCATAAAATCAAGAGGAGGGAAGGCTCCAAAACACATTTTATGAGGCCAGCACTATCCTAAGTCCAAAACTAGATAAAGATGCCACAAAGAAAGAAAATTATAGGCCAATAACCCTATTAATATACATGCTAAAATCCTCAACAAAATATTAGCAAAGTGAATATAGCATTCAAAAAGATCACACTCCAAGATCAAGTGGGATTTATTCTAGGAATGCAAGGTTAATAAATTATTGCAAATCAATAAATATGATTCACCACATAACCAAAATGAAGGAGAAAATACATGATCATATCAATAGATGTAGAAAGATCATTTGATAAAATTCAGCACACATTTATGAACAAAACTCTCAGCAAAGTGTGAAGAGAAAACATACCTAACATAATAAAGGCCATATCTGGCAAACCCACTGCCAGCATCGTACTCAATGGGGAAAAAATATAAGTACTCCCCTTAAGATAGGGAGCAAGAAAGGAATGTCCACTCTCATCTCTCTTATTCAACATAGTACTGCAGTACTGGAAGTCCTAGCCACAGCATTCAGACAAGAAAAAGAAATAAAAGGCATCCTAATTAAAAGGTGAAAGATTTATACAATCTGAAGAGAAACCAGAGTACGGCATCCTAATTAAAAAGGAGGAAGTAAAACTGTCTCTATTTGTAGATGAAATGATACTATACATAGAGAACACCAAAGATTCCACCAATAAACTATGAGAACTGATAAATGAATTCAGCAAAGTAGTAGGATACAAAATTAATAACTAGGAATCAGTTGTATATTTATATGTCCATAACAAACTAGCAGAAAAAATATTCAACAATCCTATTCACAATTGCTGCACAAAGAATTAAATACATAGGAATACAACAAACCAAGGATGTCAGAGACCTTTACTCAGAAAATTATAAGGCACTGAAGAAAGGATTTGAAGAAGGTAAGTGGAAGCACATACCGTGTTCATTGATAGGAAGAATTAACATCACTAAAATGTCCATATTATCCACATATAGATATGATGCAATTCTTATCAAGATTCCAAAGATGTATTTCATACAACTAGAACAACTATTTTGAAAATTTATATGGAATCCCAAAAGGTCCCACACAGCAACAGTAATCCTCAGAAAGAATTACAAAGTTGGAGGAATGATAGTCCTGAATATCAAACTACACTACAAGGCGATGATAATGAAAACAGCATGGTACTGGCATAGAAACAGACACATAGATCATTGGAATATAACAAAGACCACACAAATAAACCCATGCCTTTATAGTCAATTAATATTTGACAGAGGAAGCAAGCACAAACAATGGGCTAGAGACAGTTTATTCAATAAATGGTGTTGGGAAAATTGGACAGATACATGAAGAAAAATGAAACTAGACCACCTTCTTAACCACACATGAGAATAAATTTAAAATGGATTAAAGACTTAAATGTTAGACTGGAAAGCATAACAATCACAGAAGAAAACATAAGCAGCAAAGTCTTGGATTTAGCTCGTAGCAATATTTTATCAGATATATCTCCCTAGGCTATAGAAACAAAAGAAAAAATAAACAAGTGGGACTAAGACAAACTAAAAAGTTTTTGCACAGCAAAAGAAAAAATCAACAAAATAAAAAGACAACCTACAGAACGAGAGAATACATTTGCTGATACATATGATTAGGAGGTAACATCCAAAATTTATAAAGAACTTACAAAACTCAACATTTAAAAAAAAAAAAAAATTTAAATGAGCAAAGGGCCTAAACACACATTTCTCAAAAGAGGACATAAAGATGGCCAGTACATATATGAAAAGATGCTCAATGTCACTAGTCATCAGAGAGATGCAAATTAAAACCACAATGAGATATCATCTCACACCTCTCAGAATGGCTATCATCCATAAATCAGCAAACAAGTGTTGGTGAGGATGTGGAGAAAGAGGAACACTTTAGCACTGTGGTGGGAATGCAGATGGGTAAAGCCACTGTGGAAAGTATCTTAGAGATACCTCAAGATATTCTAAATGGATCTGCCTTTTGATCTAGTGATCTCACTTTTGTGAATATATACAAAAGAACCCAAAACACTAATATGAAAGAACATAACCACCCCTATGTTCACTGCAGCATTATTTATAATTGTAAAGATCTATAAACAGCTCAATTGTCCATCAGTAGATGAGTGAATAAAACAACTATGAAACATTTACACAATGGAATACTCCTTGGCTGTAAAAAAGAATAAAGTTTTACCTTTAGTAACAATACAGATGGACTTAGAGAACATTATGCCAAATGAAATAAGCCAGTCAGAGAAAGACAAATACCATATGATTTCACTCATATGTGGAATCTAATGAACAAACTGAACTAACAGACAAAATAAGGACATACTTATAAGAACAGGATGACAATTAAGGGGGGTGAAGAGGATTGGGGGTGGAGGAATTGAGCAAAAAAGGTAAAGGACTCACAGACATGGAAAATCATGTGGTGATTGGTGGGGGGGAAGTGTGGTATAAGGGTTTAAAGGAGAGTGGGAAAAATATAATAAAAATCATTAAAAGGGATTTTTTTGGAAAAATAAGATGAAAACAGAGATAAAATATTATAAGGAAAATGTTAATGTATGTGAAGGGTAGGTCAAGGCTAACATTATTTAAAAGTAGTTCTAAAAAAAAGACAAATGTTAAAGGAAGAGGAATAGAGGAAGTACTCAAAGAAATGACCAAGTGACATCTATAAAAAGGAATAATTAAAGCATAAAGTTTACCTATATAACATTACAAGAAGCATTCTGAAATCAAATGCAACCAAAATGTTGAAAAAAAGATTAAAAACATACACCTGACACATATTCACAGAAAAAATAAAACAAAATATATTTCAAGTTAAAACACTTTAAACATATGATGAATATAGAATGCTATTACAAAAAGGTGATTTTAAGGAATCATGATGGTTATGAAAATATTCACTTGATATCCCAGTTACAGGTTACCAGAGAGGAAATGGGGTAAAAGGAGGAAGAAGAGGTGAAGGGACCTAATATATGGTGATGGAAGGAGACTAGCTTTGGGCAGTGAGCACAAAACAGAATATACCAATATCATATTATAAAGTTGCACACCTGAAATGTATATAATGTTGTTACCCCAATAACTTTAACAACAACAAATATATATATATATATATATATATATATAGACCCTTGAAAGAAATAATTGATAAGTGGATTTCATTACAATTTAAAAAACTGTTCTGAGAAAGACAGTGTCTATAGAATAAAACAAGCTACAAACTGGGCAAAACATTTGCAAAAGACACATCTGATAAAGGACTGTTGTTCGAAATATACAGAAACCTCTTGAAATACAACTATAAGAAATCAAACAATTCAATTAAATATGGGTCAAAGACCTTAAAAGACACCATACCAAAGAATATATTTGGATGGAAAAAAACATATAAAAAATGCTACATGCTATCTATCACCAGGGAAATAAAAATTAAATCAAGATGCCACCGCAGATCCAAGACAATGGCCAAAATCTGGAACCATGACAACCTCAAGTTAAGGCTAGGATGTAGAGCAAAAGTAATTCTCAACACTGCAGAAGGGAATGTGAAATGATGCAGCAATATGAAAGACAGTTTGGTGGCATCCCATAAAACTAAACGTACTGTTACATACTATGCAGCATTTGCACTCCTTGGTATTTACTTAAAGGAGTTGGAAACTTATGTTTCCAACACAAAAACCTGTACACAAATGCTTATCGCAACTTTATTCACAATTTATGCCATAATTAGGAGCAACCAAGATGTCCTTCAATAAGGGGAACAGGTAAATTACCTGTTGTATATTCAGACAATAGAGTATGATTCAGCATTAAAAAGAAATGAGCTATCAAGGCATTAAAAGACATAGAGGAAACTTAAATGCATACCACTAATGAAAGAAGCCAATCTGCAATGTCTGCATATTGAACAATTCCAATTTTATGACATTTTGGGAAAAGGAAAATTATGAAGAAAATCAAAAGATCAGCTGTCCTTCACAGAAGCTGCGAAGTGGACCAGGATGAGGAAACAAAGCACCAGAGATTTTTATGGCAGTTAAAATATTCTATCATATAGATAACATATGCTACATATTATGTGGTATTATACCACAGTGATGAATTTGTCATTATAAATTTGTCCAAATCCATAAAACACAACCCCAAAAGTGAAACTTAATATAACCTACAGGTTTGGGATGATTAAAATGTGTCGAGGTAGGTCATCTTTGGTATGGTGACACACACGCATATATATATGTGCAATGCATGTATGTATTTGCATTGTAGTGAGACATTTGTATAACTTCTGTTCAAAAGTAGTCTTTATAGTTTATACACATGCACATATATACATGTATATTCTCATAACTGATATTATTGAGTTTCTATTTACTTTTCCCACTTTCGATCCTCTTTGGAATGCCATGTTCACGACATATCAAATTACTGACTAAGTGCACCTCAGTACTTCGGCAGAGATGCCTCATGGACCTAAAACACCTGCTCTCCTCCTCCTCTCACTCACATTCATCTGGTCATTCTTGACTCCTACGGTGCCTAAGTATAAAAGAATAGTAAATCCTTCTATACTCCATTTTCTAACTCACTTTTTACAGTTTATTTTGGTGTCAGTGCTCACTTACACCTAGATTGCCGACAGAAATACTTAATATAACTTACTTTAATACCACGTAAAAGAGCATAAAATAAATGGTAATACAGAAACATATTGAATTGAAGTAACAGTTTAAAACAAATAGTTGGAATCTGAAAGTGAATTTTTTGCCTACTTTCTTCAATTTACTAAACTTTCACTTCATTCAAAGATTAAAAGCCATTAGCATTTCTCCAAGTCTCATTAAAAATAAATTAATCTTTGAGAAGCACATTTTAACATTTATTTCCAATTGAACCTGAAAGCTGTAATTAGTAGAATTCTTGGAACAAGAGCCTCATTTACATCATGTATCATTAATTGGAAATTCACTTAAGAATACAAAACAAAACATGAAAACAAGCAAACACATTAAAAGAATCTGATATCATTGGTATGGCCTTGGCTCAGACAGCCACTGAGGATTTTTAACTGCTTTGGAAGTTTACTAAAATATTGGAGCTTTTCCACACTACTCATTCCATCAATATTGTTAATTTTCCTCATAAAATAGAAAAAAATTCTCAAAATGCAATGGGCATTTCAAACTAAATTTTATAACTTATAAATGCCAAAGAGGAAAAGAATCTTTAGGAAAATCATTATGAAACCCATTATGTTTAAGAGGAAATTATTTCTGAGATTATACTAGGTCTGTCCAGAAGGTATCTGAAGATAATATGAAACATAGAGGCATTTACTGAAGATCCAAGATACAAGAAACACTGTACATAAGACAATGATGCCTCTGTCCCCTTCAAAGTGGGCACCCTGGGACCTCACAACAGTTCCCTCAATTGCCATAAGCTACCTCATCATATTTTCCTAAATCTCATCAATGGTCTGAAATCTCGTCCCTTTCAAAGGTGACTTTCATTTTGGGGAAAGCCAGAAGAAGCAGGTTACCAAATCTAGGCTGTATGGAGGCTGAGTCACCTGGGTTATTTGATATTTCACCGAAAAACTCTGCACAAGACCTGATGCATGAGCAGGTGTGTTGTCATGATGAAGCTGCCAATCACCAGTTGCCTATATCTGCAGCCTTCTGAATCATCTGAATGGTTTCCGAGGAGGAATGTTCAAGCTTAACACAAACTCTGATGCAGACTTGTTGCTCTGCTCACTCAGTCATTTTGAATGCCATGGCCACACAATACACACCCTCATTCAATACTATCTACTGCCCTTATTCACTAGTACAGTGAAGTAATCATTGTTCACTCATGTGCATTCCAGTCCACTCTCCTTGTCTACCAGGCTACGCTGATGTCACACAAAAATTCTGTTATATTAACAATGGCTGGACTTTTTCCAGACTAACCTAATATATTAGTTTTTACTTTATAGACATGTGATAAACCTGATTTATAACCAAGACCATGTCTTAAATTAAGAAAAGGGATGTTCGGTGTGCATTTTGCTACAAATATCCAATCAAGTGATATCCTCTCAATACCTCTAATTCTTCTTAACCTGTTCTACTTCTTCCCATAGCACATTAGTTTTATAATATTTTACAAAATTTAGGTACTTATAATATTTATTTTTATTTATGTTTCTTCATTAACTTTTCTATTTATTCTCTGATAGAACCTAGAACTAAGGATACCACCATGCAAGAGCTGTTCTGAATAAAATTAGGGAAAATCAATCATAGTAAAGAATAAAAGAGCAAAGGGATTTTTTTCCTCACTGAAACAATAAAATGAGCGAACAGAACCATATCAGTCCAGATCAGGTCACAGTATTGACTTCTCTGTCATCAGAGCCAGGAGGCACCACCCATTATTCTGCATCTCAATACAGCCACAGAAGTAAGAGAGTCTAACATGTCCTGGTTTCTGCACTTCACTTTTGTTCATTTTTTTATTTTAAATTCTAAAAGTTAAATAATAAAATATTGTAGGTATAATATGTATGACTCCTTCTAAGATTCTCAAATTAAATAAATTTTACCCATAAAATTTGTAAATACTTTATCGTCTCATTTTTACCTTGAAAGTACCTTTGATTTATTAGTTTTAAAACTCTAGTGAATCGAGAAAATTGCAATTATTGAAGAGAACAGGATTTATTATTTGCTCTTCTTAATAGGTGGACAGAAAATGAATCTAAGAAAGATATAAAGAAGTAAATGCATAATAAAATTACTAACTTATTGTTGCTTTCCAAGTGAATAATTCCAAGCCTGAAAAAAACATCAGTACTTGATGGATGAAATAACCCAGTTATTTACACATCAAATTTGTTTGACACTAAACAAAAACAGTGCTTTTGATGGTTGTGCTTAATCTGTAATAAATATGTCATCCATGGTTCATTCCTGAAAAGAAGCACAACATTCTTGTACTTTTTGGTTGGTATGTTTTCTTTTTTCCCCAATAATTTTCCAAACATATTATATCTTATTATGAACTGACTTTCAATACACTACTTTGAGTTAAGAGTAGCCAAAGTGAGATTAACAATTCAAAGTGAGACATCTACAAGTGAGATAAATATTTCCAAATATTACTTCATGAAAGTATCATAAACATAAAGTTGGCTGTTAGGATAAAATCTATAATGTTGTAAATGATGATAAAATAAATTCAACATTAACTTTGACACATACTTTTCTCACATATGGAATTTGATTAAAATGAGATACTGTTGCTGCTATATTCTCCTGTTAATAAAATGGGAGCAGGGGTTGATGATTCAAGGGCTCAGCACATGGATTTCTAGTTACCAAAGCCACACTGGCTGCAGCCACTGCTGAGTGCCCAGTACAATACCAGCAACAAGAGATCAACACTGAGTCCTTAATATGGCCCTTTTCTTCAGGGATGATCAGCCAGCTACCTGGCAAGTTAATTACACTAGACACTTCCATCATAAAAGCAGTGTTTTCCTTACTGGAATATGTACTTACTCTGTGTACAAATTTGACTCCCTGCACCCACTGCATCTGCCAAAACAACCATCCACCGACTTCGAGGATGACTTATCTACTGTATTCATACTCCACAAAACATTACTTATCATCGAGGAATTCTTTTCACAGCAAAATAAATGCAGCAGTCGCCCCATATTCATGGAATTCATTGGGTGTACCACGTTCTCTACTATTCTAAAGCAGATGTCTTAACAGAATGGCAGACTGGCCTTTAGAAAACTGAATAACCACGTCACCCAGGTGACAGCACTTTGCAGGGCTGGAGCAAGATTCTCCTGGAGGCTTAAATACTGTGAGTCAGCATCCAATATATGGTGCTGTTTCTCCCATAGTGAGGATTCACTGGTCCAAGGGGGGAAAACAGAAGTGGCACCTCCCCACCATATTATCCTGAATTTCCCACTAGCTAAACTGTTGCTTCCTAGCCCCATGACTTTAAGCACAGTTGGCTTAGTGATCTTAGTTCCAAAGGGAAGAATGCACCCACCAAACACAACAATGATTCCATTCATTGAACAGAAAATTAACACTGCTGTCCAGACACTTCGGGCATCTCATGCCTCTGAATCAGCCGGCAAAGAAAGGAGTTACTGTTCTGGCTGGGTTGACTGATGCCAATTCCCCGGGGGAAACTGGACTTCTACTCCAAAGTGGAGGTAGAAAAGAGCATGTCTGGAATACAGGAGATCCTTTAAGATTTCTCTTAGTTTCAATATGGCCCGTGATTAAAGTCAATGGAAAACTACAGCAACCCAATCCACACAGCACTACTGTCCTAGACACTTCAGGAATGAAGATTTGGATCACTCCCACCTCTATTCCAGGTAAAGAACCACAACCATCTGAGGTGATTGCTGATAAAGGGAACACAGAATGTCATAGGAAAAGGTAAACAGGAACACCAGTGATGACCACATGACCAGCTACATAAATGAGGACTGTAATTATTACAACTATTTCTTCCTTTTTGATGAATATGTTTGTACCTGTGCCTGTGTATCTACCTCTCTATCTAGCAAATATCTTTGTTTTCTTTCATTTCTCCATTATCATATAACATAAAATGAAATGATTTTATATCATATAGTATTTAAGTATTGTTAAATAATTTGACATCATAGTATTTAAGTTACAGATATCAAGAAGAGTGAAATTATCAAAGAACTTTTCATACTTTCCTGTGAATGGAGTTAATATGTTTTCAGTTGTATACAACTTAGCTACATCATGTTAAGCACAAGTATAATCATGTTACTGTCTTTAATTCGGGTGGGTCTCATCTAGTCAGTGGAGACCCTAAAAAAGAAAAAGGTGAAGCTCTCCTAAAGAGAGAATGTGTGCTTCTCTCTCTCTCTCCTCTTCCTCCTCCTCCTTTTTCTCTCTATTGGTCTCTTTTTCAGAGAACCCTAACTTATGCAGGAGATAGGTTATCTCTATATCACAGATAAAGAAAGTAGACAAGAATGAGTTGGTTTGACTTGCTGACTTGTTTGCAAGTATCTGTCCAACCTCATCTCCAGATAAATAAATCCCCACCAACAAAACAAAACAAACAAAAAAGGCTACTTCGTGCCTCTGAAATTTTGTCTATTCTGCTACCATTTTCTGGAATTCTAGTCTACCATTATTTTAAAAGTCTAATTCTTGTCCTTTAACACTCATTGCATGCAGCATCTCTCAGCATCATTCCCTGACATCTCCACTGTAGTTGGGTTCAGTTATTTCCCATTCCTATAGATGTTTGAAAACTGTGCCGTATCCATTATCAAAGTAAATTCTAATTACTTATTTTGTTTTTAGTCTCTTTCAGTGAATTGAAAGCTCACTTAATTTAATAAAATACTTTATTTCCTTAGCATTTTCAGTTTTTGTTATTGTGTATCACAGTACTCATTCTTAAAAATGTTGAATGAAAATAAGCTTAGAAAGTGATCACACTCCTTGTACAGCCCTTTATCCTAATTACACTGATGATAATACTATACTCCTCCATCCCTGTTTGTAGTGGATTTGGCCTTCTAGTTATCCATGTGCTTTATTTCATTGTCAGTGAAGTAAGAAAACAACTATTTTATACTATAAGCTTTTTTTGTCTCTCTAAACCCTGCCATTATGGCTGAGCCTGAGTCAAATAATTCAAATTTTTCACAGTCAGGCAGGCAAAAAGCCCAAAGTAACTATTGAATAAAATAAATGTCAACAACATTTAATCACATTTCTGAGTAGGCAGGAAAAAATTGTTAAAATTATCTAAATATAATCCCAGGTGCCCATGAATATGGCTCCATTCCAATATTGGCTTGGGTTTTATGAAACTGTTAAAGAGCATTGTTTAATAAATATTCTCTGTTAATTGGCCACCTGGTCAGGTCAGTGTGCTCCACTGTAAAAATCATTCAGTTCCCATATGGCCTTCCTGTTGTGAAAGCATTAAACTTCTTTGAAACATTTGTTTTGTGTGTCATGTTAATATGGGGACACTGCCAGAGTAAGTGACGGTGATGGTGAAAAATTCAGCCTCATTTTAAAGAAATAAAGACATGTAGAATGTAATTCCCTATTTTTCTAATCACAACTGAGAAAAAACAAATTAAAAGTGGTTCTATAAATTTCGGACGATACTGCAGTAATTAGAATTATGAAATGTTTGGGACCTTTCAGATGTGGGTAAACAATATTCCAAATACATTTTCATTAATCAGCTCCCAGCTCCCTTCCTGGAGCCACACCCAAATAATATCTAAAACCTGTACTTTCTTATGATTTCATATCTTAGTAAATAATAAATATGTGATCTATGTTTTTCCTGAGATATTTTTCTACTGTTAAAAGAATTAACTTGTAGATACATTTTCCTTAAAACATAAAAATCTCTTTAAAAATCTAAGAAATTATCTTGCAGTGTATGCATATAAAGCTAGGAAGCATTCAGAATACAATCATACCTCAGTACTCATCTACTTTAGAACTTATCAAATCCGTATGTACTCATCACATTTTGTTGAAAAAAAAAAATGTTTCAGCATTTGACCCTTGCTCAGGACTCACTGCACTTGCTAGAACTTGTGTGAGTCACTATGCCATCCTGCAAGAGAAAAGGATTCATCACTCATTGCTTTCTTGCCACCCAGTGTCCCTCTTTCATGATGAAACAAAGGTCAACACATCAGTCTCATGATAGCTCATGAACAATGTAGAACCTCCACATATTTATCATTAGGCTTGTACATTTGTGCATTCTCAGTGCTAATCATGGGTTGCAAAAAGATTAAGAGGGATACTGCTAAGCCTAAAAGGCAGTTAATAAGAACCATGATGGAAAATAAAAAAGAGATCATAATTAAGCATAAGAGTGGTGTACGTGTGATTGATATAGGTCTTATATTCAAGATGCTGAGAATGACGATCTTGACCATAATGAGAAATAAGGAAGTAGTTAAACCAGCAAGGGTTGCTAAAGGTGTAAAGTTTGTGAGTAACCAACATTCACAGACATTGGAAGAAGTCGAAAAACTGCTTTACATCTGGATTAACAAAAAACTGCAGGTGACAATATTTCGAAGGCAATAATTTGCGAGAAATCTAGGCAATTACAGGCTGATTTGTTAAAAGACAAGCCTAGAACAAGTGGGGAGAGGATCGAAGTGTTTGAAGCTGAAGTTGTCGACGGTTCTATAAATTTAAAAAGACAACTGGAGTTCGTAGTGTGGTGAGGCATGGAGAGGCAGACAGTGCCAACAAAAAGCTGCCCAAAACTACGTCACCAAGTTTGGTGAGTATGTAGAGGCTGAGGATGTTGTCCCCTCCCAAGTGTTTAACTGTGACAAGACTTCTTTGTTTTAGAAGAAAATGCCTAACAGAACTTACATTAACTCAAGAGGAAAAGACTTTGCCAGGGTACAAGCTGATGAAGGCTAGGCTAACTCTGTCGTTGTGTGGGAGTGCTAGAGGGAATTTAAAACTTAAGTCTCGACTAGTGTATCACAGTGAAAACCCACAAGATTTCAAGAGAGAGAGAATATGATGAAAACCAAGTGTGATATGGAAGACCAATACTAAAGCTTGGGTGGTGAGGCAGCTCTCTATAGAGTGGAAAAACAAAGATTTGGGCCCCAACGTGGATAAATATTTGTAGGAAAACAAACCGCCCGAGGGCTGTTATTTATGGACAGTGCTCCTCCTCACCCTCCAGGTATGGAGGATGACTTACTAGAGTTCAGTTTCATAACAGTAGGTTCTTGCCCCCTAACACAACTCCACTGTTCCAGCCCATGAACCTATGGGTCATGTCCAACTTCAAAAAACTCTATACAAAGGTCCTTCTTCCAGAGGTGTTATGAAGTAACCTTGGATACACAGGTGACACTCAGAGAGTTCTGGAAGGACCATTTTCATATCCTCCACTCGGTTACTGTCATATATGAGGCCTGGTGTGAAGTCTGTTACACCACCACGAACTCTGCCTGAAAGAAATTATGGCCAGATTTTCAAAAGATGCTGACCAAGTAGGTGGAAGCCAAGCCCACTTACTTGTGCCCTCAGCATGGATTTTTGGCTGATCTTAGGACAAGTGACATGAACAATTAACAGAATTTAAACTTACATGAGTTTTTGGAGCCAGGGAGCACAGAGGGTGCTTTTCACCATCCAAAAAGAAATGGTATAAGTGGAGGGGGAAATACTCTCCCTCTCCCTACAGCAGAGAAGAGAACAGACAGAAAACACAGCTTAATGGCTCCCTGTCTTCCCTGAGCAGGCCCTGGTCCCACACAGGGAAACAGCCAACCCTCATCGAGAGAGAAGTGGGAGGAGTTATAAAGTCTGGGAGGTGTAGGCTACACACACACAGTGAGCATCACATCCATAGCTGCAGCGCCCACCGGAAGCATTCCAGAAGGGAACTCTATCTTCCTAAAACTGTCAGTGGCACTGGCAGGCTGTGGACAGCCCCGACCAAGAGAGACTGTGCTTTTTGGGGAGGTGGAGTGTGTGGAGCACCAACCCAGCATGCAATGCTCCAGTGTGGGGGCCACACAGGTGTTCTTCTAAAAGAGCAGCTGAGGCGAGACTCAGCAGGCACCCTGAACTCGCGCGCACGCTCAGCGGCTCTGCTGACAAAGAAACCAGAGTGAAAATGCAGCTTGATCCCACTGAGCCCACCTGCACAGGAAGAACAGAAAGTGTCATGCTAAAGGGACCGTAGGACCTGACCCAGCATGGCTGGTGAGCAGGAGGCTGTGCAGAGTAGAGAGTTCAAGCCTGAATCTCCAGTGAGAGAAGGACCCTGGAGACTAGACAGCCAGGAGCTGAACAGCAGAGATATGCTGCAGCCAGGCAGGTCCCCACATAGACAGGCATCCCCACTTCCCTCCTAAGGGACTTCAGGCTCTTCAGATCAGTGAGGTCAGGCCCAGGAGCCCCCTGCCTGGCATATATCCAAAAGGGAAAGAAGGAGAAACTCTAAAAGGGCCCTTTCTGATTTTCTATCAAACACTACAAGCTATGCTAGTTCCTTGGACCCTGATCCACTGAAACCAGCAGAGCAGAGAAATTACAGACAGGCACAAGGGGTGTGTAGGGCCCCACCCAGCCTCAGCTCTTATAAGGAGCTGCTGTCAGCACCATGCAGGAAAAAGCTGCCATTTTTATACAGGTTGGTCCATCACAGGAAACAAACAGCTAACTCACCAGAAACTATCCATTATCAGAAATAATCTGGGGTAGACCAAGACATGTGAGGGGCATGGAAACACTCCCACCATCTTCCTAGAAGACTGAACAGTGCCCAAGGGTGACCCAGGGATTCTACCCTCCCAGTCACACCAGAAGCCCCTTCTGGAGGCAGGTGGAGGTGGCACTGGCAGTGTTCTTGGACATTAGGTGAACCACTCCTGGGCCCTGGGCTGATGGGAAGCTTGCAGGGCAGAATAGTGGGGACCAGCCAAGCCTGAAGGAGACAGCCACAGACTGGATCACCTGTAGTCTCAAACAGGCTGCCCAGGGCTATACTAGGACACTACCTGGTGTTATCAGGGGAGGATCCAGAAAAAGAAGACAGTGAAAAACACTGGACGGTGCACAGATAAATTCCACCATGGTCTTCTTCATTATTTGCATTGCTTTTTCTTTTGTATAGCACTTCAACATTTTTTACTTCTTCAAGTTTGTTCCTAACATTTTTTTTCAATTTTAGTTTATTCCAAATCTCATCTTTTATGCCTTCCTTCTCTTACTCCATTTTGCCTTCTTCTTTCCTCTTATTTTTGTTTTAAATTTTATTTTTCCCTTTCTACAACTTGTTTCTCTTCCACACTCTTATTTCTATTCCCTCCAGCCTAATGAACTATTTTTCTTGCCATTCATTATCTCACATTCTTTTTCCCTTTCATATAATATCCTTATTCTTTCTCCACCTTTATTAACCTTTGCTTATTGGCTGTTGATAAGATGGTTGTTGTTGCATTTCTTCAATTTTATTCCTAGATGTTCACTATTTTTGTATTTCAAATCTCAAATTTTACTATTCCCCTTCCCTATTCCATTTTGCTTTCCTCCTGCTCTATCTGTTTTTAATTTTAAATTTCACTGTTTCCCTCTTTTAGCCTGGTTTTCATTTCTCACTCTTATTATTTCTTCTCCCTCTATTCTCTCAAGATCACTGTTCCTTCCTTTACATCTCTCATAATCTATTTTTTTCTCTTTTTTCCTTCTATTTCCTTTCCACCTGTACTGACCTTAACACATTTGGCATTGATATTGCTCTGGTGGATGTTTTTTCCTCAATGTTTTCACTACTTTAAAAATATTTTTAGACCTCATATTATACTCTTCCTTTATCTTACTTCATTTTGCCTGCTTCACTTCCTTCTTTATTTACAAGGTAAATTTTCCTTTCTTTTTTTCTTCACCTTCTTTCTATTCCCTGCTCTCATTATTTTCCCTCTCTCTACCTTCTCAAAATTATTTTTCTTTCCATTAATCATGTCATATTCATTTGTACTTTCCTATAATATACTTAATCTCTTTCTACCTTTATTAACTTTGCTCCTTTGCTGTTGATATTGTAGCTGTAGGTGGGGATTATTACTGTGAGTGTGGGTTTTCTTTCCTGGGTTGTTTTGTCTTGCTCTGGTTGCACCTGTACAACAGCATACAAGATATGGTGGGCAGTGTGACTCTCAGTCAGCCAGCAGGAGGGAAGAACTCAACAAAGAATGACCAAACAACCACCAGAAACCCGATTGTAACAATATAACCCATATAAATGGCACAAAAAGCATCATAAGAACACCCAGCTTAGGAGATCAAGGAGATTACACCACTTAGTCCCACAGGCCTCCTACCACATAAGGCCACCACATGAAGACAAGGGGTCAAAGCAGATCAATCTAATACACATAAACTAAAAGAGTCACTTAAAGTATGGAGATAAGAAACAATCCCCTACTGAAAGGAAAGGAGGAATCTCTAGAAAGAATGCTAAGTGAAACTGAGGCAAGCAATATATCAGACATAGCTTTCAAATAAGGATGCTCAAGAAGTTCAGTAAGAACTACAAGGAACTTTATGAGAGGTAAGAACTTTATCACCATGAAAAAGGATATAGGAACTATGAAAATGAGCCAGAAGGAAATTAAAAAATAAAATAACTTAAATAAAAACTATACTAGAAGGAATTAAGAGCAGGCCAGATGAAGCAAATGACTGAATCAGAGTTAGAGATCAAAATATAAAAAAATCAAGCAGACAGACCAAAAACAACAAAAAAAGACTCAAAAAGATGAAGATAGTTTAAGGGAGTTGAAGGACAACTTGAAACAGTAATATTCATATCACAGGGATACCAGAAGGTGAAAAAAAAGGATAAGGGATAGAAAACATGTTTGAATAAATAATGATGGGAAACTTCCCTAACATAATGAGGAAAAAATTCATGCAAGTCCAGGAAACACAAAGGATTCCAATCAAGATGAACCCAAAGAGGCCTACTCCAAGACACTTCATAATTAAAATGGCAAAATGTGCCCTGGCTGGTATAGCTCAGTGATTGAGCATGGGCCTGCGAACCAGAGGATGGCAATTCGATTCCCAGTCAGGGCACATGCTTGGGTTGCAGGCCAGTTTCCGGCAGGGGACACACAATACATTGTGTGCTACCAGCAGAGGCAACCATACATTGATATTTCTTTCCCTCCTTCCCTTCCCCTCTAAAGATAAATAAATAAAATTTAAAAAATGGCAAAATTGATAGACAAAAAGATAATCTTAAAGGAAGCACAGGAGAAACAACTAGTAACATACAAGGCAGCTCTGATAATCTCATCAGCTAATTTCTCAACAGAAACACTACAAGCCATAAGGGATTGGCATGAAGAAATATTCCAAGTAATTAAAAGCAAGGACCTGCAACCAAGACTACTCTATCCAGCAAGGCTCTCATTTAAAATGGAAGATGAAACGAAGAGCTTCCAAGAAAAATGAAGGCTAAAAGAACACATCTTCATCAAGCCAAGCAGCAAGAGATGCTAAAGGGACTACTTTAAGAAGATGAAGACATGCACTTCCGCCAAGATGGAGGCATAGGTGGAAACACTGTGCCTTCTCCCACAACCAAGTTTGAATACAACAAAGGTTTGGAGAAACAAAGACACAACCAAAGGACAGAAAATTGAATTATACGGAAGTCCGACTACATCTAACCCTTCAACGGGGACGGTAAGAGGGGCGGAGCCAGCAGCAAGCAGGGTCGGGCAGGACAGGGCCCCCGACCCAGGTGCGCAGGCAGACAAGAACCAGTTGGGGTGCAGGGCAGACCACGGGCGCATATTCGCGCACAGCGAGACAGACCACGCAGGCCCCAGGGGGCGAGGGCTGACGGCGATGGCACACTCTCGTGCAGTGGGACAAAACACGTGGGCCCGGTGACGGCAGCAACTGCGGCACCAGTGAGGGCTGTGGCGGCAGGCGGCGGACAGGACGCCATAGTCCCTCTTTGACCCCGCACCCACATACAGCATCACAACCCAGCGACTTAGTTGCCCTGCAATACCAGTGAGAGCCATTGTCCCTCTTGGACCCCACCCCCACATACAACGTCACAATCCAGTGACTGAGTTGCCCTGTTCTAGTGAACACTTTAGGGCTCTGATCCTGCTACGGAACAGGCACGAACAACCCGAAAGATGGTGCAAGAAGAACTCAAAGTCCCAGAGCCAGTAACTCTAAGCGACCAAGAAATTGCCAGCCTCTCAGAAGCACAATTCAAGACACTATTTATCAGGATGCTCACAGAACTGGTAGATTATAGTCACAAATTAGAGGAACAAAGTCACAAATTAGAGGAACATATGAAGGCTAAACTAACTGAAATGAAGGGAGATGCACAGGAAACCAATAGTGATGGAAAGGAAACGGGGACTCAAATCAATGGAATGAACCAGAAGGAAGAACAAAACATCCCACCAGAAAGGAATGAAGAAGTGAGAATTCAAAAAAATGAGGAGAGGCTTAGGAACCTCCAGGACATCTTTAAACGTTCCAACATCCGAATTATAGGGGTACCAGAAGGGGGAAAGAAACAGCCACGAGTGGAAAACTTATTTGAACAAATAATAAAGGAGAACTTCCCCAGTCTGGCAAAGGAAATAGACTTCCAGGAAATCCAGGAAGCTCAGAGAGTCCCAAAGAAGTTGGACCCAAGAAGGAACACACCAAGGCACATCATAATTACATTAGCCAAGACCAAAATGAAGGAGAGAATCCTAGAAGCAGCAAGGGATAAGGGGACAGTCACCTACAAAGGAGTACCCATCAGACTGTCAGCGGATTTCTCAAAAGAGACCTTACAGGCAAGAAGGGGCTGGAAAGAAGTATTCCAAGTCATGAAATCCAAAGACCTACAGCCAAGATTGCTTTATCCAGCAAAACTTTCATTTAGAATGGAAGGACAGATAAAGTGCTTCTCAGATAAGGTCAAGTTCAAGGAGTTCATCATCACCAAGCCCTTATTATATGAAATGCTAAAGGGACTTATATAAGAAAAAGAAGATGAAAAATATGAACAGTGAAAGGACAGCAAACACACAGTTATTAACAACCACACCTAAAACAAAAGCAAACCAAGAGGACAGCTAGATCAGGAGTGGAACCATAGAAATGAAGAACACATGGAGGGTTAGAAACAGGAGGGTGGGAGGGGGAGAAGGGGGGAGAAGGCACAGAAAATAGCATAGATGGTAGGTAGAAAATGGATAGGGGGGAGGGCGAGAATAGTGTGGGAAATATAGAATCCAAAGAACTTGAGACACGTGGTTATAAACTAAGGGGGGGAGAATGGTGGGGGAGGGAGGGTGCGAGTGGAGGGGAATGAAGGGAGGGAATAGAACAACTGTAAATGGTATAATCAATAAAATATATTAAAAATAAAATAAAATAAAATAAAGAAGATGAAGACATAGAGGGAGAGTGGGAGATGGATACAGGTACTAAGGGAAAAAATGGCAATGAATAAGGATCTATCAATAATAACCTTAAATGTCAATAAATTCAATGCTCCAATCAAAAGACATAGAGTAGTTCAGTGGATAAGAGAACACTACCCACCTCACAACAAAAGATCTACACAGGCTGAAAGTAAAGGAATAGAAAAAAACTATTGCAAGCAAATGGACAAAAGAGAAAAAAAGGTTGGGATAGCAATACTAATATCAGACAAAATGGATTTCAAAACAAATTCCATAACGACAGACAAGAAGGTCACTACATAATACTTAAGGACTTGTCCTTAAGTATATGAGACGATATAACCCTTGGAAACATACATGCACCCTATATGGAGCACTGAAATGCATTAGAAAAATCTTGGAGGACTTCAAGAGAGATATCCACAGCAACACACTCACTATAGGAGATTAACATCCCACTGTCAACAATAGATACATTTTTCCAAACAAAGAATCAACAAGTATATTATGGAATAGAAAGATGTTCTATATCAAATGAACTTAATTGATTTATAAAGAATCTATCACCTCAAAGAAGCAAAATATACATTCTTTTCAAATGTGTAGAGAACATTTTCAAAGATACCATGTGGTAGGCCACAAACAAGCCTCAAAAAATTCAAGAAAATTGAAATCATATCAAGCCTGTGCTTGGATCACAATGGCTTGAAACTAGAAACCAATCTCTAGGGAAAAACAAAAACATCCAAATAAATGGAGACTGAGTAACATGCTATTAGAAAAAGAATGGGTTAGCAATGAGATCAAGGAAGAAATTTTTAAAAATCTGTACAAAGAAATGAAAATGAACACACAACAACCCCAAACCTTTGGGAAATAGCAAAAGCAGACCTGAGAGGGAAGTTCATAGCAATACATGCCTACTACTAAAAGTAGATAAAAAATCTCAGATAAACAACCAAACCCCACATCTACAAGAACTAGACAAACAACATCAACAAAAACCCAGAGTAGAAAGAAGGAAGAAAATAATCAAGATTACAGCATAGTTAATTGACATAGAGACTAAAAAACAATTCAAAGGATCAATGCCAGGAGCTGGTTCTTTGAAAAGATAATCAATATTGACAAACCCTTAACCAGACTCATCAAGAAAAAGAGAGAGAGGACTCAAATAAATTAATTCAGAAATGAAAGAGGAGACATTACAATTGATACCACAGAAATACAAAGGATTGTGAGAAATTACTATGAAAAACTATATGACAGGAAATTGGATAACCTGGGTAAAATGGAAATATTTGTGGAAACATACAATTTTCCAAAAATGAATCAAGAAGTGGATCAGAAAGCCTGAATAGACCAATAACAACTAGTGAAATTGAAGCAGTAGTCAAAAAATTCCAAGCACACAAAAGTTCTGGACTGCATGACTTCACAGGTGAATTTTACCAAATATTACAAAGTCAATATTCAGAAATCAAAAGCATTTTTGCACACCAACAATAAAATATCAGAAAGAGAAACTAGGAAAATAACCCATTTACTACAAAAACAAGAAAAATAAAATACCTAGGAATAAATTTAACCAACATATTAAAATACCCATACTTGGGCCCTGGCTGGTGTGGCTCAGTGGATTGAGCGCAGGCTTGCGAACCACACGATCGCGGTTCGATTCCCAATCAGGGCACATGCCTGGATTGCAGGCCAGTTCCATATATTGATGTTTCTCTCCTTCTCTCCTCTCTCTAAAGATAAATAAATAAAATATTTTTTTAAAAATACCTATACTTGGAAAACTATACAACACTGAAAAATAAATTTAGGTAGATACAAATAACTGGAAACATATACTGTGTTCATGAATTAGAATTAACATCATTAATATCTCCATACTACCCCAAACAATCTATAGAATCAATGCAATTTCTATTAAAATACCAATGAAATATTTCACAGATCTAGAATTAATATTTCAAAAATTTATATGGAACCAAAAGAGACCCCAACAGCATGAACAACCTTGTGAAAGAAGAACAAAGTAGGAGAGATCTCAATACCTGATATCCAACTATACTTCCAGGCTACTATAATCAAAACAGTCTGGTTTTATCATAAGAACAGACACACAGATCAGTTGAATAAAATAGAGAGCCCAGAAATAAGCTTATATAGCTATGGTCAGTTAACATTTAACAAAGGTGGCATGAACATACAATGAGGTAAAAATAGCTTCTTCAGTAAATGGTGTTGGGAGAATTGGCCTGGTACATGCAAAAAAAAGAAAAGAAAAGAAACTAGACCACCAACTTCACCATACCCCAGAATGAACTCAAAATGGATAAAAGACTTAAATACAAGTATTGACACCATAAAAGTCCTAGAAGAATGCATAGGCAGTAAAATTTCAGATATCCCACCTAACAATATTTTTGCCAATATATCTCCCAGACAAGGGAAACAAAGGAAAAAATATACAAATGGACTACTACAAAATAAAAAGCTTCTGCATGGCTAAACAAACCATCATCAAAATAAAAAGGGAACAGACTGTAACAGAGAACATATTTGCCAATGATATATCAGACAAGGGTTTAATCTCCACACCAGGAAAAAACAATCAAATTAAAAAGTGAGCAAAACACCAGAACAGACACTTCTCTAAGGAGGTCGGTCATACAGAGGCCCCAGAAACATATGAAAAGATGTTCAACATCACCAGTCATCAGAGAGATGCAAAGTAAAACCGCAATGAGATATTTCCTCATACCAGTCAGAATGGCCATCATTAATAAATCAACAAACAGCCCTGGCTGGTGTAGCTCAGTGGATTGAGCACGGGCTGTGAACCAAAGGGTCACTGGTTCGATTCCCAGTCAGGGCACAGGCCTGGGTTGCAGGCCCGGTCCCCAGTGGGGGCCACGTGAGAGGCAACCACACATTGATGTTTCTCTAACCCTCTCTTTCTCCCTCCCTTCCCATCTTTCTAAAAATAAATAAATAAAATTAAAAAAATAAATCAACAAACAAGTGCTGGTGAGGATGTGGAGAAAAGGGAACCCTAAGGGCACTGTTGGTGAGAACGCAGATTGGTAAAGTGGAAAATGTAGGAGCGACTTCTCGCCACGCCCCCGGGTGCCACGGAAGGAGAGTGAATAATGGCCAGACACGAGGTGATCTGCTTGGGGAGGAGGAGTGGGCTGTGGCCAGTTTCTCACGGGAGACAAAGGCCAGCAGCGGCCAGTTTCACCCAGGAGAAAAAGGCCCTGAGCCCCCTGCTCCATAGCCTTTTATTGGGTTGTAATACACAGGAATACAGGGCGGCAAGGATCAAACAGTAGATAACATTTCAAAGAAATCTGAGGGCTTCAGAGTCTGAGTCAGTGTCTGTCAGGAAGAGAGTTGCAGAAACTTTGGGAGACATACTCATTTCCTCTAGGACCCTTATCATATGAATGAAAGCACTCTTACCAGAGTAGATTTCACAGATTTATCAGCAAGTCTTTGTGGTGCCAGATTTTTCTCCAGGACACGCTCTAGCAAGGCAAGAAGCTGCACCTCTCCCCAACAGGTATTCAGGCTTAAGGGGATTAGAGCCAGGAAGCGCTTCTCCCAGAGAACATGGGGATTTGAAGCCCAGGTGGGCGGGGGACGGGGGAGGGGGGAGGGAGTCCATTGCTCTTTGTTGCAGCCCTCCAAGTCCTTCCATGAAGGCCTCCCAAGTGATGGAGTCTGGCTTAGGTTGCCCCCCACTGTGAGGGGTCTTACCCGTCATTGACTTCCGACCAGGCTTTGGGGGCAGGGAGAGGAAACTGAGTCAGCCTTTGTTACCAGAGACAAGCTTTGTCTCCTGCGGCTTGCATTCCAGATGTTGTCCCTCGCCCTTAGCCACAAGGGGTACAGATACAATTCCCCAAACCAGGCAGAGCGGTCTACAACAGGAAAACAGTATGGAATTTCCTTAAGAAAATAAAAATGGAACTGCCTTTTGACACAGCAATTCCACTGCTGGGAATATACCCTAAGAATCCTGAAACACCAACTAAAAAGACCCTATGCACCCCCAATATTCATAGCAGCATTATTTACAAGCCAAGTGCTGGAAATAGCCTAAGTACCCTGTGGTAAACAGTTGGATTAAAACAGAGATATACATGGTCCATTTACACAATAAAATACTACAAAGCAGAAAGAAAGAAAGAATTCCTACCTTTTGTGACTGCATGGATGGAACTGGAGACTATTATGCTAAGTGAAATAAGCCATTCAGCAAAAGAGAAATACCATATGATCTCACCTATAAGAAGAATCTAATGAACAAAATAAACTAATGAGCTAAACAGAACCAGAGGTATGGAAACATGGAACAGACTGATAGTGACCACAGGGGAGGTAGGAAGGAATAATGGTGGAAAGAAGGGGAAAGAATTAGTCAAAAAACATTTATGAATGACCCTTGTCCATGGACAACAGTATGATGTTTGACTGTGGGAGCAGGGTGTGTGCTGGGTTGAGGAGGGCAAAGAGGGGATAAGATTGAGACACTGTAATAGAATAATAATAAAATTTTAAATTAAAAAAACAAAAAATGTCCACAAGTTATAACTCCAAGGGACTTTGAAGGCTTTGAGGAAGATCCCGCTAGCCCAGTAGTGGAGCACATCATGTCTCTGGGCAACTCCATGGGCCTGGAGGTCAGTGATGAAGACGTTAAAAGAGCTAGTGGAGAAGCACAAGTAAGAGCTCAGCACTGAGGACAGTCGAGTGGCTGAGGGAATTTCTTTAGGTGAGGAGGAGGGAATAGAGGAAATATCTACCACACTGATAAAAATAATGTGCAGTAAATGGATTGAAATTCGAAACTTCGTGGAAAAGTACCACCCACACAAAGCTCTAGCAAGCCAAAATGTGGGTCTGCTTGATGAACAATGTCACACTTTAAAAACACTTTGAAACACAGACAGAAACAAATTTCTCTTGATAGATTTTTAGTGAAACTCCCTAAACGTGTCTCCAACAGTGTTCAGTGAAGCCAAGAGACAGAAAACAGAAGAAATCCCTGAAAATTGTCTAAAATTATCTTGAAAGAGGACTCCTCTTCCAAGGATTTACTGCCCTCCCCCTCCGCTACATCGCCACCGACCAGGTATTCCAGGAACTCCTCTCAGTACAAAAAAGTGAAGATAACTTTCATTTTTATGTAATTAATGTTTTTATCTATGTTTAGTTTTTAGTTTCTGTGTTATAAATCAACCTTGTTATTTGACATTAGCCCAGTAAACTGTGAAACTTTTGGGAAGCTTTCATGAATTATTTCTAATTACATTACTTTTGATAGGAAAAATTCATTCAGTACTCACAGGTTAGGAGTTCTGGAAAGAATTCCTGATGAGTACCAAGGTACTACTCTATTTAGAAAACTGCATTAGAACTCTATATTACATGAACTGGACAAAAATGGAGCCTAAGTACAGTTGCCTCCATTTCTCCCCCGCACCAGTCCCCTCCCAAACCACCCATCCCCACCTCCCACCCAGAGTCCTACCCTTCTTTGGCTTTTTCCATGAGTCCTGTATATGTTCCTTGGTGACCCTTCCTCTATGATAACCATTAGTAATGTTAGCAATGGTTAAAGATAACTTCTCATTATGTTTTAAGATTTACAATCCTTTCCTTATTTAATTTCAGCCTAATATATTTTGATGTATTAGGAATCACATATGAAATGTATATGATTACCATTACTTTTAATGAAAAGTAGGTAAAAGGTAACCCAACCATCACTTTCATAGGATTTAAAACGCTTGTACATTACAAGCGTTTTAAATCCTAACCTATTACTTTGAAGTTAAGAGCCATACTCTCTTTATAAAAGATTTACCAAAGACCTAAGAATTAGAGGGAAGTTGGACACAGCTACAAGATAAATGCTCTTACTCTCATTCTCATGACTAGAAAACCTCAAGCTATTCTTTTTAAAAAAATATTTATTTTTTTTTTTAGAGAGAGGGAGAGGGAAGGAGAAAAAGTGGGAGAGAAACATCAATGTGTGGTTGCCTCCCACGTGTCCCCCACTGGGGACTTGGCCTACAACCCAGGCATGAGCCCTGACTGGGAATCGAACCTGAGACCCTTTGCTTCATAGGCCCACGCTCAATCCACTGAGCTACACCAGCCAGGCCTCAAGCTATTCTTTATAATTCCTTATAAGAAAGAGAAAATAAAATGAATATGGTATTTTAAAAATAAAAATTTCATATCCATTTCACCACACAGCAGTGTTTCATCTAGCCAATATTACAATTATAATTATCCTGCAACTGTGAACATATTTTATTAAAAGATCAATAAGTGCAGGTAATCCATAAATGAAAATCAGGTACATGGCTGAATTATACAAAACCAAAATAAATATATTTGTTCTTATAAGTAAATATTTTTCAGAAATTGATAGACAAATATGCAAATATAAGTTTACTAAGACTTTAGTTTACATTATATATTCTTTCTGAGTCTCTAAGTCCCACTCCCTGCAAAGGGAATCATAGCTAAGCTACCTACAATTACATGAAAACTGAAAAAAAAAATTTGAGACTCTTCAGATATGTTGTGGTCATGATTTAGGACTTAGGATTTATGTAGTTGTGAACACATGAGCTTTACTTGAAGGAATTATCTTAGACTTGATAATTGGCTTACAAAATCCATGAGGCATACCAGCAGTCTGGAACTCATGGGCAAGGGCTGGTAACTGCAGCCTTGAGGAAGAATATATTTTCCCTCAGAAAAACTCAGTTTTGCTCTCAAGGCCTTTCAGCTGATTAGATAAGGCCCATCCATATTAGTAAGAAAAATCTCACTAAAGTCAATTGATTGTAGATATTTACTACATCTACCAAATATCTTCAAAATAACATATAGATAAGTATTAGTATTTGATTAAATAAGTGGATAGTACAACTTGGAAAATTAGATACATAAAACTAAGCATCACAATCCACAATAGTAATATTCTTCCCATTTGGTCATTCTCTCTTTTAAATGATAGTTTCAACATTTTAAGTAAAGTTTTAGTATTATTTTGGTAGATTTTACTTTTCCTATGTAATTTCTTTTGAAAATATGATACGATTCTTTATGAAGTATTTGTGGCTGGTTATTACAGTTATACTGGATAGCATTTAACATAATTATGTTGAACTGCCACCATATTGGAGAAGAAATCTTTAATAAAAATATTTGTCTGGAATTAAAATGCAGGTACATCATTTGTTATAGTCTAACATTTCTGTTATATGAAGAAACAATAATTCAAATTGGGCCACGTGCACTTAAATATCATTAGTCTTATCCTAAAAAGAGACAAAACTATACCTGAGGAATTTTTTGTTAAAATTCTGGGAATCTTTTTCTCTTTTGATTGCTTTTCACTGTATTTTTATATGTATAATAGTGTGTATAATTATGGAACTGATCCTCTCCTGGAAGACATATATCACTCTCCTAAGTTAAAAAGTACAAAAATCAGGCTATAAGGCCAAAGACAGAGGGTTAGATACCATCTCCTGAATATCACTTACAGGACAGCATGGAAATCCCTGGTGCCTCCCTACAAAGGGTTGGAATTTTTCAGAAGGCAATGAAACTCTACTGTATTCTGCATAAAGTTAATTCTGTTGGTTATACTATAACTTCTGATAACATTAACTCTTATTTTCATTTATTTTTGTTTCCTATTCCCCCATTTTTGTAGAATGTAGATAAATGACCTATATTAAAATTTTCCCACAATTTGAAAATAATTCTATAGCATTTATTTTATTTTTGAGAAGAGGAGACACCATAAAAGCCAAAGACCTACAGAAAAAAACTTTAAATTTAATTTTACTTCCACTATAAAACACCCAATTTATTTAGACAACATGTTGAGACTTTTACAGTGCACTTTGGATATACATTGACTAAACTTTCCTTTAAAAGAACAACTCATATCCATTTTATTCCCTTTCAATATCATTTATTTCTTCCCACAGAGAGACAGCTCCTAAACATAATGTAATTCTAGAATTATCTAAATCTTGACAAACTCACACACTTATCTCAAAAGCAGCAACATATAGTAACAAAAATTTCCAGAGTTGGAGTTTGTGCGTCGTTGCCATTTCTGCATGATATTTATTATAATACAAAAGTATGACCAAAGAGGGAAGAAATAAAATTTCCATCTGCACAGTTTAAGAAAATAGATCATGATGGAAAATAACAAGATAAGTGTAAAAAATAAAATATGGGACAAAACTGTGTGTGGTGGTAGACAAGAAGAGGGAAGGGAAGAAAAATATGTGTGGTTAGGTCTATTTGGAGTACCACAAGCAAAGGACATAGTAAAGAAAGGGAATTTTAACGAAACCTGTTCCTTGTGTGTCCTTCTGCAAATAAATGGACTTTTCAGTGTTCTTGGAGTGTTCAACTGACATAGCCCAACCTGTTATGAAGAAAAGAACTGAAAAAGCTGTTCCTTCTACTGAAGTCTGTTGAACGGGAATTACAAAATACCTGTGAAAACTATTTCACTAATGAGTATATTGGCAAGTATTTGCCCTACAAACAGTAATTCTTCATAGGTACTGTTTTCATGAAGTTCCCAGTTTGCTGAACTTGAGTTTGATTCTTTTAAATTTTTTTTTAGTTTTAAATCTTGAATCTGTGATTAATAGTCATGGGTAAGGTACAAAGAAAGTGAAGCTTATTGCCCATGGCCACCAGCAAACCGACTGTCTACAGAAACACTGAGATTACTGCATCATTTGAGTAGTTCTCAGGCAGGGATGCTTCTTGAGCGGGAGATTTTCAGTTCAGCTTCATGAGTACCTCCTGGGTGATGATGATGCAAAACCCAGAGAAATGGGGTTATGTCTCCCTAAATCTATCCTCTCAGGCATCCATCCCCTTCTAACTTTTACTTTGACTTCCCAACCTACAAGATTCTGAAAGCGTTCTGAATTACTAAAGAATAAACACAGATTTTTAATTAGCGTTTAGTGGTAAATATACCATGGTCCTTTTATTGCCATAATCATGCATGACAAAGATGGTAAATATTAGTCAGAAAATGTCATTTCCCAGTATTATTGCACTAAAGTTACGATAAACAATATCTTTTCAATTTATTCAAATTTGGCCTTGTTTGTAATTAACCCACATTAAAAAGGTACACCTGAAAATGACCCATCTCAACAAGTAGAGTATGCAAATATGGACATATCATTTTTAGTTCACAGCTCCCAAATGCTGACTTTCCTTTCTTAAACATTTTATTTTTTCCTCCTTTAAAAGATGTATCTTCTTTTCTTTGCCTATGTTACCTTTTCTATAACCCTCTGTATTATTTGTATCCCTCAAGTCTTTACCCATATTCGCAAAAGTTTATAATTGTCAAGGGCAAATCACCTATGCCCTTGGAGACATGGGTTTGCCAGCCTTCCTCCTGCTGGCAAAAAAAGACAAAACCATTAGATTTTTTTAAAATTATATGTGTTGCTATGACTCCTACTGATACAATCTGTTATAGAATATAGGTAGGTCCTGCTGCCACAGCATAATTAAGTGGCAAATTCTAACAGCAGGGCCTCTGACCACAGCAATTTAAAATGCTTCTGAATAAACAGATTTCATATGAAGGATACATAGCATTTTTCATGGTAGAACCATCAAGACATACGTTTGTCGTGCATCCGCAGCACCGTTCCGGCTCCGTCAAAGCAGAGACAGATGGCACAAACTCTGGTGTCCTCTCTGACAAAGGGAGTCCTGCAGCCCACCTGGCTCAGCATGTCTGCTTGTTCCTCTTAGAACAGACAAAACAGAAAAACAAATCAAAAGCTAACATCAAAATAAAATTTGAGAGGAAAATTTCCGCCATTACAATTTATGGATTTCACAGTAGGCAAAACAGGTGTAGTACTAATAATTTTAGGAAAATAAACAAGGTGCTCCATTTCTAATGTTTTTCAACGAGTACATACATAAATTTAATCTTTAAGGTGTTTTTTTAAGTGGTAATACTAAAAGTGTCACTTATATTTTGCCTTGGTTATCAAAAGACAAATAATTAACTGTAGAGGAGAATACATCCATTACTCAGATCATATATTTATTTGAATAACTGATATTATCTACTAAGAGATTTCCACCTGGAACATAAATTCCTAAAGTCTATTTGCCAGGTTTATATCTGCTTGCTATTCTTGGGATTTGGGCTGATGCATTCTGATTCTCTTATAAATTATACATCAGTACACTGTGCTAAAATATTTCACTGTATGCTAGTAAGAGAATAAAAATGATTTTATACACACAATAACACAGTGCCATGTTTATACAAATATTAGTTAGTAAGGGATTACTTTATAATATAAGCAGTTTGTTGTATATTAAAGAAACTAGTGGCATATACATTATAAAATCAATTGATAGAGTAATTTAGAGATTTTTTCAATATTTAACAATAACTAAGTGAATCACACTACAGTAGTAACAAAATTCTTTTCTGTGGGCCCAACCCTTGTCATTTATATCTTTTAGTGTCCAAAATATGGCCAGTGTAAACTGACTACTTAGTAAAACTTTTGGATTAATATGATGTATTCAATCCAGGGGAAAAAGCCAGGCATATAAGATAACGATATCAATCAAAGTCAGGAAAATAGGAAAGCAAAAACTACACCCTCTTTTGACAGTGAATTTAATGTATGAAACTGGCTAAACAGGTATTGAAGCACTAACAAGAATATCTCACATCTCTAGGGCAGAAAGAACAAAGGGAAGAGACTGATGTTGTTAGAATCCAGAAGATGAACGGAGTCTCCTATCTCTGAAGTAGAGGTGCCCTCTGTTGATGTCCATATAGCTAAAGGAGTGCACTGAGTCTGGTCTGGGGAAGATGGAAAAATCAAACTTGGGAACTGGAACCACTGTCCCTACTGAGACTCTGACGAGTTAATAATATGAGTAGCACCCTGGCTGGTGTGGCTCAGCAGACCGAATGCTGGCCTGTGAAGCAAGGGGTGGCTGGTTCATTCCCGGTGAGGGCACATGCCTGGGTGGTGGGACAGGTCCCCAGTGGGGGGGGGGGGGTGCATTAGAGGCAACCACACATTGATGTTTCTTTCCCTCTCTTCCTCCCTTCAGCTCTCTCTAAAAATAAATACATAAAATCTTTAAAAAATAATACAAGTAGAAAGGGGGAAGTCTCTCCTCCCTCTACCTGTCTTTGGGACTCCCTATAGTGCCTCTTCTTAATAGAGTTTAAGAGTGATTCATCTGGTCAGAAAGAAATGTGGTTAGCTGAATCACAACCCCAGCATCACAAAGCAGAATATAAAAGGGTGAATTAAAGATTAATACTTAATAGCTTAGTAAGACACACTGATAGAAATCCCAACATTTATGAGAAGTTCCAACGTTTTCATATTTACTGTCCATTTTACTCTTAAACATGTTGTGATGTGGAAGACAAATTATATGAGCACTCTATAGATAAAGCTGTTTATCTAAATCGAGTCAGATAAAGCCTCTACAGTAATAAACACACTTTCAAGATGGCCACCTCAGTTTCTTTCCTCCTCTTTGTAGCTGCTGCTTCCCATATAAAGAGTTGAGATCTCCATCCCGTCACCTGGAATCTGGGCTGATTTCAGTAACACCCTTGATGAAAAGAATGTGGTAATAATGCTCTTCTGAAAGTGTGGAGGCTGAGTGGTAGAAAGCTTTGCAGTATCTGCCTGGGTCTTTTGAAATGCTTGCTCCTGGGATGAAACCCAAAACTCAGCCATCATACTGTTTGATGCCCAAGCTGCATAATTATATGGAAGAAACTATGGACTGCCCCACTGAAGTCTCAGCTTAGAGCCAGAATCAAGTAACTATAGCAACCCTTTCACACATCCAGCAATGATGTGAGAAGCCTTCAGATGATGACAGCACCAGTTGACATTAAAGTATGGCCACATGAGAGACCCAAATGAGAACTGGTCATCTGGGCCACATTAACACGTATGAGATATAATAATAAATTCTAGTTTTAAGCCACTAAGTTTTAAGAAGTTCAATCATGCAGCATATATAACTAGAACAGTCTACCTACTTAATTTTTCAAGGCTTTTTTTGCTGGTGAGTTGTGGCCTGACAAATAAACTGATCTCTATTCTCTTCTAACTAATGTGTTTACCAATAACCTTGTTTTCCTCACCACAGCATCTTGCATTTTTCACGTAGGTCTCCAAGTACATGATAATATTTAAAGCAAAAGAATCGTGTCCTATTTTGCTTCATTTTTTACTTTTTTAAATGTTTAAAAAATATGTTATTGATTATGTTAGTTGTCCCATTTTTTCTACCTTTTATTCCCCTCCACCCCATACCTTCCTCCACCATCATTCTCCCACCTCAGTTCATGTCCATGGGTCATCCACATAAGTTCTTTGGCTTTTCCATTTCCCATACTATTCTCAAACTCCCCCTGTCTATTTTTTACCTACCATTTATACTTCCTATTCCCTGTACCTTTCCCCCCATTCTTTCCCCACTCTCCTGCTGATAACCCTCCATGTGATGTCTATTTCTGTGAATCTGTTTCTGGTCTAGTTGTTTACTTAGTTTGTTTTTGTTTTGTTTCTTAGGTTTGGTTGTTGATAGTTGTGAGTTTGTTGTCATTTTACTGTTCTTATTTTTGATCATCTTCTATTTCTTAGATAAGTCCTTTTAACATTTCATATAATAAGGGCTTGGTGATGATGAAGTTCTTTAACTTGACTTATCTGGGAAGCACTTTATCTGTCCTTCCATTCTAAATAAAAGCGTTGCTGGATAGAGTAATCTTGGGTGCAGATCCTTGCTTTTCATGACTTTGAATACTGCTTTCCAGCCCCTTCTTGCCTGCAAGGTTTCTTTTGAGAAATCAATTGACAGTCTTATGGGAACTCTTTTGTAGGTAACTGTCACCTTTTCTCTTGCTGCTTTTTTTAAAATATGTTTTATTGACTGTGCCATTACAGTTGTCCCATTTCCCCCCTTCATTCCCCTCCACCCTGCACACCTCCTACCCCCATTCCCCCCTTTAGTTCATGTCCATGTGTCACAAGTTCTTTAGATTCTGTATTTCCCATACTATTCTTGTCCTCCCCCCTATTTTCTACCTACTGTCTATGCTACTTAGTCTCTGTACCTTCTCTCCCCCACCCTCCTCCCATTCCCCTGTTGCTAACCCTCCATGTGATCTCCATTTCTATGGTTCTGCCCCTGCTGCTTTTAATATTCACTCCTTATCATTAATCTTGGCTAATGTAATTATGATGAGCTTTATTGTGCACTTCCTTGGGTTCAACTTCTTTGGGACTCTCTGAGCTTCCTGGACTTCTTGGAGGTCTATTTCTCTTGCCAGATTAGGGAAGTTCTCCTTCATTATGTTTTTAAATGAGTTTTCAATTTCTTGCTGTTCCTCTTCTCCTCTGGCACCCCTATGATTTGGATGTTGAAACGTTTAAAGTTGTCCCAGGGGTTCCTAAGCACCCCCTCATTTTTAAAAATTTTTGTTTCTTCATTTTATTCTGGTTAAATGTTTATTTCTTCCTTTTGGTCCAAACTGTTGATTTGAGTCCCAGTTTCCTTCCCTTCAGTGTTAATTCCCTTTGTTTCACTTTTCATAGCTTTCACTTTTTCCTCTATTTTGTGAACATACTCAAGCATTTCTGTGAGCATCCTGATTACCAGTGTTTTGAACTGTGCATCTGATAGGTTGGCTATCTCTTTATTACTTAGTTGTATTTTTTCTGGAGCTTTGATCTGTTCTTTCTTGGGCCATATTTTTTCATCTTGGAGCACCTGTTACCTAGTAAGGGGTGGAGCCTTAGCTGTTCACCAGGGTGGGACTACCCACATTGCTGCATTGTGGTGCTGTATGTGGGGAAGGGGTTCAAGAGGGAAAATGTGGCTTGCTGGGCTCTCACCTAGCTTTCAATCACTTCCTCCATTAACAAAAAGCAAATTGGGCCCTTCTGGTACTGATTCCCATGTGGGTAGTTTTGTGTAAGTTCCAGGACCCTGGGGTACCTGCAATGAACTCTCTCCAGGGAAGCTGGAAGTTTCTCCCATTGCTGCAATACCCATAGGTTTTTTCAGTGAGAAGTTTTGAGGCTTTATTTCCCTGCACTGAAAACCTGGGTTGTGAGGTCATGCTACCCAGATGTTCCTCCCAATTTATCCACATGCAAATATGGGACTGCTCATTCCACCAGCTTTCACTTTGTCCACCCTGGTCCTCCATCCACCACCTTGCTGTGTGTCCTCTCCAGCCCCTGAGACTGCTGGTCTCAGCCCCTCCTACCAGTCTGAATGAATGTTTCTTCTTTAACTCCTCGGTTGTAGAACTTCCATACAGTTCATTTTTCTGGCAGTTCTAGTTACTTTTTGTTTTTAAATTTGTTACTGTCATCCTTCTTTTGGTTGTGTGAGGTATAGCTACCTATGCCTCCATCTTGGTTGGGTGTTTTGCTTCTGTATCTCCCACTTGAAAACTAATTATTAACCAGGTTTAAGATCATACGAGCCAATTACTGCTGCATCACCACTAAACTCAAAATCTCACATGCACAGACCAGTAGGCTGACTGCAATTCAGCTGATCAAGGCTGGGACTGGCTACATGGCTCTATATCAAGATGTGTTTATCTGGACTTGTGTTCAGCCTGTGGGCTGACTTTAGGTCTACTCTACATGTTTTTCTCCTGAGTCCAAGGTTTAAGGAAAGCAGCTGCTGTGGTCATTTTCTTCGCGGTGAGAATCACAGGAGCACAAGAGTCAAACCAAATATTGCAAACACACAAAACTGTGGCTTAAATCCTACCTATAGACATTCCATAGCCAAAGTGAGTCGCATGGTCCATGACATCAATGGGGTGAGGAGGTGTACTTTGTCCAAGTATCCCATCCCCCTCTTTGCCAAATGGAGCATGGAAATCAAATATTTGCTGAACGGTAATCTGAATAAATTATAAATATCATAAGAATGGTTTTATCATTGACTCTATAATTCAATTAAGTCCTATAACATTTGTAAATGACCATAGTAGATTTACTATATTTTAAGTATCTACACAGACTTGAAAATTATTTTAAAGACCCAGTGATAAACCTGAATCTTCAGGAATATACATAGGAAATACAGTATTTTAGAGAAAAGTATTCACTGGTAAGGCTATAAAATTAAAGCCATCAAAGAGTTATTTCCCCTCAGTTAAACATAATGTAAAATACAGACTCTGGCACAAATAACACCCCCTTTTTATTATAAAATCTTTTGTTACACAATGGTAAGCATGTAATTCTGTAACATAACAACCCACACTCAAGCATACCATATGAAATTTTAGGTGAAATGTTCAAATAAAATTATAAATTATTACATCCATATTAGTACCCTACCAGCCACACTCAAGCAGGCCTTATTTCTGCAGAGCCCTGTAATATACCATACATCTTTAGCATATAGCTAGAAAGTAGCTGGCACTCTAAATTTGTATTTTTATTATTATTTATATTAGGACTTATTTAATTGGATAGTGGTCAAAATTTAAAGGTAAGCCCTTTAAACTGGAAGTATACCTCATAAAAAGTAATCATGTTGGAAAAATGTATACTTTAGTATTTCTTCCAACTTTGTAAGAACCACAGTAAATCCGCTAACACATCAATGCCTCCTAGGTTATTCCATTAAAATGTACTAAGTTTAGATATTATGGACATCAACATTTTTCCCAAAGGAACACTCAGAAGCACAGGAAGCATCAACCACATATGTACGGCATGAATATTATTAAACAAAATAAATCATCAATTCCAAATACTTTGTATTTCCTGCTGTACATCACTGATTCATGTTAGAATGATGAATTATTTTAATTCAGAGTGAACTGTGGAGGCAGGTCTAAGATTTATAAGATAATCCATGATAAATGCTTATACTTGCAAGGTAAAGATGTGCCCTGAAGTATAAAAATAAATAACTATGAAAAAAGTATTAATTTTTTATGTTCAGTTAGATTTACACATTTGAGTATTTATAGATTATGTTTTGTCAAAAATTTTTTTTTTGAAAAAAGTATTATTGAAACACTAGAAGGCCTTTTTTTTTCTCTGGCAAACCACTTTGAAGTTCTGGTATCCAATGTGTTTATAATCATTTACACTAAGATCTAGAACAGGTAAAACGAATCCATAGTAAAAATAAAAAATAAAAACTAAGGTTTTCTGAGTATGAAGCATTAACTAGAAAGGCACAAGTGGAAACTTCAAATAATCTATTTTGTGAAAAAGGTATGGATTACATAGCTATGTATGTATGTCAAACTTATTGAATTGTACACTTAAGATCGGATATCTGGGATGTTTCCAATTTGAATCTGTTATTAGTAAAGCTATTACAAATATTTTGAACATTCCTGAAAAATGTACATATGTATTAATTGATTATATACTGAGACGTGAAATTGCTTGGTGTATTAGTCTGCTAGGATTGCCATCACAGTGTCACAAATTGGTTGACTTAAACAACAGGAATACACTTTCTCACAGTTATAGGGGTGGAAACTAAGATCAAGGTGCTAACACAGTTGGTTTCTGCAGAGGCCTCTCTCCTTGGCTCGCAGACGTCCATCTGCCTTTCTGCTGTATGTGTGCACAGCCTTTCTTTAGTGTGTCTCCACTCCTGGTTACACTTCCTCATCTTATAAAGGCACCAATACTATCGATTAGGGCCCCAATTTTATTACCTCACTTAACCTTAAATACCTCCTTCTAACCCTATGTCCAAATACAGTCATGATGGGGGTTATGGCTTCACCATACAAATTGGAGGGTGACAGTCTATAATACTGGGCCATGTTGTCTATGGTTGTTGGTTTTTTGTTTTTTTTTATGAAAAAAGGATGCTTTAAAATTGCTTGAGAGATTTTTGGTTTAGGTAGACAAGTCCACAATTTTATGAAACTTAATGGCTGCTATACCTTGTTTTTAAAGTTTTTATTTTAGTGTCTGCTCTGTGTTTTAAAATTCAAAATAAAAAGCAATGTATCACACTACTCTTCAGACACAGACCACCACATATATTTGGTAACCGTGTTATAACAGCAACAAGTGTGCTTCAGGGACCACACCTACTAACACTATGCAAAGCGCTCCATTGGTTAAACGCAAACATGTATTACTGTTTCACAGTTTACTCAGCTTGGAACGAATCCATTCAGAAAACAAGACAGCATAGAAGATGCTGCAATCGGCATTAACCTGGCCAAGCGCAGCAGAGTTCCTGAACCTTGGCTCAACCTTGGCTGCATAGCAAAATCACTGGGGGAGATTTGAAAGTCCTTATGCTCATTCTTCACCCCAGACAAATTAAATCAGAACCTCTGGATGTGGGAACCAGGTATCAGTGTTTTTAAAAAACTCCTCAGGAAATTCCTATTTGCAGCTGAGACAGAAAACCACTGATCTACAGCTTCAAATAACTGCAGTTCACATGAGGATAACTTTATTAAGTCTGATTGTTCACTCAACATTATTTTTAGACCTATACTCCTTCCTTTGCATGCAAAGCACAGCTGGTACTTAAATTAATGGTAAAACATTTCAAATTAAAAGCCTACATATGAATATAATATAATTCAAAGGATAAATGCATCTTATCATATTAATTAATGAACCTTATATTTTAATAATGAATGTCCAAATTATAGGTGGTGCAAAAATATGAAATACAAGAAAAAACCTGAAATCAACTTGTTAAAATAAAGCTAAACTTCTCACTTTTGGAGAGAAAAGTTACACATAAATATAAAAAGTAGTTTAGAATAAACCATGTGGTACTAAATTTGAGTCAGGGGCAACAGAATAAACAAATATTTATGTCTAATAAACATACAGACAGATGGAAAGATATCAAAAAACAGTTATAAGTAATTTTTCAGTCATGTGCTGCTTAACAACAGGGCTATGTTCCAAGAAATGTGTTGTTTGGCCGTTTCCACTTTGTGCAAATATCACAGAGCATTCTTACACGAACCAGGATTGTATAGCCTGCTACACACCTATGGAGCACGGTACACCGCCATCATATAGGAAGCCCATCACTGACAGAAATGTTATACTGTGCATGAGTACCTACCTCCATACGGTGTTAGCCTATCTACAGATAAGGCCTTAAACAACGACTCTCCAGCAGCAACCATGCCCAGTGCCCAGATCTTAGTTTCTGAAAACCCTTCTTTAATAAAAGGAACGAGGTTTCTTGGAGAAATAGCTGGTTCTAGTGGTGAAGCTGGCAAAATACAAGGTGACCTTTGAGCATCTTACAGTCCTAGAAAGTAAGAAAGTCCTCTGAGTACAAAGGGTTGAGGGCATGTTATGGCAAAAACGAGGCCAAATGTAAAGGCCTCTACTGGCCAAAACTGGAACAGCATAAGCAGCAAAAGAAATAATGTAGTATCAAATTTTAATGCAAGGTATAAAACGAAGATACATGAGTCCATACTGATATAAATAATAATTAAATAAATAAATGGTAGGGAACAGATGAATATTTCTTACAGAAGAACTCTATTTGATATATGTAGATACTCAGAGGTTGGAGCTTTTTACACATACACACAGATGTACACACACCTTCAAAGTGGGCTTGACTTAGTAGCTTGCTTCCAAAGAACAGGATAGGTAAGGGGAGAAATGACAACTTCATGTTAGAGGAAAGTGGCAAAAAATACATATCATATCATATCAGGTGCATATCATGTGCCCTCTGGTGTTAGGGAGCGAAAGAAGCATTTCAGCTCTAAACCCACAGACTCAGTCTAATCATCAGGAAGACACTGAAAATTGGAGCATGTTCTACAGAATATTGGGGCAGTACTTCTTGACACTCAAGGTGATAAAAAACAAAGACTAAGAAACTGTCACTAAGCAGAAGACACTAAGGAGGCTTGAGAACTAAATGTAATGTGATGCTTTAGATTGAGTCCTAGGAAAAAAGGTAACAATAATGAAAAAATTGGTAAATTGAAACTAAAACTGTAGTTTAGTTAAAAAGTAATGTACCAAGGTCAGTTTCTCAGATTTTAAAAATGTACCATGCAAATGTAAAATGGTAACAATGTGGGGAACTGGATAAGGGATATTTAGGACCGCTCTGTACTCTCTTTCCCATTTTTCTGAAAATCAAAAATTAATTTATTTTAAAGGTAATTAAAACTATATAATTGAAAAGATATTCACCTTGACACAAAAATATGGGTAAATACATTTAAATATTATAGGCACAACTGAGATTCCTTTTTTTCTCACTATTAAAAAGTATATTTAAAAAAAGGATGGGTGCTGGCCATTAAAAACCAAATTGCTCTTCCCCAGTAAAATTATATTTCGTACTATTCTGAAAGCATTTACTTAAGAACATGTGCTATGCTCGCTCTGAGTATAAATCACCCCACGAAAAACCCATTTACCTAAATGCTCCTTCAGAGTTTTGGGGGGTTTTTTTGCACTATTCTATGTATCTGAGAATCTAATCGCACTGAAGCAAAAGCAGGAAGTCAGCTGTCTAAATTCTTTGTCTTGTCACGATTTATTAAGTGGAATTTTATTTCTCTCAACATCTCTTGAAATTGACTTCAATGCTGCAATGTTATTTCTATAGAAAAATAGGTTAGCTTAATATTGCCACTGCTCCAACATATAGTGTTTCTATTAAATTTTATTTGGGTCCTAGAATATTATTGAGTTAGGAAATGTTCCAGAAATTACATTTCAACTTTAATTTTTAATTCTAGTAAATCACAGTAGGCGTAAAGATTGTTTAAAATACTACTACAAAAAATTTAAGGTTTCAATAGTCAAGATCTAGATATTAAGAGGTAACTAAATGGACTCTTCCATAATTTAAAGCAAAAGATGCTACAACCATAGACTTTCCCAGATCTATATGATAAGAGTAAATTAAATGTCATAGTTACTTAATGAAAAGAACAAATACAGTCCTAGTTTTTATTCTGATTTTTATATACATGTTTGTGTGCTTTCCCACCTCTACCACACTCTTTTTCTTTTCACTCATTCTCCTGTTTTTCCCTTTTGGTCTTGTTTAAATTTTTTTATTCTTGTTCAGTTACTGTTGTCCTCATTTTCCCCCCAATACTCTTCTCTGCCTTACCTACACCCCACCGTCCACATTCAATCTTCCTCCAGTATCATCTTTGTCCTTGGGTCCTTTACACATGTTCCTTAACCCTTTCCCTTCTTTTCCCCACTGTACCCCTCTCTCCTCCCCTCTGGTCACTGTCAGTTTGTTCTTTATTTTGATTTTTCTGGTTCTATTTTGCTCACTTATTTGTTTGGTTGATTAGGTTCCTGTTAAAGGTGAGATCATATGGTATTTTTCTTTCACCACCTGGCTTATTTCACTTAGCATAATGCTCTCCAGTTCCATCCATGCTGTCAAAAAGGAGCTCCTTCTTTCTTTCTGCTGTGTAGTATTCCATTGTGTAAATGTACAGTTTTTTTTTATCCATTCATTTACTGATGGGGTCTTAGGCTGTTTCCAGCACTTGGCTATTGTAAATAACACTGCTATGAACATCGGGGTGCCTATGTGCTTCTGAATTGGTGATTCAGGATCCTTAAGGTATAGTCCCAGCAGTGCAATTGCTGGTCAAAAGGCATTTCCATCTTTAGTCTTTTGAGAAAATTTCATACTGTTTTCCACAGTGGCAGCATCAATCTGCATTCCCACAAACAGTGTATTAGGATTCCCTCTTCTCTACAACCTTGCCAGTACTTGTTTGATGATTTAGTTATGATGGCTATTTTCAATGGTGTGAAGTGGTATGGCATTGTGGTTTTAATTTGCCATCTCGCTAATGGATAGTGATGTTGGGCATTTTTTCATGTGTCTATGTGCCCTGTGTATGTCCTCTTCGGAAGTGTCTGTTCAGGTCCTTTACCTATTTTTAATTGGATTGTTTGTCTTCCTGGTGTGGAGTTGTGTGAGTCCTTATTATACTTTGGAGATCAAACCCTTGTTCAAAGTATCATTGGAAAATATGTTTTCCCATACAGTTGGTTCTCTTTTCATTTAAATGCTGTTTTCTTTAGCCATGCACAAGCTTTTTAGTTTGATGTGGTCCCATTTGTTTCTTCTTTCTTTTATATCCTTTACCCTAGGGAATGTATCAGTGAAAATATTGCTGCATGGAATGTCTGAAATGTTCCTGCCTATGTTCTCCTCTAGGACTTTTATGATGTTGTGACTTATATTGAAGTCGTTTATCCATCTCAAGTTTATTTTTTTGTTTGGCATAAGTTGGTGGTCAAGTTTCTTTCTCTCTTTTTTTTGCATATACTTGTCCAGATCTCCCAACACCATTTATTGAAGAAGCTATTTTTACTCCATTTATATTTCTGCCCATTTTAACAAATATTAACTGACTGTATTGACATGGGTTTATTCTGGGCTCTCTATACTGTTCCATTGGTCTATGTGTCTGTTCATATACTGGTACCAGACAGTTTTGATTACAATGGCCTTGTAATATAGTGTGATTTCAGTATTGTGATCTCTCCTACTTTCTAATTCTTTCTCAAGATTGCTGCTGCTATTTGGGGTCATTTTTGGTTCCATAAAATTTTTTGAAATATTGTTCCATAACTGTGAAATATGCCATTGGTATCTTGATAGGGATTGTGTTGACTCTGTAGATTGTTTTTAGTAGTATGGATATTTTAAATATGTTAATTCTTCCAATCCATGAACACAGTATATGCTTCCATTCATTTGTGTCTTCCTTAATTTCTTTCTTCAGTGTTGTATAGTATTCTGAGTACAGGTCTTTATCTCCACGGTTAAGTTTATTCCTAAGTATTTAATTTTTCCTGCTGCTATAATAAATAGGATTTTTTTTCCTAAATTCTGTTTCTGATGCTTCATTGTTGGTATACCAAAAATGCCTTCAATTTCTAAATTTGGGCTTTTATTCTGCTGTTTTGTCAAATTCACTTATTAGGTCAAGTAGTTTCTTGGTGGAGACTATAGGCACTATCAGGTCATTTGCGAATAATGACTGTTTTGCATCCTCCTTTCCAATTTGGATGTCTCGTATTTATTTTTTGTCTGAATACTATGGTTAGAACTTCCATTACTGTAATGAATAAGAGTGTTAAAAGTGGACACCATTGTCTTCTGCCTTATCTTAGGGGAATAGCTTTTAGCTTTTACCATTTTAGTATGATGTTAACTGTAGTTTTCTCATATACGTCCTTTATTATTTTCAGGTATGTTCCCTCTACTACCACTTCGCTGAATGTTTTTATCATAAATGGATGTTGTACTTTATCAAATGCTTTTGCAGCATCTATTGATTGAGTATACTGTACCATCCTTACATCCTTGAGATGAATCCCACTTGATCATGTTGTGTGATCTTTTAAATGGATTGCAGCATATAGTTTGACAACATTTTATTGAGGATTTTAGTGTCTATGTTCATCAGGGATATTGGCATGTAGTTTTTTTCTTTGTTGTGTCATCTGGTTTTGGAATTAGAATAATACTGTCTCATAGAGTTTGGGAGTCTTCCTTCTTCTTAGATTTTTTTGGAATAGTTTGAGAAGAATTGTGGTTAGCTCTTCTCTAAATGTTTGGTGAAATTCTCCTGTGAATCCGTGTCAGCCCAGGGCTTTTGTGCATCAGGAGTTTTTTTTATGGTATCAGTCTTATTTAGGGTTTCTCCTTCTTTTTGATTCAGTTTTGGAGGATTGCATGTCTCTAGAAATTTGTCCATTTTACCTAGGTTTTCAAATTATTTAGCATAATAATTTCTTATGCTTCTTTGTATTTCTGTGGTATCAGTTGTAACTTCTCTTTTGTTTCTGACTGTATATATTTGGATCATCTGTCTTTTTTTTCTTGATGAATCTGGTAAAAGCTTGTCAATTTTGTTTATTTTTTCAGAGAACCATCTCCTGGATTTATCAATCATTTGGACTTTTCTTTTATTCTCCTAGTCATTTAATTCTGCTCTGATCTTGATTATTTCCTTCTTTCTACTTGGACTTTGCTTTCTTTGTTGTTCTTCCTCTAGTTCTTACAGATGTAGGGTTAGGTAATTTATTTAAAATTTTTCTATCCTTTATAGGTAGGCCTATATTGCTAAGAACTTCCCTCTCAAGACTGCCTTCATTGTGTCCCATACGTTTTGGGTTGTTCTATGTTCATTTTCATTTGTTTCCAAGGACTTTTTGATTTCTTTCTTAATCTCATTGTTTACCCATTCATAGTTTAATAACATGTTATTCAGTCTCCATGTATTTGAATATTTTTTAGTTTTTTTCCTTGAGATTGGTTTCTAGTTTCAAGCCATTGTGATCAAAGAAAATGTCTGATATGATTCTCATAAAATTCATAAATTCTCTTGAATTTTTTGAGGTGTGTTTTGTATCTTATCATGCCATCTATCACTGAAAATGTTCCATGTGCACTTGAAAAAAATGTATATTTTGCTCCTTTGGGTGGAAGGTTCTGTATATATCGGTAAAGTCCATTTAATCTAACATGTCTTTCAGTGCTACAATGTCCTCACTAAACGTCCTATTCCTAAAATACCAAGCACACTTCAACACTGCCTTGTGGATTTTAGCAGTTGGTGGTATGGCTGGAGGGATGTTGTGGTGTGGTGCACATTCATGGGCGAGGTTCTCCTACAGGAGGAGGGTAAACTGGGGAGAGGTTCTCAGAAAAGGGAAATAAAGGGGATATAGATGGAACACTAAGGATTATCCATTAAAACACTCTGTATGAGGATTCTGCCATTTTTTTCCTGATGTTGAAGTCTAGAAATTGTTATATCTAAGATTCAGCTTCTAGTTTTTGTTTTACTTCATTTCCATTTTTCCCAAAATTCCATCTAGTTATTCCAAAAGTTTTGTAAAATATGCATGTTTACAATCTATGTAGAGTTAATATAAGGGGTTATTTTTTTAAAATGCAGCAAGCTTGGTGGTATTAGCACTGAATTGAAAGAGTACAAGTTTCCAAGAATTCCAAGTGGCAATCTCTAGCCTAATTTTAAAATATAACACTTTGGGGGAATATGGTGATATGGTAGGGGGGAGCTGAACCCACTTGCTAGTGTATGCATTTTGGACACTTAGCCAATCTTCCTAGGCACAGAATTCCCGCTGATACGAAGTTTGGAAGCCAAAGGTTGCAGAGGACATTTAAAAACAGACAGTAAGGACATTTTGTGGGCCAACAGGAGGGTCCCTGGGCCCTGCCCCAGAGACCATGGCTGCTGTGGCAGTTTAGGGGGAGAGCCAGGTCAGTGATTGTGACTTTGCAGCTCCCTACCAGCCAGCTCCCAAAGCAGAGAGTTCGCAGACCCACGCCTGGTGAGACTTGAATACTTAAAGTCGCTGGTGGGGATAAAGACACTGAAAGTGACATACAGTGGGCCAAGTATCTCTGCTGGGATTGTGGTCGAGGTCTGGGACCTTACCAGAGAAACTGAGGTGCCGGGTGACTCCTGGAGATGGGAGAAGAGAAGGGCCACAGGTAGCCGTGACCCTGTTAGTTTCTGGATTGGTCAGAGAGTTGGTCTGTGTGGAAAGCCATGCACTTTTTTGGAACATCCTGTTTTAAACCAGGGGAATCTACTAAAAACAAAAAAACGCTCAGCCTTTGTGAAAGGACCTCTCACACTAAGCAGCCAGGTCAGCAAAGAGGGAGGAGGGAAGGCATGATTTGCTCCCACTCAGGGCACCTTACAGACTGATCAAAGTGGGGTACCAGGGCTCAGAGAGGTAGCAGTGCCCAGAGATACTTAATTCAATACAGGAACTAAACTGCCCTAAAGGAACTTAAAGCATGGGCAGGCCCAGGCCAACAAAGAGGGAGGAGGACGTGTAATTTGCTCCCACCCACCTCACAGACTAATCAAAGGGTTGCACAATGAAGTGGATTAGAGGCGCCAGCCTGCTGCATATACACAGTGGACAGTGTGAGCTGCTATGGGCCTGAAACCGGGCACTTGTGAATATTGTAGCTCAGACCAAGCCCCCATCCTTGAGGAAACACAGAGAAGGAAAAAGAGAAAGAAAAACAAAAACCAAAAAACAATGCAGCTCAGTTCCTCCCTGCCTGCAGCATCTGGGAAAACAGCAAAACCCACTTGGCAGGTTTAAATTCAGCAAGATGTTTCTTCTTTTTCCCAAATGTAAGACAACAAGACCTGCAGCTGTGAGAAGACCAAAGACAGACCCAAGAAGGAGACAAAAGGCTGACACCAACAGCTAAGACAAATTTCATTTCACTATCCTTCAGAATTTGTACATTATTTTTTTATTTTATTAATATTTTTATTTCTCTTCCTCCTGTTTAGCTTTTTTGGTTTGACTTCATTATTTGATTGGTTTTCTTTACTCTCCCCTTCATATTGCAGTTTAATTTTTCTTCTTTCACTTCACTCATATTCCAATAACACACTACTCTTGATAATTTACTCTTTATTCTTTTCATCACATTATATATTTCCATATATGTTATTGTTATTTGGAACTCCACATAGCACCCTATCCTGTTCTTAATCCATTTTGCCATCTTCCTCAGCTTAATTACCATTGTGGTTAACTTTATACTCTCACAAACTATGTCAAGTTTCTATCCCTTACTCTCACTCTATTTCACGCTCTAACCATACATAAGCATTCTGTTTTCTCAAGTTAGCTCACATTCTTTTTCCCTGCTAAACGAGTCTTACCTCTTTCACCTTTTATAAAAAGTGGCTGGTTGGGTGAAATATCACAGTTATTGCTGTACTTCTCCAAAGGACCTCCTATCTGTTCTTTACTTGTTAGTACCTTAAATCCCATAGAATACTCTCCTACTGCCTTACTCCATTTCACCTTCATCCTGCCCCTGATCACATACAAGACAAGGTGGGAGTTGTAAGTACTGGTTAACCTGCTGGAGGGGAGAACTCACCAACAAAGGACCCACCAACAAGCTACAGACCAAGTACAACAAGACAGCCCACACAAACAAAAGAAACAGCAACCCTACAGCATCCAGACAAGGAGACCAAAGAGACCACTACTGAGTTCCACAGACCTCCTGTCATAGAAGTTCGCCCTATGAAAACAACTGGCAAAGCAGAGCACTGAAAATCACAGAAACAAACAAAAAGACTCACTTAAAATGGGAAGACAAAGAAAGAACACACAATCAAAAGGAATGGAAGATTCCCCACTAAAAAAGGTGAATGAAATGGAGGCAAGCAAACTATCAGATATAGAATTCAAAAGAATGGTGATAAGAATGCTCAAGGAACTCACAGACAACTACAAGGAATTATGTGGGAACTACAACAGTATGAAAAAATAGATAGAAACTATACACAAGAACCAAGAAGAAAGAAAGAATACAATTTTCTGAAATGAAAAAATATACTAAAAGTAATTACAAGCAGCCTGGATGAAGCAGAGGACCAAATTACTGAGCTGGAAGACAAGATCGAAATACCCAGGTAGAATAGATGCACAAAAAAAAGACTCAAAAGATAAGAAGATAGCTTAAGGGAACTGCCTTTTGACCTAGCAATTCCACTACTGGGATTATAATCCCAGTACCCTAAGATCCCTGAAACACCGATTCAAAAGAACCTATGCACCCCAATGTTCATAAGCAGTATAATTTACAATAGTTAAGTGCTGGCAGCAACCTAAATGCCCATCTGTAAAAGAGTGGATCAAAAAAGAGTGATACATTTATACAATGGAACACTACATAGCAGAAAAAAAGAACTTACTCCCACTCTTCGCAAGAGCATGGATGTATCTGGAGAGCATTATGCTAAATGAAATAAGCCAGGCAGTTAAGGGCAAATACCATATGATCTTACCTATAAGTGAAACCTGATCCACAAGACAAATAAGCAAGCAAAATATAAACAGAGACATTGGAGTAAAGAACAGACTGATACTAACCAGAGAAGAGCAGAGAGGAGGATCCTGGGAGAAAGAAGGGGAAGGGTAGTCAAGGAATATGTATAAAGGATCCATGGACTAAGCCAAAGTAGGGTAGGATTGAGAGTGGGAGGTGGGAGTGTATAGGGCAGCAGGGAAGGAATGGGGATAATGGAGACAACTAACTGTACTTGAAAAACAATAAAAAATAAATAACATTTAAAAAAATTGAAATAAGTAAATCTCAAAGTGAAAAGCTAAAATAAAATAGCAAACTTTATTATATTTGCTTCACTCATTCCTTAAAGAAATAAAATAGTGCAGATATTTCTAAACCTTCCAGAATTCTATCCCTATCCTACTTCATAAAGGAGTAACTCCCCTGCTGAAGTCGTACAAGATGTTTTTGTTGTTCACTTTTAAGTTTGAACTATACAATACATTGTGCCTAAAATTAGACAATTTAATGTGTAGAATTATTTAGTGTGTTTTTAAGATTTACTAAAATTACGTGTAATATTTATCAAGTTGTTCTATCTTCCCATCATTCTAGTAACTTACATTGGTATAGTTTATATAGTTTATTTTAAACACAGGTTTGAGTAGCATTTTAGAAATACCCTACAATTTATCCATCCCTCAGCTCTGAACACTATCATATTTATTTTCCCCAACTGCAAACGGTGATGAAACAAACATCCTTGTTCAATTACTTTGTACACATGTAAGATATTTTCTATAGGTTATATTTCAATGAATTGCTCTGTTGCATGTTATGTGTGTTTTCAAATTTAACTGATATTTCAAAATTATTCCCCAAAGGGATGCAATAGCATTGTGGGTGAATGAAGGAGAAAATATAGATTTTTCCCATTTCCCAAATACACTAGAACAGAGATTCTCTAACTTAAGTGCACATTTGAATAGCCAAGGAACTTTGCAAAATTACCAAACCATAGGCCCATGCCAGAGATTCTAATTGGGCAAGGGTTGGGCCTGGCCATCAGTAGGATTTTAAAGTCCTCATCACCTCGGTGATTCTAATGCAAAATCAGGATGGAAAACCACTTCACCAGTGGTCTTCAAATGTTAGTTTTCATGAGAATCACCTCTACAGGAGGGCTTGTTAAAATGTAGATTGCTTGGATCCACCCACAGAGTTTCTGATTCAGTATGTCTGGGGGTTGGGCTTAAGCAATTACATTTCTGACAAGTTCCAAGGTGAAGCTAATGTCCAGTGCCTTCACTTCAAGAACAACTCTTCCACAACACAGAATATGGGGGCGGGGAAACGAACCTTGACAGCTAGCACTAACAGCTAGGCGATGATATTCCTACTTGAACAACTTCACACATACCAAAATAATTTGAAATCATCCTGTGTCAATAACAACGTTGTATAATTGTGTCTCAACAGACAAAAACTGGAACTCAGTGAAAACCACGGAAATAATCAAGCATCTTCCTCCCTTCAGTAACATTAGTTTAGTGATTGCTGTTTCTTTCATCAATTACAACTTCAGCTCCTTTCCTTTTGCCTCCTATATAAAAATAACTACATTAGTCATAGAATTACTCCCCCTTCATACATGACCCAATCCAGCAAAAACACCTAATAAAGCCCAAATCACCTAACCCAAGCTCTAATTCTATAACAAGCACCTCCCCATAACCCCTTACCGAGACACTCATGTTTCCCCATAGTGTATATTCCCCATCCTACAACAAGTTACAAGCCCAAATTTGCTTGTTACAGGTATGTTTCTGGTGGTCTTTAGTGGACACTGACAAAGGTGGGGATGGGATATATGTGTGTGTGTGTATATATATATGTATGTATATATATGTGTGTATATATGTGTGTGTGTGTATATATATATATATATATATATATGACATACATATAGATAATATGAAATACTGTTACCGAACAGAGACCCAAGGGTGGGGGGGCAATACTTGGCCCTGTATCAATATCACTGAGGGATGCCAAAAACTGCTACAGAACAACAGGGGCCACTCCCAAGGATGGTATACTAATACCTACTGGGCTCTTCTGTCTGCTGCCAATTGGAAAGACATCTCTCAATGCCAGAGATTGGTGAAAAGGAAACGAAATGTTTATTTAATGCTATTCAAACCTAATGCCTTCATTAAAATATCAAAGTCTTTAAGGGTATACACCTACACACACACACACACAGCGCTCCCTTCTCCCACTGTCCCAACTCTGGGTACTGTAAATCAGGAAAAGAGCACATGTCCGTTTTTCAAGTCATTGGCCCTGTGGTCTGTCGCCTGTCCAGGCAGGATCTCCAATTAATCCAAAGTCATGCGGCACTTTCCACTGGCAAGAGTTCTTTGTACCAAGTTTTAGTCAAAGTCTTTCCTGCTTTCCAGACCACTCGGCCAAAGGGACCGCCCCAAAGCTGCATGGGCCTCTCCACCAAAAGTGCGTCTTTCTTTCTTCTTCACCTGGCCGCAGGGATCTCCATTCTGGCAAAGCTGCATGGTTTACCCTTTTCACCTGGGCAAGAGCAGGCCTTAACTCTGTTGAAACTGCGTGGCTCTCCCTTTTACCTGGGCAAGAGGGGACCCTTACTCTGCTGAAACTGCGTGGATCGCTCTCTAATGGCTGCCGTGTCTGGGTTTAAATCCCCTGCGCCCATCTTCCTCTGTACCCCTGTTTCCAACTCCTCCCACGCTCAGTTACACATGCCAGTATTTCTGTATTATTACAAGTTTACTGGGCTGCCATCGTTAGTCTGGGCAGGTATAGCCCCATGTCCTAGAGCCAGTCTTCTCCAAGCTCCCACACAGGTGCTGTAACTCAGGGGACCTGCCCCCCAGTTACATCTTGGGGGGAAGTGACTTCATTCCCCTAGCTCCAAGCCTGGCCACAGCCATTTAACATATCTAAGTGACCTGCCAAAGGCTATAGATATGTTAAATGACCATGCCATGGATTAGCTGCAAGGTTGTGGCTCTAGAAAACAGCCCTACATGTTCCTGCTCCATGTGTCCCTTCCCCTAACTCACACCTGTGGCGGGGGGGGGGGGGGGGGGGGGGGGGGGACCATTTTTCTTNGCAGGGGTCCCCATTCTGGCAAAGCCAGGTGGTTTTCCCTTTCACCTGGCTGAAGGGGTCTACATTCTTCCAAAACTGGGTGGCTCTTCTTCACCTGGCCAAGAGGGGACCCTTACTCTGCTTAAACCTCATGGCTTTCCTTTTCACCTGGGCAAGAGGGGGTCCTAACTCTGCCCCAAACCGCATGGATCTCTCCCTCAATGGCTGCCTCGTCGAGGTTTAAATCCCCACACCAATCCTCCTTTGCAGCCCCATTTTCCAATCCCTCCCACAATCAGTTACACCTGCCAGTATTTCTGTATTATTACAAGTTTACTGGGCTGCCATTGAGGGTCTGGGCAGGTGCGGCCCGATGGTGTGGAGCCAATCAACTGCAAGCTCCCACACAGGTGCTATAACTCAGGGGACCAGCCCCAGTTACATCCTAGGTAGAAGCCACTCCCTTCTCCTCAGCTCAAAACATGGCCACAGCTATTCAACATATCTATGAAAGCAGTTAAAGGTTATAGATACGTAAAATGACCATTCCAGAGGTTAGCTGCAAAACTGTTGCAATGCAAAACAACTCTCAATGGCCCTGCTCCATTTGTCCCTTCCCCCTAGGGCGGGGGGGGGGGGGGCGGGGTGAGGNGCGGCACGCGGGGGGGGGGGGGGGGGGGGGGGGGGCGGGGTGAGGACATCTTATATGTCTCTCCAATATTCCTATACACTTTGAGTTCTGGACACTATCCCAAATCTTTTTTGCCGCCCACCCCTTGGCTGCACCCTGTATCAATATTACTGAACAGACTTAAAAATATATTTTGCTATTATACATATTTAATAGTATACTGATGCAGACACCAGCCCACAGTGTCTGAGTCATTGCAGATGAAATGAGACGTTCACACAGACTACTGAGTCCAGTGGAGGAAAAGGGACAGCATGGCTTCTCTCTCAAGGGAGCAAAAGCCACGGCCCTTTCCCTGACCAGCCTTTATTGGGTTTCTCTGCCCATTACATGACAGTCCTCATTTACTATACACAGGTTGCTTTAGGTGGTTACCTTTTACAGAAAACAAAGGAGTCGATGCTGCTAATCACATCACAGAACAGGGATATTTGCAAATGAAAAGGGCAAAAATGGTTGGACCGCTTACACTGGTCCTAGGAAGGTTTAGCATGGATTTTAGGAAGTTACTTTGCAGTTAATGTTTGCCACTGGGGGCTGGGCCCACTCCATGCAGAATGGTCTCCTACAGTATACTTATTCATAGCACTAAAGAGGAATAATTCACAAAGAATAAAGAATAAGAACAGTCAACCAGATATCTGATCAAAAATATCAATGGTCAAATTGAGATGAGTATTTTATTTACCATTTTCACCAATGTAAAAATTTTATAATCAATTAGTTATCAAATTACTTGTAATACTTTATTTTTTTACCTAAAGTATGTCATAGACTTTTCCTATGTCACACAGTGGGAATTAACTAATGAATAATATTAATATGAAATTAATATTAATAACTTGCATTAATATATACATTATATAATTCAGCAAGCTCCTTTCAGAGCTGAACTTCAACAAATATTTTCTAAAGTATAAATAATTAACTTTAAATGACTCCAAATTCTTCATGTTTTTGTATTATTCTCTTCTTTTACATGATGATTTTCTTCCATATTGAACTTTAGAAACATATTTCTTCTGCAGAGAAAACACACCAATCCAAATTAAATCTATTCTTCCATTTAAGCTTATTCCCTTAAATTTAATAAAATATTAAACTGTATTGTATAAATTCTGTGACTTTATTACAAAAAAGGCATTTCTATATCTCTACATATGCACACGTATATGCTTTTACATACTGAGGCCTGTCTGTAATATTTTCCTACAGTTACTGATATTTTTATCTATATGGTAAAATTTAAATAAAAGTAATAGTCATTTTGTTTTTATACATCTAAATAATACTGGCATAAACACTACATGGATTGGTGTAGTTATTTTAACATATTGCTAGTTTTGACTTATTATGTTCAAGGTTTTTATAATGGAGACAGTAAAAGACAAATACCATATGATCTCACCTTTAACTGAAACCTAATCAACAAAACAAGCCAGCAAAATATAAACAAAGACACTGATATTAAAAACAAACTGACAGTACCAGAGGGGAGAGGATAATGGGGGGAAAAGGCTGAAGGGTTTACAGAAACAACTATAAAGGACACATGGGCAAAAACAAGGGCAGGTGGAAAGAGGGGAGGAAGGTGGGGAAGGTCTGGGTGGTAGGAAGGGGTGGGGGGATAAAGGCAAAAAGCTGTAGTTGAACAATAATAAAATTCAAAAGTATTTAATTTTAAAAAAAGATTTTTTATAATGGTTCATCAGTAAAACATTTCTATTGCTTTGTTGTCATATTTTGATGTGCTATATTCATTTTGTAAAACTTGTGGGAAATTTTACACCTTTTTCATAACTAAACAATTTATGTGACATAGTAATTTTCTATCATTCAACGGTTAGAAAGAGAGCTATATTATATGTTTAAAATATTTTTCTGACAAAATTAATATGTATTCTGTTTTTAAAAGTAATGTAAGTATTTCTTTGTAGAAATTTGATCTATATTTTACCTTTCTTTCATTAATAATGATGACTTATAATAAACATATGTATCAGTAATGCCCAGGGGCTTGGATTTTTTTTGTTTCCACATTCGACTCATTGCCAAATATTTTAAGTGTCTACCTTATACTGTCACCTAAAGAATAAGTGCCATGTGTGAGAGGAGAAAGAGGCAGCCATGTAGTAGAGGCTGAGTCAACTTGCTCTTGTCCCCAACTCAGATTCTCAGCTGATCTTCCAACAAATAACCTGAACAATCAATGAAATCCTAGCTGATAAGAAGTTTTCAAGCCAAGGAGTACAGAAGATATTTCACAGTGGGTGGTGAGGATATTTTATTAATTGAAGGGGAAATACAATACCCCTTAAGTGGTGCCTACAGCAGCAAAGGAACAAGTCAGAAATAGCAGCTTTGTGGCTCCTTCCCCTCCCAGGGCAGAGGGCCCCAGTCCCACACAGGGAACACCCAGACCCTGGCTGGGAGTGACTTGGAAGGATACACAGAGTCAAGAGTATCCAGGCTACACACACACAGTGAGCAGCACATCCATTCCATAGACGCAGTGCCAAAAGCCAACAGGGAGAATTACAGACAGAGACAGAGACTCTATCTCCCAAAATGACCAGGGGCTGCACGTGGGTTGGGCATGGGCAGGCTGCAGCCAGTAGTGACCATGAGAGACATTTGGCTTTTTGGAGAGGTGATGTGTGTGGAGAATTGGGTAGTGACTAGGTATTGCAGTGGAGGCGCCACAGAAAGAGACTTTTTAAAAGGAGAGCTGGAGTGCACTGGGTGGGGACTCCATATGTTTACCTGTCCCATCAGCAAAGGGACAGGAAAGACTGAAAGTGCAGGTTTAACCCACTGAATACAGCTGAGCAGGGAAATCGGAAAGTTGCACAGCAAAGGTATTTCTGGGACCCAGCCCGGCCCAGCACAGCTAGCAAGCTGGGAGCTATGCACAACAAAGTTTGGGACTGTGTCTACTGCCAGGGCAGTGACCTGGGAATGAGACGGGCAAGGGTTCAGCACTTGAGATTATTTAGAGCCAAGCAGAATGCCCTTCCCCAGCAGAGTTCAAACCTCTGGAAGCTCCAATCTCATGCAGGACTGCAAGCACCACATTCAACCAATAGGGAAGCTCTGCAGAACAATCAGGACAGGATCAAGAACCCCCTGCAGGGTGCATGTCCTGAGAAAAAAACAAGAAGAAAAACTCAAAAAGGGCCCATTTTGAACTTCTCTCAGGGAGACAAAATATACTGGTTCCCAGGGCCCTATTCCACTGAAGCCAGCAAGCCCAGGAGACCAGAAATAGGTACAGCAAGGGGTAATCTTAGACCTGCCCAGCTTTGTCTCTCACACAGAGCTGCCATCAGCAACAAGCAGGAAAGAGCAGACCCTCTTAACTGGCCCCACCCTTGAAACAGACAGGTAGTTCATCACAAACTATACGTTATTGGAAGTAAGCTGGGACAGACAAGATGGGTGGTACAGGGGCAGAGAAACACACCCACAATCTTCCCAGAAGACTGGACAGTGACTCCCAGGGGAGACCCAGGGGTCCCACTTTCCTATCACAATAGAAGCCCCTTCTAAAGGTAGGTAAAGGTGGTACATGTGATGCTGACAGAAGTTGGATGACTCACCCCTGAAACTTGAGCTGATAAAAAGTCAGAGGCAGATACAGAAAGAGAAGATGGAAGGCTAACACCAAACTCTGCTGAGACAGTTTACATGTCCTTATTCTTCAGTATTTGCATTATATTTTTTCTCAATAGCTTTTTAACATTTTTTTCTTTTTCTTCAATTATATTCCAACTAATTTCCTATATTTTCTTTTATTTTTTATTTACGTTTTTATATATTTTATTTTATTTTTATTTCAAATCTCACCTTTTATCTTTCCCTTGACTTACACCATTTGCCTTCTTCCTTCCCTTTTTTATTTTCATTTCAAATTTTATTTTCCCTCATTCTATGCCTGTTCCTATTCCTTACTCTTACTGTTACTCCCTCCTATATATTCTCAAAGTCATTTTTCTTTCCTTTGGTCAGCTCACATTCTTTTTTCCATTCTTCTAATATTTTTATTTTCTTTCTACCCTTATTAATCATTGCTAGTTTGGCATGGATATATGGTTATTGCTATTTTTCTTCAATGTTATCCCTATTTATTCGCTATATTCTTATTTCAAATCTCATAGGTTACTTTCCCCCTGTCTTACTCCATCTTGCCTTCCTCCTGCCCTTGCTTATTTGAGTTTGTAATATTAGACATGGTAGGGTTATTGTGGGAGCCCACCAGGCCGCAGGGGACCAAGGACAGAGTCCCCTACTGTGAAAATGGTGGAGGAACTTGGTTTCTGGTCCCTGGAGCCGGCGGGTATCTTGACATCTTCCGGACCTTCTCCTTCTCAGCCTTGAAGGAAAGAACAAGATCTTGGCATATGCGTCATGTTCCAAGAAAGTGATAGTCATGAGGACACTGCTATCTTTGGGCTAATGTTCTCAGGACATGAGAACATCTTGCCCTCTTGATAGCTTTCGGGAGTGTACAAACTTTTGTAAAACAACATTGTCCTCAGGCCACTGCAGTTCTGCATATAAGCCAGCAGTTCCTTGAATAAAGTTGCCATTTGCCAGCAGAGCTTATGGTCCTCTCCATTCTTTTAAGTCCCTCGCCTCACCTCGCGACCACCCTTGCTGCCGCGGGCAGCAGCAGGTTATGAATCTCAGTCAGCCAGTCAAAGAGGAGAATCCACCAATGAATGAGCCATCAAATCAAAGTCCAAGTACAACAAGAGAGCCCACATAAACTGAATAAAGGGCATCCCTAGTGCATCCAAATCAGGAGATCAAAGAAGTTACACCACTGAGTTCCATAGAACTACCACAGAAACCCACCTACAAAGGGGAACGTCAAAGCAGAGCAATCTGAGATGCAGACACAAACAAAATGAGTCACCTACAATGGGGAGAAAATGAAACAAAGCCCAACTGAAAGGAAAGGAGGAATCACCATAAAAAGAGCTAAAAGAAATTGAGGCAAACAATTTATCAGACATAGAGTTCAAAATAATGGTTATAAGTATGTTCAAGAAACTCAGTGAGAACTAAAAGAAACTTTATTGGAATTGCAAGGTACAGTAAGAACTACAACAGCATGAAAAAGGCATAGACATGAATAAGAACCAAGAGGAAATGAAGAATATAATACCTGAAATGAAGAATCCACTAGAAGCAATTAAAAGCAGTCTAGATGAACCAGAGGACTGAATAGACAAAGTAGAAAAAGCATCCAGTCAGAGTGACAAAACAAAAAAAGACGCTAAAAGAATGAGGATAGTTTAAGGGAACTTCAGAAAATATGAAACATAACAACATTTGAATCATAGGGATACCAGAAAGAGAAGAAAAAGAGCAAGGGATCAAAAACATGTTCGAATAAGTAATGACAGAAAACTTCCCTAACTTGGTGAGGGAAAAAAGCCATGCAAGTTCAGGAAGCACAGAGCATCCCAATCAAGATGAACCCAAAGAAGACAACTCCAAGACACATCATAATAAAAATGGTAAAAGTTAAAGAAAAAAGATAATGTTAAAGGCAAGTAGAGAGAAGCAACTAGTAACATAGAAGGAATTCCAATAAGGAGTTCTATTTTCTCAACAGAAAATTACAAGCCAGAAGGAACTAGCATGAAATATTCCAGTGATGAAAAACAAGGACCTGAAATCAAGATTATTCTATCCAGCAAGACTCTCATTTAAAATGCAAGGTGAAATAGTTTCCCTGACAAAAGAAGGATAAAAGAGGACATCTCTACCAAGCCACACTTCAAGAGATGCTAAGGGGACTGCTTTTAAAAGAAGAATGGGAGACAGATGAGAGAGAGAGAGAGAGAGAGAGAGAGAGAGAGGAACACAGGTACAAGGGAAAAAAACAAGTACCTATCAATAACCTTAAATGTAAATGGAATAAATGCCCTCTTCAAAAGGCATAGAGTAGCTGAGTGGATAAGGAAACACAATCTACTATTTTCTGTCTACAAGAAACCCATCTCAGAACAAAAAATATACACAGGCTTAAAATGGAGGGATGGAAAAAATATTCCTAGCAACTGGACAAAAAAAAAGAAAAGAAAAGAAAAGCTGGGGTAACAATACTTACATCATAGAAAATATGCTGACAAAGATAACTACATAATACTTAAGGGAGTTGTCCAACAAGAGGATATAACCCTTGTAAACATATATGCACCCTATTTAGGAGACCTAAATATATAAGGAAAATCTTGGAGGACTTCAAGAAAGATATCAGTGGCAGTACAGTTCATAGGAGATTTTAATGCCCCACTGTCAACAAAGGATTGGTCTTCCAAATAAAGAATCAACAAGGATATTGTGGCATTGAACAGTGCAATAGATTGAATGTACCTAACTGATATTTGCAGAACATTTCACCACAAAGAATCAAAATATACATTCTTTTCAAGTGCATATGCATTATTCTCAAAGATACACTACATGGTAGGAAACCAAACAAACTTTCACAAATTCAAGAAAATTGAAATCACATCAAATATCTTCTTAGATCACAATAGCTTGAAACTAGAAACCAAACTCAAGGAAAAAAACAAAAACTTAAAAAATATGGAAACTAAACAACATATTATTGAATAATAAATAGGTTAACAATGAGATCAAGTAAGAATTCAAAAACTGCCTGGAAGCAAATGAAAACGAACACACCACAAGTCTAAACCTCTGGGACAAAACAAAGACAGACCTGAAGGGAAGTTCATAGCAATATGGGCCTACCTAAAGAAAATAGAAAAAGCTCAAATAAAAAACCTAAGCCTAAATCTAAAAGAACTAAGAACAAAAAGAAACTAAGTCCAAAGCAAGTAGAAGGAAGGAAATAATCAAGAACAGAGCAGAATTAAATGATACAGAGACTAAAACAAATCAAAGGATCAATGAATCCAGGACCTGCTTCTTTGAAAAAATAAACAAGATCAACAAACCTTTTACCAGATTCATTAGGAAAATAAGAGAGAGGACCCAAAGAAATAAATCTTTAATGAAAGAGGAGAAGTAACAACTGATATCACAGAAATACAAAGAATTATAAGAAATTATTATGAACAACAATATGCTAAGAAACTGGACAAATTCTTAGAAACATACAATCTCCCAAAATTGAATCAAGAAGAGGCAGAAAGCTTGCCCTGGCTGATGTGGCTCAGTGGACCGAGTGCCAGCCTGTGAACCAAAGGGTTGCCAGTTCGATTTCTCAGCCAAGGGCACATTTGAGCAAACCAGGTCCCTAGTAGGGGGTGCATGAGAGGCAACCACACATTGATATTTCTCTCCCTCTTTTTCCTTCCCCTCCCCTCTGTCTAAAAAATAAATAAAATCTTTTTTAAAATCTTAAAAAATAAGAGGCAGAAAGCCTGAACAAACTGATAACAACAAGTGAAATTGAAGCAGTAATTTAAAAACTCCTGGCACACAAAAGTCCTGGACAAGATGGATTCACAGGCAAATCTTCCAAAGTTCAAAAAGCAACTAACAGCTATCCTTCTCAAACTACTCAAAAAATTCAAGAAGAGAGAAGAGTCCTAAACTCTTTTTAAGAGGCCAGTATTACCCTAATTCCAAATCTAGCCAAGGCACAACAACAAAGGAAAATTACAGAGCAAAACCTCTGATGAACACAGATGCTAAATTCCTCAATGTATTAGCAATCCAGATCCAGCAGTACATTAAGAAGATCATACTCCACTATCAAGTGGGATTCATCTCAGGGAGGGAAGGTGGTATAATATTCACAAATCAATAAATATAAGACATCACATAAAATGAAAGACAAATACCACATGATCATATCAATAGATGCTATAAAAGCATTTGATAGAATACAGCACCCATTTATGATAAAAATATTCAGGAAGGTGGCACTAGTGGAAGCATAAGGCCACTTCATCATGATGCCATATATGAGAAACCTACCGCCCACATTACTCATTGGGTGAAAACTAAAAATGATTCCTTTAAGTTCGGGAGCAACACATGGGTTCCCACTTTCACCATTACTCAACATAATACTGGAAGTTCTAGCCATAGTGATTAGACAAAAGAAATAAAAAGCATCCAAATTGAAAAAAAGGAAGTAAAACTGTCATTATTTGCAGATGACCTGATAGTGTACATAGAAAACCCCCTAGTCTCCACCAATAAACTACTTAACCTAATAAATGAATTCAGAAAAGTAGTGGAATATAAAGTCAATATTCAGAAATTGATGGCATTCTTGTACACCAACAATGAATTATAATTTAAAAAACTACGAAAAAATCCCATTTACATTAGCAACAAGAAAAATAAAGTACCTAAGAATACATTTAATCAAGAAAGTAAAAGACTCGTACTTCAAAATCTAAAGAACACTAAAGAAAGAAATTGAAGAAGATACAAATAAATGGAAGCATATATTGTGTTCATGGATTGGAAGAATTAACACTATTAAAATGTCCATACTGTTCAAAGCAATCTATAGATTTAATGCAATTCCTACTAAAATACAAATGGCATATTTTGTGATCTAGAACAAATATTCCAAAAATTTAAATGGAACCAAAAAAGACCCCAAATAGCCTCAGCAATTCTGAGAAAGAAGAACAAAGTTGGAGAGATAACGATACTTGACATTATACTATACAAATCCACTGTAATCAATACAGTCTGGTACTGGCCTAAGAACAGACACATAGATCAATGGAACAGACTATGGAGTCCAGAAATGAACCATGTCTCTAAGATCAAATAATATTTGACAAATCCCTTTGCAAACAATGGAGTAAAAACAGTCTCTTCAATAAATGTTGGGAGAACTGGACTGGTAGATGCCAAAAAATGAAACTATACCACCAACTGATGCCATGCACCAGAATAAGCTGAAAATAGATAAAAGATTCACATAGAAGTTGTGATACTGTGATACCATAAGAGAATTAACTAGAGGAAAACAAAGGCAGTAAAATTGCAGATATCCCACCTAACAATATTTTGACTGACATATCAGGTAGGACAAGGAAAATAAAAGAAAAAATAAACAAATAAGACTAGTTTGAATTAAAAAGCTTCTGCAGGGCTAACGAAACCAAAATAAAATAAAAAGAGAATAAAATAACCATAAAAATAAAAAGAGAATCGACCACAAGGAAGAACTATTTGCCAATGATACATCAGACAAGGGTTTAATTTCCACACCAGGAAGACAAACAATTCAATTAAAAAGTGAGCAAAGGATGTGAATAGACACTTCTCCAAGGAGGACATACAGATGGCCCACAGACACATGAAAAGATGTTCAACATCACTAGCTATCAGAGAGATGGAAATTAAAACCACAATGAGGTATCACCTCACACGGGTCAGAATGGCCATCATTAATAAATCAACAAACAAGTGCCAGAGAGGATGTGGAGAAAGGGGGACCCCTAGTGAACTGTTGGTGGGAATGCAGACTGGTGCAGCCACTGTGGAAAACAGTATGGAATTTCTTAAAAAAATATTTAAAACAGAACTGCCTTATGATCCAGTGATTCCACTGCTGGGAATATAACCTAAGAATCTTGAAACACCAATTCAAAAGAACTTACGCACCCCTATGTTCATAGCAGTGCTATTTATAATAGCCAAGTGTTGGAAACAGCCCAAGTGTCCGTCAATAGATGAATACATTAAAAAGCTCTGATTCATTTACACAATAAAATACAAAGAAAGAAAAGAAAGAAAGAAAAGAGAGAGAAAGGAAGGAAGGAAGGAAGGAGAAAGGAAGAAAGAAAGAAAAGGAAAAGAAAGAAAGAAAGAAAGAAAGAAAGAAAGAAAGAAAGAAAGAAAGAAAGAAAGAAAGAAAGAAAGAAAGAAAGAAAGAAAGAAAGAAAGAAAAGGGAAGGGAAGGAAAGGGAAGGAAAGGAAAAGAAGAAGAAGAAGAAAGAGGGAGAAATTCTATCTTTTCACAGAGCATGGACAGAACTGTAGACCATTATTTTAGGTGATAAACCAGTCCACAAAAGACAAATACCATATGACCTCACTTATAAGTGGAATCTAATGAACAAAATAAACTTAACAAGAAAAATAGAACCAGAGACATAGAAACATGGAGCCAACTGAGAGCTGTAGCAGGGGAGAAAGCAGGGGGCAGTGGTGGAAGGAAGGGGAAAAGATTAGTCAAAGAACATGTATGAATGACTCATGGACATAGATAACTGAAAAGGGATTTACTGTGAGCTAGAAGGATGGGCTGGGTGAAGGGAGGCAAAAGGGAAATGAACTGGGACAACTATAATAGAATAAAGTATAAAAAATAAAGTAGAGAAAAAAAGAAAATACATAGAAGCATAGCAATCATACAGAAAAGTACAAAAATCTTAGGTGAACAGCTAGATGAATTATCACAAGGCTAACCACCTATGTTAACTATGGCAGATAAAGACAGTAAGTGCCACAAGCTTCCCTAAAGCTCCTCCAACTGTCTTCCAATAGACAAACATTATCCTGACTTCTAACACCAGAGTAGTTTTGCCTGTTTTCAAATTTTATATAAATGGAATCAAACAGTAAAAAAAAGAGTCCCATATACATATTGTTCATACAATAGTAACTCCCATGAAGAGAGATCTTCTACCAGTGATCAGTACCATTTAGAAGTTATTAAGAAGTGGGGGGAAGGTAGAGGAGGGTAAGGGGTGAATAATAGTGATGGAAGGAATCTTGAATTTGGGTTGTTAACATGCAGTACAATATACTGATGATACATTATAGAACTGTATACCTGAAACCTGTATGATTTTATTAACCAATTCACCCCAATAAATTCAATAAAATTATAAAAACAATAACAAACAAAAGAAATATGATGGATTACACATGAAAAAGGAAGCTATTGCCCTGGCTGGTGTGGCTTAATGAGTTGAGCCTCAGCCCTCGAACCAAAAGGCTGCTGATTTGATTCCTGGTCAGGGTACATGCCTGGGTTGAGGGCCAGGTCCCTGGCTGGGAGTATGCAAGAGGCAACAGATTGATGTTTCTCTCCCTCCCTTTCTCAACTCTCTGTAAAAATAAGTAAAATAATTTTTAAAAGAAGCTATCGAAGAAAAACAGCATCACATTTAAAATTAGGTATTGTTTGTTTGTTTCTAATATAACGCTATATCTAAAGAAATTATTTTACTTTTCTACAACAAAAATCAATTACATTGAGCCAATTAATCATATACATAGTCCACTAGAATCTTTTTCTACTCCAAACTAATAGAAGTAACCCCCAAGTGTGAAATCTGGACTGAATCCTCTTTGTATACACAGTAATTCAAGCAGATGTATTCAGTGGCTGTGGCACAAACACAGTTGTCTCTTTCCCAGTTCCCCGGAGCCCTTCTGCACTCTGCGTAAGCCTTCCTCCTTGACTTCTTCCTATGGGCCCTCAATCTCTCCATTCCCCTTACCTCTTATAGCTCAGCCTGCCCTACTCATGCTCAATCAGAGTTTTAGTCTTTCCGTTCTATTTACTGTACCACCTTTATTGACAGAGCTAGAAAGAGCCTTTGAGGTCTGAGAGTGAAAAAAGACAGAGAGTATCTTGTTCCTTTTTAAATTCCAATTTAAATTTTTGTGAGACAATTAGATCATTTACGATGTAAAGAATGGGAAGTGTTAAAACCTTAGTCCCTTACATCTACAATTTCTCTCTCACCTAGAAAGCTCAAGCATTTCTTTTAGCCTTTTCCTACTCTGATCTTGGTTCTTACGTGAGTAACATGTATACTAATAATCATAACTGCATCTTATATCACTTGAACAACAGTAGTGTACTCATTGCCAAATACCATATTATTTCAACATACAAAGTATGCATAAGATATACAGGATTCACAGATATAGGAGTATCTATAGTAAGGGATTCACTACAGTGAAAAATTCTTTTCTGATGCTAGAATATAAAGAGAAACAGGATAGTTTTTTCATTTATTCATCGGCATCACTTATCCCTTTGAACAAAGCAAAGACTCAAGGAAGCCACAGATCAGCCCTTTCAAAGACTTTTTCTTTCCAATTGACTCTATTTGCATGAATCTTGCTACATTTTTATAACTTTTCCATTAGTTGAATCAGAAATGGAGAATAGTTTTTTTTTGATAGATTTCTTTGCTTAGCTATGCAAGTGGTATGTATACCTCCTTAAGTAGAAAAACTTTAAGATCACCTTGTCAATATATTAGCATTTTACAAGTTTTCAGAATGTCTTTTCAAAAGGGAGGTCTAAAGGTGTTTCCTCAGAAATGTAAAGTAATTACTTCAGTAAGGATTTCCCACTTCTCAAATTAGTAGGAAAAATGTTTGTTCTACACATGACTTTATTTTATTCAGTATTTTATTCCTCAGGCAGTCTAAGTTGATTTGATTTTACTTTTCCATGTTAGAGAGTTCTTTATTATTACAAAGTTCTTTATTATTACTGCCATATGGCCCTTTAATTTCTATGGCAAAAAATAAGTTAATATTCTCTTACTGTTCATTAAGTTTACCTATTTTTCTGAAGAAAGTTTTAAACACTGGCCTAACATGATATTTATTTAAGCAATTAAAAATAAGTTGCTTAATTGCCTATTAAGACTAATAAATTAAGGGCCATAAGACCTAGCAATTCCACTTATAGGGATTTATCTGAAGAAAACAAAACCACTAACCCAAAACAATATATGCATCCATGTGTTCATTTTTCTTTAGTTACAATAACCAAAGTAAGTATCATCAATAGATGAAAGGGAAAGGAAGATGTGGTACATATATACCATGAAATACTACTCAGTCATAAAAAGAATGAAACCTTGCCATCTGCAACAACAAAGAGGGCCTGAAAGGGATTATACTAAGTGAAAGAAGTCAGACAGAGGGGAAAAAAAACAGTATGATTTCACTTGTATGTTAAAATCTAAAAAACAAATAAACAAAGAAAACAGAAATACAGTAATAGATAAACACAGAACAATCTTATGGTTGCCAGAGGGGAAGAGACTGGGGAGATGGGTAAAAAAAGATGAACAGACTAAGAGGTATAAAGTTCCAGCTATAAAATAAATAAGTCACACTCATGTAATGTACAGCATAGGAAATACAGTCAATAATATCACAGTAACATTGTACAGCAGTAAGTGGTTCCTGGACTTACTGTGGTGATCACTTTGTAAGGTATATATAAATGTTGAATCATTCTGTTGTAACCCCTGAAACTAATGTAATGTTGTATTCCAACTATAATTCTTCACTAAAGAAGGAAATAGAGAAAAAAAGGTTAATCAATATCAGTAACATTGCTGTCTTTTAATAATTACAAGTATAAGCTTGGCCAAAATCTTGATCCTATTTTGCTTGTTTCCCTCTCTGTTCAGTTTTGTACCTGTCAGAGCTTTTGTTGCAAGTAACTACTTGTCTGACTCAATCAAAAAGGAAGCAATTGGAAGAATACTGGGTTGACATAATCTCTGGGAAAGCAGGAAACCTCTGAGAAGGGTCAGATAAATGACGAGACCAGTCAGCAAGGTCTTGAGTTGAAGACACTGTGGCCGCTGCCACTCATCACAGGACAGGGGCGCCACACAGGCGGCTGGCCCCTCTGGCATGCAACTCTTGAAACCGGGGCTCAGCTGCTGCTGGATCTGCTGCAAATGACTGTTCACAATAAGTACAAAGATTATACTGCTGAGGAAACATATGCAAACCCAGAATAATTTTCCCTTCAGGGAATACACAGTAAGGACAAAACCCCACAGAACACTTCATCTCATTCACTAGGTGAGGAGTCAGAGCAAACTTTTTCTGTAAAGGTCAGACAGAAAGTATTTTGGCTTTGTGGGCCATTTAGTCTCTGTCACAATCACTCGATGGCCTTTAGAATACAAAAACAGCCATAAACAATACATAAATAAATGGGTATGGCTTTGGTTAATAAAACTTTGTTTTGGACACTGAAACTTGAATTTCACACAATTTTAACATGTCATGAAATAGTCTTTTTTTTTCCAGTCACATGAAAACAGGCAGTGGGCAGGATCTCTGTCAACATTTGCACTAGAGCATTAGTATTTCTCACTATAGTAGGAAACTCTAAATGCAATTACATAAAATACATATATACCCACACTTTAAGCTAAAAGTTCTGTGTCATTTATGCTCTAACTTGTTTCTTTCAAGTCTATCAAAACCATAGGTGATGCCAACTCTGACCAATGGGGTCTGTGTGGTGTAGATGCAATGAACAAATTTACATGGACTACGTAAGTCTGGTGGAAAAAAAGAGACAGCATGGCCACTCCCTGAGTGAGAGAGCACCCTGACCCATGCCTGGACAGCTGTTTATTGCTTTTTGGGGAGCATTATCTCAAGGAAGGTCTTCATTCATCATTGTCAGATAGTAATGATCAAACAATAGATAACATTCAAAGAACTATGAGGGCTTATTCTGAGTCAGGGTCAGTTAGCTAAAGGGCCACAAGATTTGGGGAAACAAACTAATTTTATGCTTGGACCCTTATCAGAAAATCAGGGACATTCTTATCAAAGCAGGTTTCACAGGATTTTATGCATTCTTTTTAGGCCTGATCACCCCAGGGAACCACCCACTCCTGCCTAGGGCTGCACCACTCTCTGGCATTGTTTCAGGTTTAAGTCAGGCTGGGGAAGTAAGACAACCAAGAGATTAGGAGACTTCTCACAGACAGAATGAGGACTCAGGCTATGACCAAGCCGAGTGTCCATCACCCCCTTTTTCTACGGCCCCCCAAGTCCTTCCTTGGGGTCCTTCATGAAGGCCCCTTCGTGACCATACCTGTCTTAGGTCATCTCTTTGTTGAGGAATCTTACCCATCATCGGCTAACCAGTCATCCGCCCTGGGCCAAGCAAGGTGAAGTAAAGGGGGCAGAGGCCTTGCCCCTACCAGGAACATAAGCTTTGTCTCCTTAGTGGCTTATGGTCCCAAGGTCTCTTTACTCAGCCTCAGCCTTGGGGGGTTAGAGCTTCTGAAATCAGGCAGGGTGGTTCCCAAGAATTAGGCACATAGATACTAACCTTAGGTTAGCTTTATTTTCAGATATTCACAAGTATGCTTTGGGTTTAAGCAATTAATTTTCAATTTACTGAAGTTACATTTTTTTTTACCTTTTGTGACTACATTTATTATCAAATCTTGGCTTTGGGAATAGATTTTTTTTAAGATTTTATTTATTTATCTTTAGAGGGGAAAGGAAGGAGAGAAGGAGAGAAACATCAATGTATGGTTGCCTCTTGTGAGTCCCCTGCTGGAAACTGGCCCGCAACCCAGGCATGTGCCCTGACTGGGAATCGAACCACGATCGTGTGGTTCGCAGGCCGGTGCTCAATCCACTGAGCTACACCAGCCAGGGCGGTGAAATTACATTTTTTTAAAGGAGCTCTTCAGGCCATTATGTTTAGCCAGAATATCATTTTTCCTCTGTTTACAAGTATAGTATATTTTTAAAATCACTTTCTAGGGAATTTGGTTCCATTTTACAATATTAAAGAAAAATCTTCAAGTGTTTCACAACACATCCCATTTAAATGGATTTGGGACTTCCGCCAAGATGGAGGCATAGGTGGAAACACTGTGCCTTCTCCCACAACCAAGTTTGAAGAAAACAAAGGTTTGGAGAAACAAAGACACAACCAAAGGACAGAAAATTGAATTATACGGAAGTCCGACTACATCTAACCCTTCAACGGGACGGTAAGAGGGGCGGAGCCAGCAGCAAGCAGGGTCGGGCAGGACAGGGCCCCTGACCCAGGCGCGCAGGCAGACGGGAACCAGTTGGGGTGCGGGGCAGACCGTGGGCGCATATTCGCGCACAGTGAGACCGACCACGCAGGCCCCAGGGGGCGAGGGCTGACGGCGGTGGCACACTCGCGTGCAGTGGGACGAAACGCGTGGGCCCGGTGACGGCAGCAACTGCGGCACCAGTGAGGGCCGTGGCGGCAGGCTGCGGACATGACGCCATAGTCCCTCTTTGACCCTGCCCCCACATACAGCGTCACAACCCAGCGACTTAGTTGCCCTGCAAGACCAGTGAGAGCCATTGTCCCTCTTTGACCCCGCCCCCACATACAACGTCACAACCCAGCGACTTAGTTGCCCTGCTCTAGTGAACACTTTAGGGCTCTGATCCTGCTATGGAACAGGCACAAACAACCCGAAAGATGGCACAAGAAGAACTCAAAGTCCCAGAGCCAATAACTCTAAGCGACCAAGAAATTGCCAGCCTCTCAGAAGCACAATTCAGGACACTATTTATCAGGATGCTCACAGAACTGGTAGATTATAGTCACAAATTAGAGGAACAAAGTCACAAATTAGAGGAACATATGAAGGCTAAACTAATTGAAATGAAGGGAGATGCACAGGAAACCAATAGTGATGGAAAGGAAACTGGGACTCAAATCAATGGAATGGACCAGAAGGAAGAACAAAACATCCCACCAGAAAGGAATGAAGAAATGAGAATTCAAAAAAATGAGGAGAGGCTTAGGAACCTCCAGGACATCTTTAAACGTTCCAACATCCGAATTATAGGGGTACCAGAAGGGGGAAAGAAACAGCCACGAGTGGAAAACGTATTTGAACAAATAATAAAGGAGAACTTCCCCAGTCTGGCAAAGGAAATAGACTTCCAGGAAATCCAGGAAGCTCAGAGAGTGCCAAAGAAGTTGGACCCAAGAAGGAACACACCAAGGCACATCATAATTACATTAGCCAAGACCAAAATGAAGGAGAGAATCCTAGAAGCAGCAAGGGATAAGGGGACAGTCACCTACAAAGGAGTACCCATCAGACTGTCAGCGGATTTCTCAAAAGAGACCTTACAGGCAAGAAGGGGCTGGAAAGAAGTATTCCAAGTCATGAAATCCAAAGACCTACAGCCAAGATTGCTTTATCCAGCAAAACTTTCATTTAGAATGGAAGGACAGATAAAGTGCTTCTCAGATAAGGTCAAGTTCAAGGAGTTCATCATCACCAAGCCCTTATTATATGAAATGCTAAAGGGACTTATATAAGAAAAAGAAGATGAAAAATATGAACAGTGAAAGGACAGCAAACACACAGTTATTAACAACCACACCTAAAACAAAAGCAAACCAAGAGGACAGCTAGATCAGGAGTGGAACCATAGAAATGAAGAACACATGGAGGGTTAGAAACAGGGGAGTGGGAGGAGGAGAAGGGGGGAGAAGGCACAGAAAATAGCATAGATGGTAGGTAGAAAATAGGTAGTGGGGAGGGTGAGAATAGTGGGGGAAATATAGAATCCAAAGAACTTGAGACACGTGGTTATAAACTAAGGGGGGCAGAATGGTGGGGGAGGGAGGGTGTGGGTGGAGGGGATTGAAGGGGGGGAATAGAACAACTGTAATGGTATAATCAATAAAATATATTTAAAAAAAACAAATGAAAAAAAAATAAATAAATGGATTTGCACATCCAGGAAGAACACGGGCACCATCTCAGTTAACAAAAGTTATTTACAATCGAGTTTCAGTCAAATGTGAGCCCTGGAGCTGCTGCCATGCATACTATTTTCTTTTTCTCTTTTTTTAAAAGATTTTTAAAATTTATTTTTAGAGAGGGGAAGGGAGGGAGAAAGAGAGGGAGAGAAACATCAATGTCTGGCTGTTTCTCAAGCATCCTCTACTGGAGACCTGGCCTGCGACCCAGGCAGGTGCCCTGACTGGGATTTGAACCAAGGACCCTTTGATTCACAGTCTGGCATTGAGTCCACTGAGCCAGGGCCATACTGAGTATTTTTAATGAGCCATTTTAAAAATAATTATATCTTTAGCTACAACAGTCAAAGGGTGATTAATCACAGACACATATAACTCCTACCCAAGTTGATCACTACAATTATATTATCTGTTATTCTTAAAATGTATGCTTGTTAACCCTTATCTTTAATGACCCTTAAAGGGATGATGGGATCCTGAGATTTATTTCAAACCTAGACAAAGACAATTGAATGTTATGAAATATTACATATTTTCATATATCTGCTATAATAACAATTGGTATGATATTTTCATTGAATTTTGGATAGTTCACATTGGTTCATATGACTTGTAGTTGAAATCCTGATGTCCTTCTATTAAAGCAAGTGAAGATGAGCAGTGCGACAGAATACTCAGAAATCTGCTTTCAGTGTAGCTTTTTCTTTCCCTTCCTCTTCAGAGCTGCCTGAGGCCAGTGCCGATGTATCACACAGAGTCATCTTGTGATTCCAGCTCAGTTGTGCACTGAGACAGTCAGCAATGTGGCCTAAGGAACATTTGAGAGCTCTTTCCATAAGAGCCTGCTTATGCAAACCACTTACACACACTGAAGCCCTATAGTAGGGATGATGGTTGTAACCAAATTTTGACTAGGTGGATATGATAACATGATGAACTACAAATTTATCTTCTGCCCTATAGTTGACTCTTTAGTACACGTGAAGTAGCAGGAGTAAGCCAAGGTATATTTCTGAAGAGCAGAATGGTTATTTATCCAAGAAAGCTTGGCATCATTGCAAAACACAAGGACCTTCAATGTAATATTTTTATTGTGTTTGCTATCAATTCCCTACAACACCACAGTCAACTAGAGAACTTTTATCCACCATAAGATCCAGTTGGTCACAAAGGATAAATTGGTATAGCTTATAGTGTGGACAAAGCCATTAACAACACTTCTTAACCTCAAAGCTAGAAGCCTTTTAGAACACTAAGTTACCATGAGCAATACACTCAAGTCTGGTATGTGCTACAAACAAATCAAAGATACCAACATAATGCTGTTTCTCTTCATTAGAAGAAGAACTAGTCACTCACTTTAGTGTTGATACCCTTATATGCCCCTTCTAGTGATCAGAATAAACTTCACTGAAACATGCCTTACTAAGAAAAGTATTCCTACTGCTTCCTGCTATTCAGTTCCCATGATCAGTATGTTATTAAAATAGTGAAACAGCACAATGCTTTGCCATGTGGTGGAGAGACTGCCAGTGCCACTGAAGGCTACACTGTGACACAGAGGTAGATGGTAGTTGTGCTCTAAGATATGAGGGTGAAGGTATGCTGCTGTCCTGATTGGGGAGAAAAAAATATTTTTAAAGTTCATGTCTACATGAAATAAAGAAAAAAATTGATGAGACCAATGATTTCCTTTCTGGTGTCTGATATAATATTAACTTGTTCCAGCAAGAATACTACATTTGGCAGAAGGCCTGCAATGAAAACCACCACCACGTTAGGCTTAAAACTGTCCATCATTTTCATGTTTCATTTTTTTAATATAATTAGCAAACTGGAGAAGTAAATGTCAATGTGATACAAATATTCATATCTGAAAATCTCGAACCTTTATTGATTACACTAATCTCTGCCATTCCTTCAAGAATGTGATAAAAATTTTTCCATTTATTATTTAGTAAAAGGGGAAATCTAGGAACTTCTAGGATCTTCAATTTTACTTTATTTACTTTCATTCTTTCCTTTTTTACCTATGCATCCAGTGGAATGTACAGATTTTTGCCACTTTCTGGTAGTGTGTGTGTGTGTGTGTGTATAGGATATATATATGATATTTATTTCTGGATTTTTGACTCTGTATGTAGACAAAAATCCAGATATATCAAAATAAAAACACTGAATAAAAAAGTGTTATGTGTCACCAAAGAAATACCCAGGTAAAGCTGTTGTGGACTGCTCTGCCTGGTTTCAGGAATTGTAACTCTACCCCCTGTGGCTAAGGATCAGTCAGTGACCTTTGGAATTCGAGCCGCAGGAGACAAGGCTTATCTCTGGTAGCGAACACTGACTTAGTTTCCTCTCCCTGCTCCCAAAGCATGGTTGGAAGTCCTTGACAAGTAAGACCCCTCAGAGGAGGGGCAACCTAAGCCAGACATGATCACTTGGGAGGCCATCATGGAAGGACTCAGGAGGCTGCAACAAAGAGCAATGGACTCTTGCCACGCCCCCCCCCCCTGCCGGCTTTCACATAGCCCGAGTCCCCATGTTCTCTGGGAGGAGCACTTCCTGGTTCTAATCCCCTTACACCTGAATACCTGTTGGGGAGGGGTGCAGCTCCTTGCCTTGCTAGAGTGTGTCCTGGGGAACAATCTGGCATCACAAAGACTTCCTGATAAACCTGTGAAATCTGCTCTGCTAAGACTGCTTTCATTCACATGTTAAGGGTTCAAGTGAGAAACCCTAAAACTCTGTTCCTCACAGACTCTGACTCAGACTGAGCCCTCAGATTTCTTTGAAATGTTATCTACTGTTTGATCCTTGCTGCCCTGTATTCCTGTGTATTACAACCCAATAAAAGCCCTTGGAGAAGGGGGCTCAATGCCTTTTTCCCCTGAGAAACTGGCCACCTCTCCTCCTCAAGCAGATCACATCATGTCTCAGTCATGTTTACTCTCATCCGTGGCACATGGGGGGACTTGCGAGGAAAGTCGCCCCCACATAAAGCAACAAAATGAAAAAAGAGTCAGAGTATCAGGATAGTTTAAGGGAACTTCAAGACAACATGAAATATAACATTTGCATCATAGAAGTAAAAGAAGGAGCAGAAAAGGAGCAAGGGATTGAAAACCTGCTTGAAAAAGTAATGACAGAAAACTTCTCTAACTTGGTGAGGGGAAAAGCCATGCAAGTTCAGGAAGCACAGAGGGTCCCAATTAAGAGGAACCCAAAGAGGCCCACTCCAAAAACATCACAATTAAAATGCCAAATTTTAAAAACAAAGAGAGAATATGGAAAGCAGCAAGGAAGAAACAAGAAGTAACATACAAGGGAGCTCTGATAAAGCTGGCAGCTGATTTTTCAACAGAAACATTACAAACCAGAAGGTACTGGCATGAAATATTCCAAGTAATGAAAAGCCAAGGACTTCAACCAAGACTACTCTACCGAGCCCAGCTGTCATTTAAAATGAAAAGCAAAATGAGGAGTTTAACAGACAAAGAAGGTTAAAAGAATATACCTCCAAAAAAACTAGCATAGCAAGATATGGTAAAGGGACTGCTTTAAGAAGATGAAGAAAAGAGTGAGAGAGAGAGGAACACCTGGAGAAAATTGGCGATGGATAAGTACCCATCCACAATAACCTTAAATGTAAATGGATTAAATGCTCCAATCAAAAGTCACAGAACAGATGAATGGATAAGAAAACATGACCAGCATATATGCTGTCTACAAGAGACCCACCTCAGAGCAAAAGTCCTACACAGACTGAAAGTGAAGGGTTGGGAAAAAATATTCCAAGAAAATGGACAGGAAAAAAAGGCTGGGATAGACTTGAAAAAATATTACGATGTGGTAAAATCTGTATAAATCATTAAAAATAGGTAAAACCCTTGTAATGGGTGGAAGAAGAGATCTATTTTGTGGATCTGTAGCTGTGTGTTGAGATCTTCACTAATGCCATGACCAGGAGGAATCTGTTAGTGTTCTTGTTTCTCAGCGTCAGTAGCTGCTAATTCAAAATTTTGGATTATCATTTCTATCTGTCCAAGGCTGGGTTAAAGTTCCTGCTCATGGCTCTTGTTTGTGAATGTGTAGCAAGATAATATTTTTAACTTTATTTTTATCATTGGTACCATTTTAGATGTTCCTAATACCCACCCTTTTGTCTGACTTCACCCAGCTCCCATCCCACCCCACTCCCAGCCACACTGTTGTCTGTGACTAGAGTTATTTGAGGTCTGTTCAGAAAGTATCCAGCCATGTAGTATGAAAAATAGAGACATTTTTTGACCAAGATACAAGATACAAGAAGCACTGTTTACAGGACAATGATGCCTTAGTCCCCTTCAAAATAGGCACCTTGGGACCTCACACAGTTCTCCCAATCACCATCAGCTGCCCCATGGTATTTTCCTGAATCTCATCAACTGCCTGAAATCTCTCCCTTTTCCAAGGTGATTTTAGTTCTCAGAAAAGCCAGAAGTTGCAGGGTGCCAAATCTGGGCTGTTGGGGTCTGAATCACCTGGATGATAGCATTCTCAAAACAAAAACAAAAACAAAAAAAACTCTCCATAAGAAGCAATGCACAGCTGGGCACATTGTCATGATGAAGCTGCCAATCAGCAGTTGCCCATAGCTGTGGCCTTCTGAATCATCCAAGTAGTTTCTGTGGAGGGATGCTCAAACTTATCCAAAATTTGCTGCAGAACTGTTGCTCTACTCACTCAGTCATTTTGAATGCAGCAGCCACACAGTATACACGCTCACTCAATCGTGTCTATTTGCCTCCAATGACTAGTACAGCGAAGTCATCATTGTTCATGCATGGGCATTCCAGTCCACTCTCCTTGACTGCCAGGGTACATCGATGCTGCACAAACCACTCAGGTTGTATTAACAACGGTAGGTTTTGTTTCCAGACAGACCTCGTATGTTCTTTACATAATCCCTATAAATATCATCTAGGCTTCTGCTTTCCACTCCCCTCTGACAGCTGTCAGTCCGTTCCATGTGACCATACCTTTGTTTCCATTTTGTTCATCAATTTATTTTGTGCATTAGACTCCACAGAGAAAGGTCATATATTTACCTTTCTCTGACTGTCTTATTGCACTTAGAACAATATTCTCCAGGTCCAGCCATGCTGTAACAAAAGTAAATTTCCTCCTTCTTAGGGCTGAATAGTAAGTATTCCATTGTGTAAATGTACCACAACTTTTTTATATACTCATCTATTTGTGCCCCCTTGGGCTGTTTCCAGATCTTGGCTGCTGTAAGTAATGCTGCAATGAACATAGGCATGCATATATTCCTTCAAAATACTATGTCAGGATTCTTAGGATATATTGTCAGAAGTAAAATCACTGGGTCAAAATCAGCTTTTTTTCATTTTTTGAGGAAACTCTATACTGTTTTTCACAGTGGCTGCACCAGTCTGCATTCCCACCAACAGTGCACTAGGGTCCCCTTTTCTCTGCATCTTCACCAGCATTTGTTTATTGATTTATTTGTTATAATGATTCTTGGAGGTATGAGACGATATCTCATTATGGATTGTTTAGTTACCTTGAGCATATTTTCATACGTCTATCAGCCATCTGTGTGTACATTTTGGAAAAGTGTCTATTCAGGTCCTCTGCACATTTTTTTAATTGGATAATTTGTCTTCCTGGTGTTGAGTTCAAAATATATAAGTTCTTTACATATTTTGGAAAATGACAACTTATCAGATGTATCATTGGAAAATATATTCTCCCATATACTGTGTTCCCTTCTCATTTTGTTCATGGTTTATTGTGCTGTACAAAAACATTTTCATTCAACGTAATCCCATTTGTTTATATTTCCTGTTTCTCTTGCCCTAGGAGATACAAAAGCAAAAAATATTGCTATCTGAGATATTTGAAGTTTTACTGCCTATGTTTTCTTTTAGGATTTCTATGGTTTCACAACTTACACGTAAGTTTTTTGTTTATTTTGAGTTTATCTTGTGCATGGTTTAAATACGTGGGCTAGTTTCATTTTTTTGAATATCCCTGTCCAATTTTCCCAATACCATCTATTGAAGAGATTGTCTTTACTTCATTGTATGCTCATGCCTCCTTTGTCAAATATTAATATTAATTGATGATAAATGCATGTGTTTATTTCAGCACTCTCAGTTCTGGTTCACTCATCAACCTGCCTCTTCTTATGTCAATACCATAAGTATTGTTTTGATTACAATGGCCTTATAGTATAATTTGGTATCAGGTATTGTAATGCCTCCAAATTTCTTTTTCAACATCGCTGAGGCTATTTGCATTCTTTTTAAGTTCCATATAATGTTTTTAATATTTGTTCTAGATCTGTGAAATATGTTCTAGATCTGTGATATCTTAATAGGAATTGCTTTTAATCTATAGATTGCTTTGGGAAGTATGGACCTTTTAATGACGTTAATTTTTCCAATCCACAAATTTGGTATGTATTTCCACTTATTTGTATCTTCCTCAATTATTTTCTTCAATATCCTATAGTTTTCAAGTACAAATCTTTCACTTCCTTGGTCAAATTTATTCTTAGGTACCTTTTGTTGTTGCTGTTGCAACAGGAAGTAGGATTTCTCTTTTTGATAGTTCATTATTGGTGTATAAAAATATCATGTTTCTGAATATTAATTTGTTTTCTGGTACTTTGCTATATTCATTTATTAGAAAGAATACTTTTTTGGTGGACAGTGTTGGGTTTTCCATGAATAACATCATGTCATCTGAGAACAAATGAAAATGAATATGCAACAACCTCTCAAGACACAGCGAAAGCAGTCCTGAGTCAGAAGTTCATAGCATTATAGGTCTACCTTCAAGAAACATGAAAATTCTTAAATAAACAATGTAAGCATACACCAAAAAGAACTAGCAGAAGAACAATCAAAATGCCCAGAATGAGTAGAAGGAAAGAAATAATAAAAGAGTGAAAATCAATGATAAAGGGATAAAAAAAATAAATGAAACCAAGAGCCTATCCTTTGAAAAGGTAAACAAGACTGAAGCACCTCTAACCAGACTCATTAAGAAAAACAGAGAAAGGACACAAATAAATAAAATCAGAGATGAAGAAGTAATAACTACATCACAGAAATACAAAAGGATTGTAAGAATATAACATAAACAACTTATGCCAACAAATTTGACCATCTGGATGAAATAAATTCCTAGAAACATAAAATCTTATAAAACTAGATTAAAAAAAAACACAAAACCTGAATAGACTGAATAAACCTAATGAAATTGAAGGAATAATCAAAATTCTCCCATCAAACTAAAGTTCTGGAGCAAATGCTTTATGGAGAATCCTCCTCAAACTATTTCAAAAAATTTAAGAGAAGGGAAGACTCCCAAGCTCTCCTTCTGAGGCCAGCATTATCATAATTCAAAAACCAAATAAAGATACATCAAAGAAAGAAATTATAGACTACTATCACTGACTAACACAGATGCTAAAATCCTTAACAAAATATTGGCACACAGGATCCAGCAATACATTTAAAAGATCATACATCATGATCAAGTGGAATTTACTCCAGGGATTCAAGGTTGGTACAATATCATCAAATGAATAAATGTAATTTATAACATAAATAAAATGAAAGATAAAATCATGTGATATCAACTGATGCAAAGAAAGCATTTGATAAAATGCAGCACCCATTTATGATCAAAAACTTTCATCAAAGTGGAAATAGAGAGATCACATTTCAACATAATAAAGGCTATGTATGAGAAACCTATAGCCAATATCATACTCAATGGACAAAACTAAAAGTGCTTCCCTTAAGATCAAAAACAAGACCAATATCTGTACCTTTTTCACCACTCTTATCTAACATATTACTGGAAATACTAGCCATTGCAATCAGACAAGAGGAAGAAATAAAACGCATCCAAACTGGAAAGGAGGAAGTAAAACTGTCATAGTTACTAGCAGCAGGGATATTGAGGGAATTTGAAAATCAAAGCATCGTTCTTTTCGTTGTAACTGATGGGGATGTCACTTTTCCTATAATAAACCTCTAGAATTTAAATTCAGTCAAGGCAGTGATGTTGCCTAATTTATTTTCTTGAGAAACATAACATTCTAACAGATGAAGTAAATATCCCAGTATATGCAAAGTAAAAACTTGACATTGGTGGGAAAAACCATTTATAGCATAAATAAGGAAAAACACACACTCACAGTAGATTGACACCCCCATCCCTCTATTTGCAAATCACATGGCAGAGTCATGGTGTAATGCTTAGAACTCTGGACTTTGACTTTCGTCTATCCTGTCACCACTGCATATTCAAGCCCATGTTCATATAGCACTCCATATATTTGTTAAATCAATTAATTTTTAAATGAATGAACAGCAGCAAGTGCCTAAATATAAGGATTTTCAGATGCTACACAACCCCCAAAATGACAACTGCATCATGGTGTTTTCAATGATGTTTTTCCTACATTAAGTAGTCTTCCTGATTCCTCTGCATTTATCTATACTCTCACCCTAACAACCTCACTCTTTCCCACTACAACCTAGCTCAGCAGACAAAAGAATTGTGGACTGAATATTTTGGCATCATAAATTCATAAAGACTCTTTGCTTTAGAGATTACAGTAAGTATAAAGAATCTACTTGTCTGACTTTAATAAAATAGAAATAAACATGATCTATTATAATTTTTAAATAGAAAATTCTAGCCTTCGAGTACTAAGTATGGATAAAATAATAAAATAACATATTAATAAGAGCATCCTTACTAATATGGTACATTTATTTTTTATAATTACAAACAATTTAACAAAATTTTAATTATTTATATTCTATACATGCATGAGTTGTATCTCAAATTTTTAGTTTAAATAGTTAAATCTTTATTTTTTGTAATACAATGGGATATACAAATTTCAATAATTTAAAATAGAAAATAGATATTCGAAATATTAGAGTTTTAAATAAATAATGTGAGAATCCAGATGAGAACTTTGAAATAACAGGCTTTAAATTTTCAATGACTGAGTTGTTTTTTATTCAGTGTTTAGCACTGTTGTTATTAAGCTACCCAATTCAGTTTTACAAATCATCCTTATTCTTTGTTTGCTCAGCTCATAGAGGCTACCCATTCTACCTATATAAGTTAGGGAGAATAAAAAACACAGCACATTTCTCACATCATCTTTTTTTCTGTTGAGTCACTAAGAGCCAATGACAGAAGCAAACTAAAAATAATTAGATTTCATAAGAAAACTATAATAATACCATATGTTAAGTAAGAGGGAAATAGTGTGAAGGTGTAGGTCATTCTATAATAAAAAGGCAAGACATGTTCTTGTTTCTGTATCTTCTACCCAAAGACATACAGTAAGATCTATGTCATTCATTGATAAGTTAAATATTTGATTAAGAAATACTAACCTAAATCTCAGTTTCTAGAAGCAGAAATAGAGGGTCAGAAAGAAGAAAGCTGAAATTCTCTCCTAATTCCTATGCAAATATTCCTATGCAAATAACAATGTTTTGTTATTAACGTTGTTTTTCCCTATAGTTATGAGTGTCATTATTTGCACAGACTTTTAGTAAAGGATTTTCTCAACCCTCACAATAACACTGCAAGGTAGGTAGTATTTTTACCTGTTTTCATACATAAAACTGAAAATTACTGAGTCAAAATCATGACTAAATATCCCAAAACTAGATAAAACAAAATTTTGAATACAGTCTTTCTAGCTCTAAAGCTATTTCTATTTGGAGATCTAAACTTTGAAAGCATAATATAAAACTAGGTCTTAATTATATCTAGCAATCATTGAACCTTACCATGAGTGAGAACATATGCTAAAAGCTTTATATGTATTTTCTTGTTTAATTCTTAAACAAAGCTGTAATATTAATATTACGATTTTATGGATGAAGTAACTGAATGAAGACTTTGAGAAGTTGACACAAATACCTTTTTTTTTTTTTTTGCTGTCCATTAAATTAGTTATGGCCCCTATTAAGGAACAAAAGGAGTCCCTTGATTAGGGTGGACACCAAAAAGCGAGTGGGAAGGTAATAAGTCTAACCAATGCATACAGAATAAAAGGGAAAGCAAGACAGGATGAATTATCTATACTACAATTTCGATTCACTGCAGCCTGAGTCTAGTAATGCTAAATAACTTCAGTATCCCCCCTTGGAAAGTAAGATTACTGCCTACACTCTATTCTATGAGTTACTGATGATTATCAATGTCCAAACACTCTTTTTTGGCATTATGTTTTTGTTGCATTATATTTTAAGGAAAATACACAGTGGCATTTCACAAAGCTCTGCTAAGGGGATATCAGTGTTTATGTATAATCTCCCATTTTCTCTAAATGCTAATGGAATAACGTTTTTTCCCCCAAAGTAGCATTTATGAATAGTACATCTCTGAAAGGTACTTAAGATGATTTAAATAGCACATATCTTTGGCCCTATTATCACTGCATGTGTTCAGTCAATAAATAAGATAAGATACCTAGCAAGAGATGATGAATTCTCACTTCAGAATAATCGCTAGCATCTGTAAAGGACTCGGATACTCACAATAACCCTACAACATGTTTAGCATTATTATTATACTTTTATAACTGAGACTGTTGAATCTGAGACTAACTTGCTTGGTATTAGGACAACAGTAAAGGCAAAGCAAGGGCTTGAACTCTTTTCTTGTAAAACCTTGTGTTTTATGCACTTCAGAAAGCAGAGATTAGGCTCAAATAAATAAGTACTGAACTTCCTGTCACAGACCCTGTCCCAATACAGGCAGGAAAACTTGACAGAGAGGTACAGGTCTTTAGCTATAAATGGAGTAGACAGTTTCTGAAGTGCCTCTTAACTCTGAGAGGCTGAGTTACATTACATATAATGTTTTTGTAAATCACGACTATCTCAGTCTCAGCTGTGTATTCCATGTCATTGTCGCTCTCAGGTTAGTACATTTAGATTGCAAACTCAAGGCAATGTAGTGGTTCATCTTGTAAATGAATGGCTTAAATTTTAATATTATGCTTTAGAGTTTTTAACATATTTTACATACATGATTTTGTTTCAGTTTTGCCACAATTTGTGCAGTAGAGGACACAGCTGTTTTAATTTCTGTATAACAAAGTTGATAATTAAGCTCCTGCAAGGAAGAAAGTGGCTTTCTCAGATTTCCAAATTAATAATTCATAGAATTGGGGTAGACTTTAGTTCTTTCCCCTGTATTTTCTGCCTTTGAGATATGTACCTAATACAATTCCTCCACACTCCACCCCTCTTAGTTTTTCCAGGAATGGAAAAAAAACATATTTAAAAGCTACATTTCTCTTGAAATGTCCAGTGCCTATTAAGTGTCACTTTGTTATCTGTAATTTTATGCTTGCTTTACACCAGGAAAATGCAAACATTAACCAGGTAATGAACTGTTTCATCCCTGATGCCAAATAGCCTATATTCTATTTGCCTCCTTTTAAATTTGCTGCTTCAGTGCTTTGTGGAGAGACTTGGTCTTAATCTGTAAGAGCAGGCTGCCAGCAGTTAGTTGGAAAACAATTTGCCTTAGCCTTTGCATGACTAGTTTTTTTATATTGAAACGGTATTGGCACAACACTTACAGCATTTGATAACTCAACCGCAATGACAAGAGAAGTTAACCAAGGAAAGAAAGGACAGCCAACAGTGTTGCTGGAACTGCTATCTAATCAGGTGTTGCTACAGAACAAGCTAGAAGCTCTGCAGAAAGGAAGCTACTTTGAAGAATCAGCTTGCACTGGACTGGAGAACATGTGTAGCTCTGCGGCCTTTACAACCTTTTATATGGTGCCAGTGTCTTCTTACACACTCTGTGATTTGTTCCTCAGTGTTAAAAAGACATATGGGCTCTAGGCAGAAGCAAAGCTAATTCTACATCATTGAAACTTCCTTTTCTCTCAAAGGAGAGAATCTGTTTACCTCACTGTTCTGAGAAAAAACAATAAGCACATATGAACACAACCTGATTCCTCACCTCCTAACTGCACACATAAGCTTCTAATCCTCTTAGCTCTATGGAGTCTTTTAACACACCTATACGGAAACTCCATGTTGTGGTGCAATCCTATTCTAGCTTAATGAGGGGCAAAGAGTCTCCTTTTTTACACAAATGAAATCACCTTTCAACACTCAAAATTGTAATTTAGCAGATGCTTGGAAACCGCAGGTTGGTAATAAAGGAGAACATATGGGCAGTAGCCTCCAGGGATGGAACGCTTCAGAAGCGGTAGGGAGTCTGGAGAGCCGAACAAATGCTGTGCATGGGGGAGGGGCCCGGAGTCGCCCCATCCTGCACGTTGAATCATGTTTTCTCTAGGGCTGTTGTGTTTCCTGAAGTTTAACATTTTGCCAACACCTGGCATAAATGAGGGGACAGCAGCAGAGCCTGAGATAAATGGAAAGACTAAACATCAGTAAAATTCAAGTATATCATTTTAGACACTTTTAACAGTGAGAACCAGAAAACCCAACTCAAACAGGCCTGAGAAATTAGGCAATGCGTTACTTCACAAACTTAGTTCAGCAGCGCAGGCTCCAGAAGCAGGGCAGTCAGTGGAACCACTCTGCTCTTCGCTTTGCTGCCTCAGTGTCTCCTTTACCCCAAGGCTGCACCCCGCCTTCCGCCACTGGTTACTGTACGATCTCCATGGTAATCAGGGAATCAGGCCGACTGAAAAAGACTGTCATTCTCACTGGAAAGAAAAATATTGCTTAGCTGTGAACAACTAAGTAAATTTGCAATAAATTACTTCAAGGGAACATAAAGAAAAAAATATAAACCATCAATTGCCTAGTCTGTAGTGTGGTCTTGCAGTGGGAAGAGAATTTCAGAGGGCATTTATTCTGTGCAGGCACATTACTTATAGTTTTTTATTTAAAACTTGAAATTGTTACCACACTCTGAATGCCAGGTTCTTGAGTCCCAACATCATAGAACTGGGCACTGAATTTACTACAAAATCAAGCAGACAGAGTTTCTTGAAAATAGCTTGTACACAAGGGAGTTGACCAGAAAAGAGAGGCTGAGCTCCCTGAAGGATTCTTGTGGATAGCTTAGATAGGTTTCTTGGAGTGGGTGGAGAGCTTGGGAACTAGGATGAGGTTTATTGTCCCACAATGATCATCTGGTGGTGGCTGATCCCAGGGTAGTTTCGAGATGTTTCCATAGTCAATGGACTACTCAAAAGAGCTTGCAAAATAATGGTTGTGCAAATATTCTAGTCACCATTTAATCAACAAAATGTTGTTGAATCATAGTGTTTAATCAACACTATGTTGCAGAACACAGTGTTAAGAAAGCATGTGCCCTGACTGACTGGGTGCTCAGTTGGTTGGAGCACTGGCCCCTACACCAAAAAGTTGAGGGTTCCATTTTCAGTCAGGGCACCTACCTAAGTTGCAGGTTTGATCCTGTCGGGACAAGTATGAGAGGCAACCAATCAATATTTATCTCTCTCTCCTTTCTCTCTACCTTCTGCTCTCTCTAAAATCTATAAACATATCCTTGGGTGAGGATTTTTAAAAAAGAAAGAATGTTATCATCATCCATCTTTTCCTTTAAGAATGTGGTTAGGTTAATTTCAACTATGTAATTTTACTGAAAGCAAGGATTCAGAGTCAGGACTCCAAGATGGAATCCAATGTTACCCCTATAACTGTCTCAGAAGAACGCAGCAGAATAGATAGATATTATCTCAGACTATGCAGCTCAGACAACTAAGGTTCAAATAAAATAACTTGTTGTAAATACAATTATCATCGTGACTAACTTTTCCAATTCATTAGTTGGGATAGAATCAAACACTTACTACGAAAAAATATCTTGTCTTTAACTAAAATCCATTTAATTAGACCAGAGACACCTATATTGAGATATAAGAGTTAGGAGGAAGAAATATCTCCTAATTAATGGGACAAAATCAAGGAAGGGTAATAGGAGCTGGGAATTAAAGGGCAGGTGGGATTAGGATAGGCAGTACAGTGAACAAAGGCACCTGAAAATACAGATTAACTTGATTAAAATAAGCATGTATGAAAGCAATCTGGTCTGTTAAATGTAGGCTAGTTACAATTAGCCAGACATTTCTTATGCACTGCTTCACATTCTCTCCACTCATCTCTTATTCTGCCAATAACTGCAGCAACTAGCTCTAAGCATTTTTTGACCAGCATTGGACAGCTTCTTGTAAGTGTAATTCAAGTGTGCCTGACTTGGCTATCTATTGTGAGTCTCTTTATTTCTGCCCTGAGGTTTCCCAGAGACACAGAAGTCAGATAACAGCAGAATCCCAACCAGAGACATTGAAACAAAGAACAGACTGACAGTAACCAGAGAGGAGGGGCGAGAGGGATAATAGGGGATAATAGGAGAAGGGTTATCAAGGAGCAGGTATAAAGGACACATGGACAAAGCCAAAGGGGTTAGGTTCAAAGGTGGGAGGTGGGGGTGGGTGGGGCAGGGGGCATGGTGGGGTGAAAATGGAGACAACTGTACTTGAACAACAATAAAAAAAAGGATCCTGTGACACTCAGATGCTTACAACTCAAAGGTCTGGAAGAGTTAACACGTATAGCAAGCAATCCCTATCAAACAGAGCACTAAAGACATTATCTGAATGCCTATCCCTTCCATTCTTCCAATTGATGGAGTTTAGCTACATGCCATAAAGTTTCTCAGAAGTACTCTGCAAAAAGAAAAAAGGACCCATGGACATGGACAGCAATGTAGTGATTACTGGGGGTAGGGGGTATAGGGCGACTAAATGGTAATGGAAAAAATACAATAAAGATTAAATTAAAAAATCACATGCTCATAATCTCCAATTCCAACTTTAATCTGCTTTCATTCTATCTGAGAATTTACATACCTTTCTCTCTCACTAATCCTTTGAGATATAGTGACCTCAAAATATTTTGGAAAAGAAGCCCTGGCTGGTGTAGCTCAGTGGATTAAGTGCGGGCCTGCAAACCACACCATTGTGGTTCGATTCCCAGTCAGGGCACATGCCTGGGTTGCAGGCCAGTTCCCAGCAGGGGACTCACGAGAGGCAACCATACACTGATCTTTCTCTTCTCCCTTCCCCTCTAAAGATAAATAAATAAAATATTTTTAAAAATATATATTTTGGAAAAGAATGACCAAATAAAAGCAAGACAAATAGTGGTGTCCTTTAGAAAATAGAAATAAGCTAAAGGTATATCAGATATTTAAAAAAGAACAAGTTTGCTTACAAATTCTTAAGTTTGAAAAGTGAGTGGGATAGTCATATAAAGCTGTTAACATAAATGCATATTTACACTTACATTGGAATTTAATAGACAAAAATGTGTCACACTGTCACACAAAATAATACTTGAAGTGATCTTAATCATCAGTGGGAGACTATAGAAAGAGAAGGCCCAACATAGAATCTGAACTAAGAGAAAGAATCATCAGAGAGTATAGAGAACATCTAAATCTGTATAAAACTGGTTTTCCTGAGGGAGTGGGTAATCAGCAGATATAAATGTTAAAGAAAGTCAAAGAAGGAAGGATTGTAAAACATCTTCCATTCAAAGACTAAAATAACTAACAATATGAGAATACAGTTTCATTAAAGTGGCAAAAGTAAGTCACATTATAATATTTTGAAGACTAAAAAATGGTAAGGAAGTAAAATTATATAAATCTGGTCCTTGCAAAGTTTTTCACTTAATGTACAGAAATGTGGAAAGGCAAGGGATAGCAGTTTCACTGGAAACTTTGGAAATATAAGCTTATATGACATCTAAGAAAAAGGATATAAAACAGAGAAAAATCGAAAGTACAAGAAACTGACCTGGTTAACATTAGGCCATGTTCCTAGAAGAAGTATGAGTAGCATTCAACACAGAAATGGGTAACAAGGATTTATCTACAAAATGAAATGATATATAGCTTCCTCTGAGGTAAATGGTCAAAAGAGAGATGGGTACAGTTAAAAAAAGAAGATTTCACATGAAAAGAAAAAACAAAGGCAATTATATTTGGTCAATGATATTAGAAGTAAATTTTAATGCCCTGGCTGGCTTGGCTCAGTGCATTGAGCACCAACCAGCGTGCAAACCAAAGAGTCATCATTTTGATTCCCAGTCAGGTCACATGACTGGGTTGCAGGCTAGGCCCCCAGTAGAGGACTCAAGAGAGATAACCACACATTGATGTTTCTCTCCCTCTCTCCCTCCTTTCCCCACCCTCGAAAAACAAATAAATAAAATCTTTTTTTAAGTACATTTAAAAAATAATTAAACAATTTAAATTTAAAGTTATCTCGATCAATATAAAAGTTTATTCAGATTCCCTTAGACTTAGGAAAACTCCCATCTTCACAAAAATACATATTAATTATAATGCAAGTAAAAAGGAATGATGATTTTTGGAAAAGTATATTAAAACAATAGTGAATATTAACTTGTTTCTCAACAAAATGAAAACACATTTGAAATATAAAAAATGTTTTAAAAAATTGTGATGCAAGAGCAAGAAAGCATTGATTTACCTCTAAAAGGAAAATATTTTCCCTTGACCCCTCTCTGACTTCAAGTTGATTTATCCTCTAATCTCTCTCCATTCATTGGCAAGTCCCTATGCACATGAAGAAAAACCTCCATTTTACTGATTTGGCTAGGTCCACCCTCTTCTCTACTTGACTCCTACTCATACTTTGAAGCCATTTTAGACTCCAGTTTCTACTCTCTGATGTTCAGTCAAACACTAGGACCTCTGAGTATTTATCCCAAAAAAACGAAAACACTGACTCAAACAGGTATATGCATCCCCATGTTCACTACAGCATTATGTACAATGGCCAACATATACAAACAGCGTAAGTGTCCACTGATGGATGAGTGAATAAAGAAAAGTATACACACACACACATATACATATAATTGATTCTATCCATCCATTAAAAAAAATCTTGGTATTTGCAATAACATGCATGAACTTTGAGGGCACTGTGTAAGAGATTGGAAAAACAAAGCAAGACAAACACTGTATGATCTCACCTATACACAGAATCTGGAAAAAACAAACAAGTTCACAGATGCAGATTGGTGGCTGCCAGAGGTGGGGGGTGAGGACTGAGCAAAATAGATAAAGTGTATCAAAAGATACAAACTTCAAGTTATAAAGTAAGTGATGGGGTATAATGTAAAGCATGGTGACTATAGTTAATAATACTGTAGTGCATACTGGACAGTTGCTAAGAGTAGGTCTTAAAAGTTCCCACCACAAAAAAATTAACTATGGATGGTCACAGATATTAACTATAGTTATTGCGGTGACCACTTCAAAATATGTACAAGTACTGAATAATTATATTGTATGCCCGACACTAATATAATGCTATATGTCAATTATACCTCAATTAAATAAAATCACTAGCACCAATAAATTCTGCAATGGGTTTAGGATATTTTTTTTCCTAAAAATTCTTGCTTTTACTGTTCAAAGTGATTTGCTTACTTCCTCTCATCTAGGTTATTATTATATTCTCCTAATAGGTCGATTTACTATAAACCTTCTTTTCTAATCTCTAACATGTCAGTAGTAGTTTAACAATCCTAAACAGATTATCTAAATCAAAACTTTTCAAAGATTCTTCCATCAGAGCCTAACAAATCTTCATCCTAATTTTTATTTTTTAATTAATTTATTTCATTGTTGTTCAAGTATAGTTTTCTATCTTTTATTCCCATCCCAGCCCCCCCACCAGTGCTCCCCACCTCCCTCCCATTTCCATCCCCCTTTGTTTTTGTCAAATACTTATAAAGTAGCTCTACTAACTTCCAAATACTGTCTTAAATGTCTTTCAGATTTTTATTTCACAAAGTTGGCAGAGTATGACCAGCTGTTATTGGGAAATATCCCACAGTTCAAACAGTTCTTTTTCAGCTCAAGTAATCATTTTTTCCAGGAGAGTGCTTGTCTCACCCTTAACCTTAATTATTTCCTGTAACAAGTATAGCCATTCCCCAATCCCTTAAAATCCTTTCAACAGCTCTCACACTGGTACAATTTTTAAACGAACATCAACTTCACCTTTAGATTAAAAAGAATTCCCTCTTATTTAAATATAAAAAGAACACAGACATTGAACCCTTGTAATAAGGATTACTTTGTGCTTTGTACTGAAATTATATATTAAAGTGTGAAAATATATTAAATGTAAAAGAGTGAGTGTTCCTTAAATATCCTTGAGATAAATGTTCCTTCTGTATCTTATGTTTCCCCCATCACAGTGCTTGTGGCACATTTAAGAATTCAATAAACATCCTGTGAATTGAATCATATTTTACTAAAGCAGAACACAAGTATGCATGTATACCATCACTGAGAAGAACTCTACTACAGGAATTCCACTGGAGCAGGGTGATGCACAGCTTAAAAGAAGTCTGGACTGGGAGAGTCCAATGGGGTGGAGGTGGGTCACTGCCACCAGGGAAGCCTTTTTTATGACATGGCTTCACCCTCTTCACTGGCAGCTCCAAGGTCCTTCTGAAAAGGAAACATAAGCATACCCTTTTTTTAAAAAAAAAAATCTTTATTTTATTTATTTTTAGACAGAGGGAAAGGGAGGGAGAAAGAGAGAAAGAGAAACATCAATGTGGGGCTGCCTCTCGTGTGCCCCCAACCTGGGACCTGGCCTGCAACCCAGGCATGTGCCCTGACCAGGAATCAAACCAGTGACCCTTTGGTTCACAAACCAGTGCTCAATCCACTGAGCTACACCAGCCAGGGCACATTGGGCATGAGTCCTCATCACTCTACATAGCAAGTTAAATGACAAAATTTAGAGATTCTTCTTATTATCCTTTTTACTTAATTTAATATTATTTTATGCTGTTTTAAACTAGTATAACCGGAATCATGTCAGCAACAAGAAAGTTGTTTTTGTTAAATGTACTGCAACTTTAAAATGTGTTCAGTCCTATCTGAATTCTTTGCATCTGGGCTATAGTTGCTGAGTTGCCCAATAATAATATCATAAGCTAAAATATTTAACTTTTTATTGAACTATAGTCTTCATAAGAAAAGTGTAAATAATAAGTCTACAGCTGAATGAATAATCAATCACACAGTGAATAAAATTCTGAAACAAATACGCACTTAATCAAATTGAAACAAGCATCTTCAGAGGATCCCCCCCTTCCTCTTTTCCAAAAGAAACTGTTATTCTAACTTCCTTCAAAATACAAGTTTTTCTGTTTTGGGACATTTTTCCTCATTAAACTTTGTTTTAATGCATCTCAAAATTCTATTTTCATTTTAAAAGTACTGATTTTAAGACTTAACTTTAAAAAAGGTCTCTGCTGGGATTATATTCTAAGAATCCTGAAACACCAATCCAAAAAACCTACGCACCCCAATGTTCATAGCAGCACAATTTACAATAGCCAAGTGCTGGAAGCAACCTAAGTGCCCATCAGTGAATGAATGGATCAAAAAACTGTGGTGCAGTCACACGATGGAATACTATGCAGCAGAAAGAAAAAAGAAGTTCCTACCCTTTGCAACAACATGGATGGAACTGGAGACCATTATGCTGAGTGAAATAAGCCAGGCAGTGACGGACAAATACCATATGATCTCACCTTTAAGTGCAACCTAATCAACAAAACAAACAAGCAAGCAAAATATAACCAGAGACATTAAAATTAAGAACAAACTGATGGTAAGCAGAGGGGAGAGGGGAAGAGATAATGGGGGCAAAAGAAGGAAGCATTTTCAGGAACAAGTATGAAGGACACATGGACAAAACCAAGGAGGGGGTGGGATCAGGCACAGGAGGTGAGAATGGCTGGGGTTGGGGGGAGTGATGAGGGAGAAATGGAAACAACTGTACTTGAACAACAATTCAAAAATTAAATTAAATTTTAAAAAGTTACATATACTCACACATACACACAAAACCCAAACGCTCCACAAAAACAATTTCCTTTCCTTCTGAAGGTTTTACAATGCATTGCAATCATTAACCAATGTTTTCTATTAAACACAAGTGGCCAATTGAGACAAAACATTCTAAGAGCATCCTTATACCTCCAGTTAAAACCGGGGTGGCATATGTTGGGGATAATGTTCATTTAGCCTGTGAGCTTTCTGGGAAGACTTGGTGACTTTGCCAGCTCCAACTGCCATCTTGTCCACTGTTTGATGACACCCACAGAAACTGCATCTCTCATGTCATAAATAGCAAAGTGGCCCAGAGGAAGACAGTCAGAGATGCTCTTAGCACACATGGGCTTGTCAGGAACCACACTGAGAATAGTAGCATTACCAGATTTCAGAAACTTTGGCCCATCTTCTAGCTTTTGCCCAAGAATGATGATCAATCTCCTTCACCTCAGCAAATCTGTGAGCATTGTGAGCTGTGTGACAATCCAGCACAGATGCGGGTCCAGCACTGATTTGACCTGGAAGGTTCAGGATAATCACCTGAGCTGTGAAACCAGCTGCTTCAATTGGTGGGTCATTTGTGCCATTACCAGCCACAATGCCACAATAGTCATCTTTAACAGATATGTTCTTGACATTGAAGCCCACATTGTCCCAGAAGAGCTTCTCTCAAAGCTTCATTTCAACAAACTTTACTTCAGTTGTATCGTTGACTGGAGCTAAGGTGACTACCACGCTGGGGTTGAGAACACCAGTCTCCACTCAGCCCACAGGGACACTACCAATATCACCAATTTTGCAGACACCCTGGAGGGGCAAGCACAAGGGACTGTCAGTTGGATGAGTTGGTGGCACGATCAACTCAACTTCAAGCAGCAGGTTTCACTGGCACTGCCATCTTTATGGGTGACTTTCTGTCCTTTGAACCAAGGCATGCTAGCTTCTGGCTCCAGCACGTTGTCCCCATTCCAACCAGAAATTGGCACAAATGCTGCTGTGTCAGTGTTACAGTCAATTTTCTTAACGTTGGTGCTAACTTCCTTAATGCTTTCCTCGTATGTCTTCTGGCTGTCAGGCAGCTCAGTGGGATCCATTTTGTTCACAACAACTTGTTGTTTCACACCAGAAGGGTATGTACACGGGCCTGCCCATTTCTGGAGATACCTGCTTCAAACTCACCAACACCAGCAGCAATAATCAGGACAGCACAGTCAGCCTGAGATGTGCCTGTCATGATGATTCTGATCAAGACTCTGGGTCTGAAGGCATTAATGATGGTCACACAATACATGCTGGTCTCAAATTTCCGCAGGGAGAAATCAACGGTGATACCACACTCACATTCAGCTTTCAGTTTATCTGAGACCCAAGCATACTTGAAGGAGCCTTTTTCCCCCTCAGCAGCCTCCTTCTCAAAATTGTCCGTGGCTGCTCTGTTGATCCCACCACACTTGTAGCAGACGGCCAGTAGAGGAAGGTTTGTCCAAATGACAATGGTGCTCATGTGAACCTTTTCCTTTCCATTTTGGCTTAGATTTAGTACCATGCATAACACTCATGTTCTCGAGGCAAACCCATTGTGAAAAGCTGTCTTTGGACTTTATATAAGTGGGATTGTACTACTCTGTGTTTGCTTCTTTTGCCCAATGTTGTACTTGTAAGATTCATCTGTTTTTTTAATCGCTGCAGTATACTCATTCTATGAATATGTAATGATGTACTTCATAGATGATGGAAATCTGGATGGTTTCCAATGTGAAGTTATTACAAATAAAACAGCCACAAACATTCTCAAGTATGTTTTGTGTGGTATATTTAAGTGTGACTGTATTTCTGTGATATACAGAAATACCACAGTATGTGGTATGCCTGGGAGTGAAATGTTTTAGTAATAAGTTACATAAAATTTCAGTTTTAGAAGATAATGAAAATTTTCTAAAGTTGAATCTATTTATATAACTTGGTAGACACTTGCACTACCTTATAGTATTGCCTGTAGTGTACAAAATTTTTCATTGCTTCATAGTCTTGCCAATATTCACCATTGTCTGTTTCAATTTTTCACATATTTAATCATTTATGTCCGTGTTTTAGCCATCCAATCACGTGTGGTGATATTTCATTATAGTTTTAGTATGCACTTCTCTGATGACTAAAGAGTTGAAAATGTCTTCATATATTTTTTGGCTACTGGTATCTACCTGTTTTTCATGAAGTGACTACTGAATACCTTTGCCTATTTCTGTAGGATGGTTTGTTTTTATTTTTAAATTTTATGTAAAATGTCTTCATGTTTTCAAAGTAATAGGTAGCTTACATATTTTGCAAATATATTTCCTGTTCATGGCTTACAACTTTGCCATCATCTTCATGTCATTTATAAACTGATGAACACAAGATTTTATTTCCAATATATCTCTTTCAGTTCATGCATTTTTGTGTTCTATTTAAAAATATTTTTCATTCAATCAATGTCCACAAGAATATTCATGGACAACTCATTAAAAATGCCCTACATTGACAAGTATTTAATTTTTTGGACCTTGATTTTGGTGGTTTTCAGCATAGTTTTCAATACTACCACCTTTCATAGTATTTCACAATTATGAGTTTTCACAGAGAAGCTATGATTCTATAGCAGGTATTTGTTTTGAATTCAGTTATTTTCTCCCAAGCTATTGATAGAAAATTAAGTTTCATAACTTTATTCTCAATTGAATTTTAATGATTCTATGTGAACTTTTAAAATGTGGATAAATGTAGCTTAAATAATACAAGTGTTCTTTTTTAATATTATTTGAGAATTTAACTATCAGAAATTGTTTGCCTTTTCTAGAACGTTATTTTGGCCATTGTACAATTGCTTACCTTTTTTAATTATAACATTATTACACAATGTCTTCTAAAATCAGAAGTAATGCCATTATAAATAGTAGGTAGGCATTACCATTTAAACAAAAATTTATTGAATTAATTACATGCCAAAACAAATTTATGAGTGATAAAGCGAATAGTAATCACACATGTATAATGTTTTATTTTTAAAACATTCAAACAATGGCATAAATTAATAGCTAGTATCGATCACTGTGACAGAACTAATTACCTAAAAATGGTGAATAAATATTGAAAATGTAAGTGGCACACAAAATTCTCATACAGTGACTAATTTCAAATGTCTTATCTATTTATCATGTTAACCACTTCCTGCAATAGCTCTCAAAACTTAAAGTACATAAAAAGCCTAGGGGAACTGGTTAAAACTACAGATTCCCAAGTCCCACATTTAATGACTTTAGTTCCATAGGCTTGATATTGAATGTAGAAATCTTAATATCATCTGGCACCTCAAAAGATAACTGATACAAGCAGTAAGTACAAAATCCACTCAGGGTTAAGCTTGTATTGGGTAAATCTATACAATTAAAAAAACCCTATCATTAACATTGCTGTGGTTCCCATTTCTCTCTTGCACATCCTCGCTGCACACTTAACCCTGGTGTTCACACTCACCAGGCCCACACTGAACAAGGTTTGTGGCAAGGGAGTCTCTCCTACTCAACAATGAACTTTTAATTTTATTTCTATTGATATAGTCAATTTCTTAAGAAATACTTATGTATAAACAATACTTATGGAAATTTCATAATTTCTAGCTACGACTGTCATATGCCTTAGAACTACTTAATAGTAATAATTGTAAACATTGATATTCATTTACTTTATGCCATGCACTAATATATCAAATCATATCTCTGCTATTTACTTGCTGTGCGACCAATCATAGGTGCACAATGTCTGAATCTACTCATTTTTAAATAAGGTTAATACTAGTAGCAGAATCAAAGGTTGCTGTAAAGATTAAATGAGTTTCTATATTAGAGCTACAACCACAGAGGCACCCCCAGTCAGATAAAAAGTGTTCCAACAATCCCTAAAAGATGCTACAAGGTCATAATCAACATGTTGAAAGGAGCTGTGCATCGTTGATCAAATAGGAAGATAACTAAAACACTGAGCACAAAAAAACTTGAGTCACTTAGCCATTCCCTTTTTCAATTGCCCACACTGGGGCTCAGAACAATTTTTCTGGAAGATATGAGAAATCAGCTGGATATTCCTATTATGAGTATTTAGGGAAAAGGGAGAAATGGAATAGAAAGAAGAAAGAAAATATATCTCTAACCAAGATTGAAAACTTCAAATATCTCTGCTGTCAAAGTAAAAGCACTTCTTACTTCAACAACAGTAGGAGGAGGAAAATCTGCCTATGTGTATTCTACAAAATGTTCCAAAGAGAATCTAACCGCTTACATCATCCCCTGTTCACTTTTGCCAATCTGCAGTCATCCGTCTAATTCAAGGAGGAGACCTGCTGAAAAATCAGTCCTAAGCTTTTATATCTGAAACAGTACCAGCTACTTCTATTAATCAATATAGTTATTTGAATTTTTAAAAAACAGAGATAAGGATTAATATGAACAAACAGAACTCCCAAGATAAAAAAGGTAAATGAAGTTTTAATTCACTTATATTATTAATGTCAGAGATATTTAAGAACATAATATATCCATAAAATAACTACAGACTACAAGGAAAAAATAGCAATTAGAGAACAAAACATACTAGAAATGAATACATATAATTGCTGAACTAAAAAAATTAGGTGGCCACAAAAGAGAAACAAGTTGGTAAGACAAGAGTAATGCCAAAATTCTCTAGTAGGATATAGAGCTTAAAAATATAAGTAGAAAATACAAAAGAAAAGCTAATATTCACGGAGTCCAACATTGAGTCCAACATCTGACAAACGATAGTTTCAGAAAACCCAAGAGGATTCAAGAGAAGAAAGTTGTCAAAGCTAGGGGAAAAAAAAAAAAGACACACTTGACTCTGCCCACATAGAGCAAGCAGCATAAATGACCAGAGCGACAAGCCGATAAAATGCTATGAAATTTTAATTCTAACCATTTAAAGAAAACAACATTTTTAATGAAAAAAATTCCTAGAAGGGTAAGATTAAAACCAGCGCCAGACTTCTATTCAGCAGAACTAAAACCTAGCTCTGGCAGAAAATTATATGAAAACCAGAATTTCTTGCCTGGTCAATCTTTTTACAAATTTTGAAAGAAAAGTAAAAAATCTGTAGATCTGTATGAATTTTAAATTATTCAAAAACATTTTTAAAAAAACACTGGAAAAGAAGGTGAAGAATTTTGAGAACTTAGGATTTAAAAAAAAACAGAATATACTGAGTATGTTACAGGATTGGTGTTGAGAGCTGGATCCTTAAACTGCAAAGAGTTTTCTTCAGTAAATAATATTCACATAACTATAATATTTCATTCTATTTATTGATTCTCAATTTTATCACCAACCTAGAAGCAAAATACAGGCTAAGAAATTATATTTTCTACCAAATAATCAAAGCACTATATATCATTTATACTTTAATTGATGTGTTTAAAATATTATAAAGCACTAAAATATGTAAAACAAGTGCAGGTAGCCTACAGTAAAAGAGACAGTAAGGTAGGACATGAAAGGAAGAATAAGTCTATTGTAGAACACTTCAAAAAGGGGAAAATAAAAACTACATTGACATTAAACAAATGAAGAAGAATATTTAAAATTACTACAATGTACAGCTACACAAATAAAGCAGAAATTAACAATAGTTTCTTCGGAAGTGGATCTCTACGAAAGGGGGAGAAACTTTCAATTAAATGTTACTTTATGTGCTGTTCGAATATCTTAACATGTTACTTTTATAATTATATCAATTATTGAGTTATCCTACTCTATATTATGTAATTCCCATTTTTAAATGGCTTTGGCATGCTGATTTTCCTATGCATAGAATTAAATTTTAGAATAATTCAAAACCAAATCCATGTATGGGTTCAGCACCTATGAAAGCTTTGTGGCACACTCAAGGAGTTCTCTATGGATGGGTATCACATTTAATTTAGCAAACATTTACTAAGCACTTTACTAGTACTTAATTTCTTAATCTGGATATATTAAAAGATCCTCTAAAGCAAAAGCTGGCAAACTTTTTCTATAAAGGGCCAAACTGTAAATATTTAGGCTCTGTGAGCACTAAGGTCTTTGCTGCAACTACTCAGCACTGCTGTTGTAGCTTGAGAATAGCCACAGTCAGTGCCTAAAGAATGTGTATGGCTGAGTTCCAATAAAACTTTATTTAAAAAGTGACTTTGTTTTTGTGTGATATTTAGTACACAAGGCCTTATTTTGTCAACAAATGTGTTCTAAAGTAATCTAGACTTGTCTGCACTCTTGTTTCTTATTTATATAATTTTGTTCTCTTATAATATACGTGTTAATATTAAAATGCTGGGCAAATTGTAGCAAATTATGAAGTAAGTCTAAATCAGTTTTGTCTGCTTCATGCTGAGCATATACTTTTCCCAGTACTTTTTTTAATCAGTTGATTTAATAGAATTATAATTGATTTCATGATCCAGATCCTTTACACTGATTAGAAACAGGAAGGTTTTCAACACTGACCCTTGAGAGAATGCAATTCACACTTTCTTTCATGCTGCCTATCTGAAAGAATATGCTCATGTTCAAGTCTAATTCCCTCCTGCTTGTAACTAAAGAGGTTAAATGCATTGTGTGGTGTTTTTTAAATGCTTGCTACACTAAGATAAAAAAGATGTGCATTGCAATTCAATTGGGTCACTAACAGAATAACCTTAATTTCTATTCAGAATGATATGTACACTTTCAGACAGAGATGAGAAATAATGGGCCTACACTGAATATTGCCTGCCAGCTTGATAAAACTGACAAGAGAGAGTGATAAGGAACTTCTACATCCTCTTATGTTCATGTTTAGTCCTTGGGGTGTTTTGTATTAGAGTTGTGTTGCTGCTTTGTCTGGTAAAGCCAGGTTAAGGCATTTATGCTCAGAAGAAGATAACTGACAGCAATTCGAGACATACACAATAGAGCTTGAGATCTCTAAACAGAAATTCATGCTGATGCTAGGATAAAAAAAAATGTCATTTGAAATCCACTGATGTTTAGCTTTGATGATACCACACAAAAGAGTACATTATATAGAGTGGGCTCTTCCTGTTTTTATCAGACCTAAAAAGGGCATGTGCAGAAAGTTTTATGCTCTATTGTTGTATAGTTCTGCCCTCTGAAGTTCAGGAAAGGTGTCTGTCTTCAAGTACCATAAACTTCAGCCACCATAGAGAAGAGGTCAAGTTCACAGTAAGCAGGATTAGGGTGGAAAGGTCTTATACTACATTATGTTCATTCCTCTGTCCCCATCTGCACCTAAGCTGCGGGTGGAATGTCACTCCTCCTTCCTGAACCCTAGCGATTTGCTTTTGCTCCCAGTCCTGAAAGCTTCTCACTGTACACACACCTCCAGAGTAGAAAACATGTTTTTCTTTCTTATTGCTCTTCTAGAAAGACTTATCTCTCTCCACTTTTGGCAAAGCAGAAGTGAAGACCTATAGATCTTAAAAATATATTTGATATTTATGAGTGTACTTTCCTCACAGGTATTCCTCCCATTGACAGCCCAATATCTGTCTTTTCTTCTTTTAAACAGAATAAAAAACTCTCTTGGAGATTTTGTAAGTACTGCAACTCAGAGTTTGACTGCAACACAATTCTTCCTCATAAACGTGCAAACTAGAGAATGGGTGACTTCTAAAGGAGCAAGCTTAGACTATTACTGTTTAATCTCCTCTAGCACAAAGATTTACAACGTTAATTTGTAGAAGGCAGGTTACTTACAGCCAACAGCCACAGGCTATCCCTCTTTTCCACCTCTGAAGCAAGCACTAAACAATCTCATCCTCTAAAAACTCATTATTTTCTACATATGAGGATCTGTGGAACATCACAGGCAAAGGATGGGTAACTCTACTAGTCAAGTTAGGGGTTCTTAGCCATTCTGAAATCAAATCAGTTATTGGATCCCATTTTCCAGATACTAAACTAGCTCTGGTGGCACTTGGTTGGAATTCATTGATCTTCTTCACAACGTGGTAAAGACTGACTGAGAATTGTTGGGGAAATATAATTACAAGTGAAATCTGCCAATCCCAGAAAACCTCTTCATGGTAGAATAAAAGGGAATGGTTTTATTATTGAATAAGCATTAAACCAGAATGTAGTGTCCACAGGCAATCACTGAAGAGTTTACAGATGCAGAAAAAAAATTCATCCTTTTAGCCAAATACAAATCATTACATACATGTTGTCGAGGCAAACAATAACTAGTCCTCAAGTAAGAGGTCTTTATAGCACCATTTATCACACATATTTCACCTTCAATTCGTCTGGCAATCAGGCTAGCCATTTTTGTTTGCTAATTGCCTGGATCAGAAGAACTAATAAAATTTTGCACTCATATCTCCATAATGTTCTATAGAATTTGGAGCTTGATGACCTATGTTAAATTCTCATGGTTGATGAGGACAGTATCTTCCTTTATGATTACATTTCCAAATGACAGATCCCAGGTCCTCCAGAAAGATGTTCCCCAATCATAGAGCTCACAAAAGGCTCTTACTTAGCATTTTTAAAGGCTTTTTATATTAGAGAGATGAGTTTGGTTCCAGACCATTGGAATAAAGAGCATTGCAATAAAGAAAACTGTAATCTTTTTGCTGGTGGATGGTCTTGCCTTCAACTTGAATGTGAAGCACAATAAAATAAAGTACGGCTTTGACCAGTGTAGTTTAAGTTGTTTGGGTGTCATCCTGCAAAGCTAAAGGTAGTTGGTTCGATTCCCAGTCAGGACACATACCTCGGTTGTGGGTTAAGTCCCTGTCACAGTGCATACAGAAGACATCCATTAATGTTCCTCCCTCACATCTATGTTTCTCTTCTTTTCTTTCTCCACCCCTTCCCATCTCTCTTAAAAATAAATAAATAAATAAATAAATAAAATAAAAATATTTTACAGTATATTTATATATATATATAGTAAAAATATTTTAAAGTATTCTACAGTAAATGCTCTAAGAAAATGAAGATGGGGAAGTTTTTTCCCTTTATGCACCAGGAAAAATTCTGTTGTTTTTTCTTATTTAGACTTATATTTACACTTTACAGAGTCTATCAAGAAAGTACCCTAGCACCATGCAGGTATAGCCATCTGTGTCTGTCCCAGGTACTGCCCATTGTGAAACTGCAAGATACGCATTTGTTTTCTTCAAATCCTTGAATCAATTCATGTATATTGAAAATTCATACAGCCCTTCTAACAGCAAGTAGGCCCAATATTACTTATTATTTACTAACTACAAGTGTCTTCTGCTCAAAGTTCCCTAAAGCCTTGAAAACTCAGTTTAGCAGTTTTTGAGTCCCCTGCCCTCATTTTTCTGTTATTCCTCAGAAAATCTCACTAGTTTGTTGATGTGTGACTTTGATATTATATAAACATCAGTTAGTCACTAATTTAAGGGCAGTAGTTTAAAGAGCAGCTAAGAAATTCCATGAGCCATTAAAAAGAAGAAAACCAGTAACTGCAGTACTACTATGTGCAAGTGTTAAATTCTGTAAAGTAATTAGTCCATAATGAAGTTATTATTGCTGGGAACCACTGGGCTTTAAAACAGCTAATCAGTTAGCCAGTCAATACACATGTACTTCCCTACAGATATACATAGATAACAAACAAATACAGGGAAAATATCGAAGATAAGTACTTATTTGGCACTTAACAGATTAAGCAGCAAAAATTACTAGGAATTTAGGTCATATGAGTAAGAAAATTTGTTTGATTAAATAAAAATACATCAAATTCTGTCTCTAAGACACAAAGTTCATTTTCCTTTACATGTAGAATATTATATATGTAGAAGTGAACTGGCTTCAAAATTCAAGAGTAGGGTAAACAAAAATTAACAAAACTATAAGCAGAGAAAAGAAAAATATCATTTGGAGAGAAAAATCTATTTAATGTCTGAATCAATGAGTTAAATCAGAATGTTAATTACAGAAGTTTTAAAGATCAAATAATGAAAAAAATATTAAAGTACATAAAATGTTTCTAAATCTGTACTCTGAAAAAATATGTAATATTTAATTATTTGTGCTATTAAACAAGAAACTATGGCCCTAGCTGGTGTAGCTCAGTGGATTGAGTGCAGGCCGGTGAACCACAGGATCGTGGTTCGATTCCCAGTCAGGGCACATGCCTTGGTTGCAGGCCAGTTCCCAGCAGGGGATGCAGGAGAGGCAACCACACATTGATATTTCTCTCCCTCTCTCCTTCCCTTACCCTCTAAAGGTAATAAATAAAATCTTTAAAAAAAAAACAAAAAGAAACTATGATACTATATCACCCAAGATTAAAATTAAAAGTATAAATCCTAATGTAAATTGCAATTTTAAAAACATAACAACAACAAAACCTGCCAAAGTTTAGAGACTTTTTTCAAAACTATATTTAGAGACAAATGCAGTCTTTAACGATTTTTATTAAGTAAAAATAATAATAACCATAAATAAAATTAAACTTAGTTTTAAAATTTATAATTAAACAAATGTAAATAAAGGAAAATCAAACAATATTAAATGGAATATAGATATATTTTTAATAAAAAAGAAAGAAAGGTAGCATAGCCTCACTAAATTTAAGATTTCTTGATTTTATGTAATGTATATATGTTGTTTTCTGTAAGCCTAAAGCAAAAAACAAGGGTAAAAACAAAACTATACAGATTTAGAAGGATTAAGTATTTTAACATTGAATATAAACAATTTAAAATGTAAACATACACATTCAATATTATCTTGGAAACTAATTTGAAAACTGTAACAATTATAATTTTAGACCTACATACACACAGTCTATCCAGAAGAAGTCCAGCCATTCCTAACATATTGAGAACTGCTTATGTGACATTGATGTAAGCTGGCAGCCAAGCAGAGTAGACTGGAATACACATGCAGGAACAATGACTTCACTGTAGTAGTCACTGGAGGGTGGTAGATACCCACTTAGTGAGCATGTGTACTGTGTGGCTGTCACATTCAAAATGACTGAGCAAGTGGAGCAATGAATCTGCATTATATTTTCTGTTAAGCTTGAATGTTCCTCCATGGAAACTCTTCATATGATTCAGAAGGCCAGAGCTATGGGCAACAGGTGATTGGCAGCTTCATCACAACAACACGCCCACTCATGTACCATGTCTTATGCGGAATTTTTTGGTGAAACATCAATCCACCCAGGTGATTCAGCCCTGCTACAGCCCATATTTGGTGCCTTATGACTTCTGGCTTTTCCCAAAACTAAAATCACATTTGAAAGGGAACAGATTTCAGACAATTGGTGAGATTGGGCAGCTAATTAATGGTGATTGGGAGAACTATGTGAGGATGCAAGGTGCCTACTTTGAAGGGGACTGAGCATCATTATCTTGTGTACAATGTTTCTTGTATCTTGTATTTTCTTCAATAAGTGTCTCTACTTTTCATATAGCTGGATACCTTCTAAGCAGACCTTTACACTGGTAGTAAAACTGTTACACAGTAATTTTAAAGAACAGTTTAGTAGTACAAGCAAAGTTAAAATATTTTACCTTTAGACCCTAGCAATACTCTTCTAGATACATATCCTAGAGAAATTTCTACATAATACACATGGAAATATATGTGAGGGTATTCACTGTGACATCATCCTAAGAAGCAACTTTCTAAGCTAAATGTGGTCAACTGAAACATAAAATGTGGCATTACCATGAGCTGTAATACTATGTAACTAATGAAATACATCACAAAATCTATTGACTTTTTTAGCATGAGTTATCTCAAATTTTTAAAAAAGGCTAAGTTAAAAACCAAGTTGCAGTGGAATATTAATATTAAATGTGTATAATTTTAAAAGCCCATATAACACATTAAGTATTTTTCACTTACATGTATATCTATAAATGAAGGCAGAGATGGAGGATTGACAGCTTAAGCTTTAATTGTGATACTGTTTTTATGATGAGAAGCAAAGGTATTCGAATTTTTTTAAATAAAGAAGTGATGTCTCAAGGTGAATGATAAGTGACTCAATCTAAATTTATGTATCTAAGATCAACCATAAAATGAATAATTCAAATTAACTAAAAATACGCAATATGAATATATAAAAATAAAGGTCTTAGGGTTTTTTTGTCTTTCAATCTATGAAATAATTGTGAATATGACAATATGTAAGTGTGTGTGTCTATAAAACTTTTTACAACCTTTCCATCCCATATCAAACAGAAATATAACCAAATTAATGTGTTGGTAGCTCCGTATGTTTATAAAGTATGACAGCTGGCTTGCTCAAGGCTGAGTTGGTAATTGTGCATAAGAGACCACCACCCTTGGACATCAAAATGTAGAAATTTCACTTTTTCAGATAACTAATTTCTAACAACACAATGGAAATTTAAATGGGCACACTCAGATGCAAAAAGGACAACTTCTCTCAAAAAATAGAATTGAATGGGTTAATGCCATGTAGTAGTACTTATAAGTGAACGACTGGAATAGTTTTTAAGACAAACTTTCCATAAGGGAATTGATCGTGTATTACAGTGCAGACAATTTTATTAGATACTTATGATAGTGTGCTTTATTTATTACATTCAGACAGGTGCTGAGAAGTAATTTAAAAACAAAATAAGTTTTAAGATTCTTGTAGATTAAGGTTTAACTGATATATTAATAATGTTGACATAAATAAAATCATCCTGTGTGCTCCAAATGATTGATAAATAAATGTTCCTATTTCCTTAAGCTCCCCTGATTATATTCTCTCTGCTTTTTTTGTTTGTTTTTGTGCCTGTGGCTAAGGATACCTGTGGTCACTTACTCTCTTCTCCTGGCCTTAAATGTTGCTTCTGTTGTTGTCTCATAATATAACTTTCCCAGTTATCCTTAATTTTGTGTACCTGCTCAATGTAGACATGAAACTGTCAAGATCCCATCTTCTAATTCAATAATTACAATATTCTTCCTAGTGAAGGACAATCTATTTAAAATTCATTTAATAGCACAAAAATAGAGCCCTATTAGTTTTTTTACAATCTCTTGTATAAAACTGTTAGATTACTTTTTTGACTTCGTGTATAGTCCTCCTGCTATCACATTTTGACTCACATTCTGCCAGAGACTGGGTCAAAGAAAACAGAAGTGTCATCATATGGTACATCCCAAGTCATCGCCCTCATCAGCAGTTTCATGTGCACACACATCGACATGAAAGTCTCTTGCTCTTCTTCCCCTGAGTCTTTCACTTCAGGTAAATTGCTTCAGAGCCTCAAGTTTGAGTTGCCCCGTTCCCCGTTGCCTACCTGCTCGTACGTCATTCTGACTGGCTAGAACTGGGGTAATTAATTGGGCACCTGGTGTAAAATATAATGATCACATTATCTTACCACCAAAACCCTAAATTCTTGAACATAAGCAATAAACACTTCCTCTTCACTATGCTGTTAAAATTTAACCTTTATTTGTAACTGAAGTGCTACAGTCTACTATTTGGTAGTGGAAACAAGTTATATTGACAAAAAAGCAAATTTCAAAGGTATAAATTTGTTAAAGAGCATTTAAAACATTACATTACGAAGCATCTGTGTATATCTTCCCTTCATTTATTTCCTTAATATGTACTCTAAAATCCAGGCAGATTGAACTAATTATAGTTAACTAAATATGGTATCTTGTCTTATTTCTGTATGCTTTATATCTGCTCTTTTATATTCCAGCAATGCAAATACTTTAAAACTTTTGAGATGTTGACTCTCAAAAAGGATGTACACTTTAAAGACCAACCAAGTACAGAAATATGTACATGTATGCCTTCGTATATGTATATTAAAAAGTTTCACATAAAAATGCTTAATCTTACTACATGTAATGTATCTCATAATTTCTATTCATTTAATTTTCTTTTTATTGTTGTTCAAGTACAGTTGTCTCCTTTTTAAGCCCCCCACACCCCCACAACCCCCCGATCCCCGCTTCCTACCCTCGAACCCACCCCCTTTGGCTTTGTCCATTCGTCCTTTATATGTGTTCCTCGATGGCCCTCCCCTTACTACCCCCTATTATCCTTCTCCCCCATCCACTCTGGTTATTGTCAATTTGTTCTAATCAACAAAACAAACAAACAAGGAAAATACAACTAGAGACATTGAAATAATTTTCTTTAAAATATTGATCAAAATTTACTAGACTGATGTTAAGAATCCTTAAAGTGTCATGACTCTAAACAGAGACGGATTTTTGCCTCTTTCAGCTAATGTATATCACTGGTTTTTGTCATTTTCCCCCACAAGTATATAAATGCCTTATATAATATATGCCTTATTAAAATTTACTTGACCGTTATCACTATGTGTTCTTTAGATTAGGGTCCTTTTTTTTCACTTGGGTATTTTTTAAATATATTTTATTCACTATGCTATTACAGTTGTCCCAATATTTCCCTTCTTCCCACCTCTACCTCATACCACCGTTCCCTCTGGCAATCCCCCACTCTTAGTTCATGTCCATGGGTTCTGCATGTAAGTTCTTTGGCTACTCCATTTCCTATACTGTTCTTAACATCCCCCCTGTTTGTGCCTACCAATTTGTACTTCTTAATCTCTGCACCTTTTCCTCCATTCTCCCTCTTCCTCCTGCAAATTGATAACCCTCCAAATGATCACCATACCTATGATTCTGTCCCTGTTCTGGTTGTTTGCTTACTTTGTTTTTTAGAATCGATTGTTGATCGTTGTGAATTTATTGCCATTTTAATGTTCACAGTTTTGATTTTTTTTCTTAAATAAGTCCCTTTAACATTTCATAGAAAAAAAATGGCTTGGTAATGATGAACTCTTTTAGCTTTATCTTGTCTGGAAAGCACTTTATCTGCCCTTCAACTGTAAATGACAGCTTTGCTGGATAGAGTAATTTAGGTTGTAAGTCTTTGTTTTTCATCACTTTGAATACTTCTTGCCAGCCCCTTCTTGCCTAGAAAACTTCTTTTGAGAAATCAACTGACAGTCTTATGGGAACTCCCTTGTAGGTAACTGATTGCTTTTCTCTTGCTGTATTTAAGGTTTTCCCTTTATCTTTAACCTTTGGTATTTTAATTATAATTTGTCTTGATGTGGTCCTCTTTGTGTCCATCTTGTTTGGGGCTCTTTGTGCTTCCTGGACTTGCATATCAACTTTCTTCACCAAACTACAGAAGTTTTCTCTCATTATTTTTTCAAACAAGTTTTCAATTTCTTACTCATTCACTTTTCCTTCCAGCACCCCTATGATTCGAATGTTGGTACATTTGAAGTTGTCCCAGAGGCTCTTTAGTTTATCCTCATGTTTTTGGGATTCTTTTTTCTTCTTTCTGTTCCAATTGTATTTTTCTTGATTTGATTATTGGCTTCATTCAGTCTATAGTTATTTCCCTGTAAATTGTTCTTTACCTCAATTAGTGTAATCTTCATTTCTGACTGGATCTTTTTTATGTTTCTGATGTCCTTGTTAAGTTCCTTGAGCATCCTTATAATCAGTGTTATGAACTCTGTACTGATAGATTACTTATCTCCATCTTGTTCTTTTTCTGGAATTTTGTTCTGTTCTTTCACGTGGGCCATATTTCTTTTCTCTCATTTTGGCAGCCTCCCTGTGTTTGTTTCTGTGTATTAGGTAGAGCTGTTTTGACTCCCAGAGCTGTGTGGCCTAATGTAGAAACACATACCCATAAGTTTGACGGGGCAGAGCCTTCGGTAACTGCCAGGGTGGGGCAACCTGTGAAAACCAGATTGATGGAGTCTCAGATATGGTGCTGCCACTCAGTGACTCTGCCTTAAGGATGAGCTCAGAAAGGAGATAATGCTGCTGCCTGGTCTCTGGATTTTTGTTTAGGAGGAAGCTGTCCCCCAGCACTCGCCCCGATGCCAGAGACTTCAGTTTCTCCTTGTATGCCCCTGGTGCCCTTCCTGCTGCTGTTCCAGTGCTGGAGCTCAAAGGGATTGAGTCTGCGTAAGTCCTAAATCCATTGTGGGCTCTTTAAGAGGAGATGCCTGAGAATCCCATAGCTCCTTCTGCTGCTCCCATCCCCATTAGTTTTGATATCTAGAAATTATAGGGACTTATCTTCCTGGCACTGGAACCCTGGGCTGGATGGTCTGGTGTGGGGCTGGGACCCCTCACTCTTGAGGTATCACTCTCGATTTTTAGCCATCACCACACGTACATGTGAGACTGCCTGTTCCACATTTCCATGCCTCCATGCTTCAACCCCTTCTACCAGTCTAAATAAACGTGACTTTTTAAATTTCTTGGCGTCAGACTTCCATACAGCTCGATTTTCTGATGATTCTGGGTGACAATTGTTTTGTAGCTTAGTTGTAATCTTTGCTGTGGTTTGTTATGAAGGAAATTCCCAGGAACTGGGTTCTTCTCACTGATGTAATAAAAAATATGGATCAGTGAGGCTACTGGTATGCAAGCAAAGTTTATTAGCACTAAGTTCTCATGGGAAAGTAAAAGCAAGGGTGCCTCGAGCAGGGGTGGAAAAAGCAGGGCGGCCAGCGGCTGGGTGACAAGCACCTGAGTGACCAGAACCCAGGTGGCCAGGGGCCCCATGGCTAGAGGTCAGCTTGCCAGTGCCACCCCCCCCACACACATGTAACAAAAGAGCCAAGAGGCCAGGAGAGAATTCTTTGCTCTGAGGACTTAGATAGTTGGTGGAATGGGGTGAGGGAGTTACATATTAATTGATGGGTAAAGTTGGTACCAGCTTCCCCACAGGGAGACGCAACTACCCAAAGGCAGGTATGTGTGGAGGTCTGTTAGCCCAAATCCTTATCTTGCTCCAGACTCTATTTGTTCATTTTGTACATGTGACAGGAGGTAGGCAGTTAACCAAAGTTGTTTAATGTTTTTTTCCCCTGGGCACTGTCATCCCCCTCCTCTACTCTTCTCTACACCTTGGGATGAATACACAGTCTCAAGGTTTTTCTTCTCCCAGCTAGTGGAGATGACACACACAGACTTTCAAGGGCTCCCCTGCTCCTGCAATATCTTGTTCAGAATGCCTGGCAACCTTATCGAACCAGGCTCAGGATGACTAGATCAACATGTGAGCTTTTGCTTTTAGCCTCCTGTATTAAATTCTTCGTTAGATTGCAATAGTGACGGCCCTGCCTTTATTTCACCCCCAGCCACTCATTCTACCATAACAGTTGTGCGAAGAGAGCAATGTTTAGCTATGCCTCCATCTTGACCAGAAGTCTAGATTAGGGCCCTTTTAATTCATCTTTGTATCCCAAGCCTCAGCACAATGTTTAGCATATAGAAGGCACTTAATAAATCTTAATTCTTTTAATTTGTTATAATTTGAAATAATATGTTTGGGGGAATGCTAGATTGAGCATTCCATTTTTCTAGTTCAGGTTTTTGAAATAAAATGTTGGGGGGAATGCTTAATCTGGCATTCCCCCAAATATCTTATTTCAAAAACCTGAACTGGAAAAATTTATGCTCCCAGTATTTAGTTCCAGTAAATTAAGATAGTAGACTGGTGAAAAGATATGTCATGGTTCATTATAATACAGACCCAGATTAGATAGATATATGGAACAATGCTGACCCATTTAAGAGTCATCTAGTGCTATGAACTGAAAGTGTGTGTTTCCCCAAAATTCAGATGTTGAAACCCTACCCCTTGGTTTAATATTAGGAGGTGGGGCCTTTGAGAGGCTCTTAGGACTAGATGAGATCATGAGGGTAGAGTATGAAGATTAATGCCTCAGTAAGATTCATGAGAGAGGTAGCTTCCCCTCTCTACTCTCTGCCACGTGATGCCGGAAGTCATCATCTACAACCCCAAAGCACATTCCCATCATAATGAGACTGCACTGCCACCCTGATCTTGGACTTCCAACTTCCAGAACTATGAGAAATGAACTGCTGTTGTTTATTAAGCCACCCAGTCTGTGATATTTTGTCATGGTAGCCTAAGATTTCAAAGACACCTAGAAATGGCAAAATTATCCTCACTAGTCTCTGACAGAAAGGTTTTTGAAATAGTTCATCTTTATTACCACTAAAAATACCAAAATTAAATAGCTTGGCATTTCATTAATTAGGCTTTAGTTATCTGAAAAATGTTCATGCTCACAGTGACTTTTTCTTTGATCAGGCCAGAAACAGAAAAAAAATCTTCTTTTTTCTATTCCTTAAATCGTTACCCAAAAATGCATTGGTAAAAATACATTTAAAGTCTGATATGTTTTAAAGTAACAAAATAATTTTTTAATCTGACATAATTTGTAAAAACATGACAGACTTTCATAAAATTTCAATATTTTATTCCTAAAGGGTAAGTAAGTATAGTTAGATTAAGTACTGTTTTTTCTTCAACATCTGGAGGATGTCATGATTAAAGTTTATCATAGTCCTGTGAATTATTATGGATGAAAGATTTGTGAACTCTGTAAATTTTATAACCCTTGGAGAAAACTTCACTCTTAGAAGCAAGGAAAATTTTCTTAAAATGGGTCCATTGAACTGAAGTTTACCTGTCACCAGTATCAGAAATAAACATAAATGGACGAAGGAAATGTTCTAGAAATGACATAAATCCTTTCTCCTATATCTGAGCTGTCAGACTAGCATAGAATACAAAACAATACTTCTCAAAAGTTACAGCTCAGATTAAAAATATTTTATAGGTGCAATGTCTCCATGTGATATCCTTCTTGATTAGAGATGTGCTTAATTGATGGACAAACTAATTAGAATTACAAAAATTTTAAACTCAAAGACAACTTTGAAATTTAATTTAAATTAAATTTGCATGTAGTCAAGTAGAAGGCATTATATATATTGACATGGAAAAAATTTTAGAGACATATTTCTTTTATCTTGGGGAAAAATAATGAAATTAATATATTGTGGCACCCATGTGATGGCCACCACAGTGTGCCTTGGGGAAACTTGGAGTAAAATTGCTTCAAATTACTGCCAGCATCGAGGTTCAGACTGATAAAAGCCTTTCCCTGTCACAATTTAAACTGAACAATTTGTAGTCACATCATGTACTCTCTAGTCTACTTCTAGCAGCACAAGACTTGATTTTAGTATTTAATGTGTAAATAAATGCATTAACAGATAATTCATTTTAATTATTGTTAACTATAGATTTTTGAAGTGTGTGTAGATTTAATGCAAATTAAAAATTAAGTAACATTACCAAAACCAAATGCAACAAAGTTAAAGATGATTTTTTAAGACAGTTCTTACTGAAATAGATTATATACACTGAGAAATGCATGAAGCTCAAAAGTACAGTTCAACCAACTTTTACAATCTGCACACACTTAGATAACCATGACCCAGGCCTCTGAGCACAGAGCATGTATGTGCCCTCCCAGTTCCTTGACGTCAATTGCCATGAGTAATCGCTCTCCTGACTTTTATCACTATCAAATTGGATATTCCTGTTCCTATAAATAAAATCATAGAAAAATTCATGCTCTTGCATGTGGTTTCTTGGGCTCAATATCTATGTGATTTATCTTTCTCTTTGAGTGCAGCAATAATTCATGAATTCTTGTTCTAGTATTCACCACCATATGACATCACTATTTACTTCTCCATTGTACTTCATGTTTAACATTTGGCTTATTTCCAAGTTGGGGTAAATACAAATAGTGCTGCTTTAAATATTCTCCATATCTTTTGATACATATATTAGGGTAAATTCCAAAAGCAGCATGTCTAAGTAATAAGGTTTGTATATGATCAACTTTTATAGACACAATTATGCTTTTCTCCAAAATGGTTTTACCAAATTAAGTTCATAACAGCAACATATAAGATTTTTCAATTACTCTATATGCAAAACTTGAGTGGTCAGGTTTTTTCTTCTTAATTTTAGCCATTCTGGTGGATGCATAGTAGTATGGCATTGTGGGTTTAATTTGTATACTCCTAATAATTAATTAGCTTAAAGATATTTCCACATTTATTGGTTACATATACTCTTTTGTTACCCTCTAAAAGTTTACTACATAATTTTTTAAATGGAGATGTATCATTTTCTTACTGATTTGCAGAAGTTCTTGATATACTATGTATAAAATTTCTTTGCCACATATATGTTGAAAATATCTTTTAATATGTGCACTGTACTTTCACTTTCTAACAATACTTTTAAAAATAAAAATTATTTATTTTAAATTACCAAATCTATCAATGTTTTATGATTAATGATTCTTTTCTTTTGCTTTTCAATTTTGTTGTTTGTCTTTTTGCTTAATGTCTTGAAGGTATTTCCATATGTTATCTTCCATAAATTTTCTTTTCATTTTTACATTAAACTTTCAATCCACCTTTATTTAATTTTTGTGTATGATTTGCTTGTTTGCATTTTTAAAGTAACTATCCAATTGACACAGCACTTTCATGAAATTAACATCTTTTCTCCAAATGTACATTGTCATTATTAAGCCAAATAGCAGTTTTATTTTACATTTTCTATAGAATACCAGTTCTATAGCAGACCCTGTTTTTTATAGATCCATTTTCTTCTATAACTACATTTGTCTTTCCTTGAACCAATAATATACATTATTAACCAGATTTATAATTATAACTGGTAGTGTACGTCCTTCAGCTCAGCTCTGATCTTTAGGGTACACTGTGACAGACAAAATTTTACAATGGCCTTGAGTCTCTGGACCTCTGGTATACACACCCTTTACAGTCCCCTCCCCTTGAGTACAGGCAGGACCTAGGGATACAATGGAATAATTATTCATTTGATTAATTTATGGTATGTAGACAAAGAGATGGTATTGTCACTCCTGTAATTGTATTACATTATGAAAGACTATCAGGTAGCAAACTGGAAAAACATTCTCCTGCTGCCTTTGAAGATATAAGTTGTCATATCATGTGAGGATAATGTACTGAGTACATGAAGGTGACCTCTAGGAGCTGAAAGTCACCCTTGGCTGACAGCCAGCAAGAAAACAAGGACCCCATCCTCCTACGTGCAAAGAACTGAATTCTACGAACAACCAGAATGAGCTTGGCAATGGATTCTTTCCTGGTCAGTCTTCCAGATGAGCGTGCAGCCTGGCTGACACCTTAACTGCATTCATGTAAGACCCTGTGCAGGATACCCAGCTGAGCTGTGCCTGGTCTTCTGTTCTACAGAAACCGTAAGATAACAAACAGATTTCATTTTAGGCAACAAAGTTTGTGGTAACTGTTATGTAGCAATAGAAAACTAATAAAAATTTGGCTTTTATTACCATTTTCATTTCCACATATATTCTAAAGTTATCATGACTTCCAATTTAAAAGCCTGCTAAAATTTGAATAGAAAGGTATTTAATTTGTAAATAGAATAGACAAGACTAATTTAGTTTTTCTTAAGTTCCTCTTACTACAACTTTGTTGTGTCAGATTATAGGACATCTACACACAGCTTGTGTTAGACTTATCTTTAGTTATTTAATTTTCTTTAGATGTTCTGAACTTGCGTATTTGAGCTTTAATTTGTAATTATTTGTTGAGAGTATATAGAAAATACTAACTAAATTTGGGATAGCAACTTATATTAAGAAATTTTGATTGGAGCCCTGGCTGGTGTAGCTCAGTGGATTGAGCGTGGGCCTGCGAACCAGACGATCGCGGTTCGATTCCCAGTCAGGGCACATGCCTGGGTTGCAGGCCAGTTCCCGACAGGGGACACACCAGAAGCAACCATACACTGATATTTCTCTTCCTTTCTCCTTCCCTTCCCCTCTAAAGAAAAATAAATAAAATCTTTAAAAAAAAGAAATTTTGGTTGAATTAAAAACACATTCTCTCTAAAACTATAAAATCTGTACATCCTTTGGGGTTTTCTTTTGTGTATATGTGGGTAGAAGATTATGATGGTTAAGTTTCTTTTTTTCATTTATTTGGAATTCTGCAAATATTCTTTTTTTTAATTGTTGTTCAAGTACAGTTGTCTCCATTTTTATCCCACCACAGCCCCCGGTCCCTTCTGTATACATTACAATGCAATACTCATCCATTTTATTTATTCCTTTATGATGTTTATATCTTTTATCTCCTAACTTACTACAATGGCTAATAACTCAGATATAGTACTGAATACTGTATACCTATTCCTAGCAGATATCCTTTCAATTTTCCTAGTCTTAAAGTAAAAATTTCTACTACATAACTATTAAGAATAATGGCTGTTCTACATGTTTTAACTAAAATGCTAAATTAACACAGTTTCATTCTACTCTTAATTTTTTACATTTTGAAACAACTTTAAGTATGGGCTGAATTTATCAGATGCTGCTTCTGCATCTATTAAGATGATCATTTGAGTTTTTCCTTTATTCTTTTAATGAGGCAGATGTGATGATCGATTTCAAATATTAAACCAACTTTGCATTTCTGTAATAGGTCCTATTTCATCAAAATATATTACCCTCTTTATATATTGCTGCAATTTATTTGAACCACATATTTTATTTAAGTTATATGTGTGTGTGTGTGTGTGTGTGTGTGCGCGCGCGCTCAAATGCAGAAAGAAATTAACTTTTTCCTGTGTTGTTCTTGTCATGATTTGGTATGAAAATTATGCTCACTTCAAAGAGAATTAGAAAGCATTTCTTTTTTTCTATGTTCAAGAAAACTCATATAAAATGGTATTTGTTTTGCCCTTCACTATTTAGAATAATTTGCTTGTCAATTTGCATGAACTTTACTTTTATGAGGGAAGAGGATTTTGGAGTTTCAATTTTTAAAATAAATATGAATCTTTAGTAGACATACATTTTTAAATTTAAACTTGTGTCACTTTGGGTACATGTATATATACAAGATGTATATACACATATGTATACTCATAAAAATATGCATCATATAATTTTATTCCCTTTAATATGGTGTATTAACTGTTCATTACCCTTTTAGTATCTGTAGTCTCTTAAGTCATTACCTTTTACTAACTAAAATGATATATATATAACTATGATATATATAAATTATTATATAATATATATATATATATTGTCACATCAATCTTTCCAGAATGTTGTGAATTTTACTAAGCATTTCCATAAACCATTAGCTTTGTTGATTTTCTATATTCCAGGTTTGTAAATTTACAAATTTTCTTCTTTAATTTGCTGTTATCTTTCTTTTATCTTTTAATTGTTTTATTGACTTTAGAGAGAGAGACATCTATTTGTTGTTACACCATTCATGCATTCATTGCTTGAACTGGAATGGAACCCACAAATTTGGTGTATTGGGTGATGCCTAACTAACCGAGCTACCCAGGCAGGGCCTTGTTGCTTTTATGGCTTTTAAACTCAGAATACTAAAATTTCTAGTATATGCCTTTAAGGCTTTTCTTCTGAAATACAAAGGAAATAATATAGGCAAAATTAAAATGAAGAAAGGTTTAGGAATGTCGTTTTCTATTTTTACCTGAGGGATGTACACGCCAAAGGAAAAAGCAAGGATCACCTCCAAAAATGTTGCTTGAAATCACAACTTTAGACTTAAATACTTGATTAAGCAATTGCAGTTAATTCTAATGGGAACTAACTGGTCCTAGAAAACATATCATCCATTATTTTAATAAGGTTATTTTTAGCAGTATGCATAACACATTGGGGCACAGGGGTAGCTAATTTTAATTTCCCATGCAGCAGTAACTGCTGATTTGTATTATTACAAACACCTCTCACGGGCATAAAAACATGAAAGAGGTCATAGGTGAGAAAGATGACAAACTGTGAAACTATTAATTAGATTTTAAAGCAAAGTAAAAGGAAGAATCAACAATATCTCTAAAGTTTTAGCCTGAATGAAGATGGTGGGTGGAATGTGGTAGCTATCTCATCAAGGGAAAGTGGGACTTCTATAGAGTCACTGTTTTGAATAAGACTAAGCATAGTAGAAGTAAAGAGATAAAAGCATTAAGGATTATAGGAGCTTCTGCTTGGTTTGGGATTGATTCCCTGAATGGTAAGTATGGAGTAGGGATTACCCAACTAGCAATTACTCTAAAATGAACCAGAGACCATAGATAAGAAATCGGGTAATATAAGGATGTCAAAGTAAAATGCAACAAAAAACAGGCTGTTATTCTAATAAGCTAGATAAAAAGATGAAGTAAAGATTTATTTTTAATCATATTTCATCGATTATACTATTACAATCACCCCAACTTTCTCCTCTTTGTCCCCGTCCACCCAGCACACCCCAGTCCCTCAGGCAATCCCCACACCATTATTCATGTCTACAGGTTATGTATAGGTTCTTTGGTTACTCCATTTCTTATATTGTATTTTATATCCCCATACCTATTCTATAACTAAGTATTTATAATTCTTTTTTTAAGATTTTATTTTTTATTTATTTTTAGAGAGAGGGGAAGGGAGGGAGAAAGAGAGGGATAGAAACATCAGTGTGTGGTTTCCTCTTAAGCGCCCCTACTGGGGACCTGGCCTGCAACCCAGGCATGTGCCTGACTGGGAATAGATCATTCGGTTCACAAACTGTGCTCAATCCACTGACCTATACCAGCCAGGGCACATTGTAATTTTTAATCCCCTAACCTATTCACCCATTCTTGCACAGTCCCCTCCCATCCGGCAACCATCAAACTGTTCTCTGTATCCATGATTCTGTTCCTGCTCTTTTCATTTGCTTAATTTGTTTTTTAGATTCAATTGTTGATAAATATGTATTTATTGCCATTTTATTATTCACAGTTTTGATCTTCTTTTTCTTAAATAAGCCCCGTTAACATTTCATACAACAATGATTTGGAGACGATGAAATCCTTTAGTTTTTTTCTTATCTAGGAAGTTCTTTATCTGCCCTTCAATTCTAAATGATAACTTTGCTGGGTAGAGTAGTCTTGGTATAGGTCCCTGTTTTTCATGACTTTGAACATCTCTTGCCAATCCCTTCTAGCTGCAAAATTTCTTTTGAGAGATTAGCTGACAGTCTTATGGGAACTCCCCTGTAGGTAAGTGACTTCTTTTTCTCTTGCTGATTTCAAGATTCTCTTTGTCTTTAACCTCTGGCATTTTAATTATGATGTGTATTAGAGTGTGCTTCTTTGCATCCATCTTGTTTGGGACTCTGTTCTTTCTGGACTTTCAAGTTTATTTCCTTTACCAAATTAGGAAAGTTTTCTTTCATTATTTTTTCAAATAGATTTCCAATTTCTTGCACATTCTCTTCTTTTTCTGGCATCCCTAGGATGCAAATTTTGGAAGCTTGAAGTTGGCTCAAAGGCTGCTTATACTACCCTTGCTTTTTTGGATTCTCCTTTCTTCTTGTTGTTCTGATTGGTTGTTTTTTGCTTCCTTATGTTCCAAATCACTGATTTGATTCTCAGCTAAATTCTCTCAACTGTTGTTTCCCTGTCAATTATTCTTTATTTCAATTAGTGTATCCTTTGTTTCTGACTTGATCTTTTTTATGCTGTTGAGGTCCTCACTAACTCCCTTCAGGATCCTTATAACCAGTGTTTTGAACTCTGCATCTGATAGATTGCTTATCTCCATTTGTTTTCAATCTTTTTCTGGGATTTTGATCTGTTCTTTCATTTTGACCATGTTTCTTTGTCTCCTCATTTTGGCAGCCTCCCTGTGCTTGTTTCTATATATTAGGTAGAGCTTCTATGATTCCATGTTGGTAGAATGGCCCAATGTACTAGGTGTCCTTTAAGGTAGGTGGCACTGCCTCCCCTATCACTCTGGGTACTTGTGGGCTGAGTACACACTCCTCTTGAACTTGAGCCTTGATTTCTGTTGGAAGGTCATGGGAGGGATTTACCCAGGCCAGTCATTGGCAAGGATTAGCTGTGGCCACTGACCACCAACCTCTGGCCTCCATGGAGGATCAGCTGTGCAAAGGCAGGGTCATAGTGTTTCAATGTAGCCTGTTGCTGTCCACTAAGTGACTAGGCTCTGGGGTTTCTCAGGTGGTAAATAAAGGCCACCCTGCCTGAGCTATAGAGCAATCTGTGATGGCTGCTACTTGTTGGGGTCTTTTAAATTCCAAGGCAAAGCCAAGCTGTAAATCCAGGCTGGTTGCTGCTAGTACTGGGTCTTTGGCCACTTATAAGAAATACATGGACTAGGGGCTCACTGCAGCTAGCTATTATTTGTTTCAGAGAATGTAGGAAGTTGTGAAGCATGAGCCAATGCCACCCATTCATATGGAAAAGCAGCTTGGATGGGCCCATAAGGTGGGTGGGGTGGAGTATCTCAGTATCTCCAGGATGGAGCAAACAGTGTTAGCCAGGTAGATGTAGTCTCAGATATGGCACCAGCTGGCCGGCTCTGTGTGGAGAGGGTTCAGAAAAGAGACAGTGGCCTCTCCCCACCATCCTGTTGTGAGAAAGCTGTCCCCCCAGCTCTTATCTTAATGCCAGATACTTCAGTTTCTCCCTGTGTGCCACTGGTGCCATTTAAACTGTAACCCCCACACTACAGCTCAGAGGGAGTGAATCTAAGTCAGTGTGTGGGTGCTTTAAGAGCAACTTTTTGGGACCCCATATGTTTCTTCCACTGACTCAATCACCACTGGATTTTGCAGCCACAAGTATGGGTACTTATCTTCCCTGGCACTGGAACCCTGGGGCTGGGACTCCTTGCTCCTGAGATATCCTTCCCAAATTTGTATGCATCACACATGGATGTGGGACAGCCCATTCCACATCTCTGCCCTCCTACCAGTCTGGATGGCTGTGGTTTCTTTAATTCTATAGTTGTCAGACTTCCATTCCACTCAATTTCTGACAGTTCTGAGTGATGGTTGTTCTCAGTTGTAATTTTGATGTGGTTGTTTGAGGAAGCCATGTTTACCTATGCTGCCATCTTGACTGGAAGTGAAGATTCAGATTGGAAATACTCATCATGGAGGGATCAAGAAAGCTAAAGACAAAGTTAGCGGCAAGCCTTGGGGATTTGTTCAAAAACACTTTGATAAAATGGGCTTTCTCCAAGTCTTTTTAAAAACAAATTTCTCAGTTCAAAGAAAGTTAAATCTCTTTTTCACTACCTTTGTTTTGGAATTATGAACATTTCTCTAGTTAAAGCCATTGCATTTTCAAGTACTTCTGAAACCATTATATATATTTCTAGGATTATCCAAATCAGTAAATATATTATAGAAAAAAGAAGCTAAGTTTCTCACTGTCAGTGAAACAAGTTACATATAAGGATAAAAATTTAAGATGCAATAGTAGAATTAAAATAAATATAGGTATCAATGTGTTCATGAATTAGAATATATACACATATTATCTAGCTCTATAGTTCTGTCTGATAAGAAGGGCCTAAAGGCAAACATACCCTCGTAGCAATGAGCACACCAAGTGCCCAAATCCTGTGGGAAAAAATATATATATAAACGTATATATTAAGTGTAATTATTATGCATAATAGAACTATATATATAAAAATATATCAATATGTACATAATCACTTGATGAAACTAGAAATACATATCCAACATAAGGTAAGCACAGCTTTGATTCTTTTTTTAAGTCCTCGACCGAGGATATGCCAGTTTTAAAAATGGATTTTAGTGCAAGAGGAAGGGAGAGAGAAAAACATCAATCAGTTGCCTCCCTTACACTCCCTGACCAAGGATGAAACCCGAAACCTGGGGATAGGCCTTGACCAGAAATCAAACCTGCGACCTTTTGGTTTTTGGCATGATACCCCAAAGCAACTGAGCCACCCAACCAGGGCAACCTTAATTCTTTTTGTTTTAAAGTCTTTATTGTCACCTATACATAGTGATTCTATCTATCTATCCATCCACCCTATCACCTGTTATCTATAATGTCCTAGGTATGTATTGTATTCCTGTTCTCTATCCATACACAATACAGAAGAGCTTTCTTTCCTCCTGCCTCTTATTTTCATATGTAGGAGACAGGTATTAAAAAATAGAAATAAATATATCTTCAGATTGTAGTTAATTACTGTGAACAAAATGGAAATGTATCATAAGACAGTAACTTGACTGGGCTGATAGGGAGAAAGAGTGGTCTCCGAAACAGAAGATGAGGACTGACAAAGCTCTCCTGCTTGGACACCTAAAGGACACTAGTAAATTTTCTCCAGCTGCAGAAATGCATTTGTGAACAAAAGCCTAGGAAAGATTTTGGCATATTGACAAATAGTAAATAAACCACTATGCCTAGATCTCAAAAGAAAGTGGTGTGTACATTCTGAAATTAGAGGTAGGTAGAAATAAATTTGTGAACATCCAGATTTGGATTTTACTTCAAAACTCTAGCAAAAGCTCAACATAATCAGAAATTTAAAATTTTGAACTTAGTACATTCAGCAAAAGGTGAATTACATGTATAATTTTAAAATTATAAAATTTTATAATTTTACAATTTATAACATTTACAAAAATTTTACTTCTGTACTCATAAAACTAGAATAGCCTTTTATTACATGTATATATTACTTTGGCAGATTAAATTTCAAGTATCAAAACTGAGCAGAAGTATATAAAAAACAATTTCCAATAAGGATTGCATGGCAATTAATTTCCCACCCCATCCCAAAACTGTGCCCGAAGCTCTTTTCTACCACGTAGCTTTCTGAACACAAATAAGTATCTCCAATACAAATAAGTATTTCCTTAGGTAAGGAAAGTGGACATACCTAAGGAATACAAAAATCATCTGCCTGTAGAAAATCAATACTACTGCCAAAAACATAATTTATTGATAATATGTTATACACTGTTTTTTTTTTTTTTTTGCTTTTAAACAGAACAGGAATACATTAAATGAGTATTTCCCAAAGGCTCTTAATTGTACTCTACTTTCATGACAGCTTTTGGTATGACATTTAATTCTGTAAAGAAGTATTCCAGGTCATGCCTTCATTGTTTGTGGTTCTCTACGAATAGCAGATACTAGTTAACAAATTCATGTATTCAGTAACTCTGTTGCCATTTGTGCCTTTCTTAATAAATTTATTTTGGAAAAGCTCTGATAAATGGTTATCTCTTTGTACATATCATTAGGTTATCTTTGAATTCACTGTCTCCTGGTCTCAAGGATGACTGCAGAAATATGACCATAAGACAGGAGCTTCTCATTACACCTGGAAGCAATAGGATTATAGTACTTATCATCTCATTATCTCAGTGGATAGTTGTGGCTGCGGATATGCTCTCATTATCTCTATTGGGGATTATAATGAATATATACATATTACTGTGCTGTGGTATTGGAGAGTTACACATAAAATTGAGTGTTCTTCACTGTAATATGAAGTGGGTAGATACTAGTTGAAGTACAGCTACTGTTTTTTTCTTAGAGTTTCCTGTATTCATTTCCATTTGATATTTGCTCCTTAAAATTTTACAGTTAGAAAATTCTGGTAACAGTAAATGAATAATAAAATGAAATGAATAAAAATACTGAAGAGAATAAGAGCTTAGAAAAAAAGAAGACAAACTGTCAATGTTACGGATGCACCCTCTTCTCCCCCTCACCCCTCCATTTGAGATTATCATTCAAGTAAAATACAACATGGTAACAAGTTCACATGACAAATAAGTAATTTTAGTTTTGAACGTTCCTGTTTTCATTTCAATCCATTAGCTATCAACTTTCCTATATAAGGAATTATAGAAAATACCCTTTGCTTATAATAATTCTAAATGAAGCAGTTTGGTTTAGAGCACTTTCATAAATACAATGTTAAACAATCTCATAACAATTTCAGAGAGGCAAGTAAAGTTCAGAGAGAAGGACAAAGAAAAACCCACAGTTCACACAGCTTATAAATTATGTTTCCAAACTCCTCCAAAGTGAAACCAGAGACAAGAGCAAAATTTTGGCTCTCAAAGGCTAAATAGTGACATATATTTCCAAGCAGTCTGTTAATATATTATACAAACAAATCTAATCTCAATTTTCCCCACTTTTTATTGAGAAATTTAGTAATTATTTAGACTTATGGCTTTAAATAAAGAGAATGTACATATACAAATGTAGACAGTATTACTGGTAGGTTTAACTCACTAACATTGGGAATAATTAAATCACCTCTCTTTTTAACGTTTACATTAAATTCTGTGGCCTTCATCAGCTTCTATTAACAGAACATCCAATTTCTTTGTCTTGGCACTTACCACCTAATTTTGGTCCTCACCAAAATCCAAAGAGACTAATTCGCTTTCCAAGTTCACAGCAAAGAGAGAACCAGAGAATTAAACATTTTTGGCTGCTGTTCTCTTGTGCAAGGTTTGCTGCAGAAAATACTTTAGCGCTCGCTACTATGTTGGTGTTGTTCATCTGAGGCTCTGTGGGGATTAGACAGTCCCTACCTGGCATGCAACCAACAGTGGCTCTCTGAGTGGTCCCCTAAGTTAATAGGTTTTTAGTTTACTTTCAAATGGAAATATCACTCAGTATTCCATTCAGTGACTACCACACTCAACACTACTCTATCTGCTTTCATCCACTGATAATACTCACACACAAGTACTTGAGTGTAAAGTTGGACCCAAATTCACTCCAGTTATACCCAAGATAACCTCCCATTTCAAGGTCCTAAGACTTCATTCCTGATCACCCCATTCACCAGAGTTCCCAGTAATACTGAACTCCGTTAAGGGGTTCCTTCCTACTCTTCAACTCTCTCTTTCCAGTGGGCACAGAGGCAGATCCTTTAATCCTTTTCAGGAGTCTAGGTAGGGTTAAGAATAGCAACATTTTTCTCTGGCTGGATGGCTCAGTTGGTTAGAGCATCATAATCCACTGGAGCGTCACCCATAAACAAAAAGGTTGTGCTTTTGATCCCTGGTGTCAGGGCACCTACGGGAAGCAACCAATCAATGTTTCTCTATCCCCTCCCCCACTGTCTTTCTCCTTCCCTCCCTTCCTCCTTTTCTCTCACTGTCTAAAATCAGTTAAAACAAAACAAAAAACATCGCAAAACATATCTCAGGCAAGGATTAGAAAAAAAGTGTTAATGTTTGATTAACACAAAATATCCTGTCATATCTCTCTCCTAGTCCAATGACTGCTTTCAGACCTTATATTTATATAAGTAAGGGGGTCATTCAAGTGGTCCTTCAGAGATTGTAAGAAATCCCTCTCCTAGTAACATTCTAAAAAAATCTGGCAACTTAAGTGGTGACCTTCCTACATCAGACTATACTAAGCAGATTTTTGCTCTATTAAATTATTTCTCAAATGGAGAATTAAGAAGTGATAGGGTTTTTTAAAATTCAAATTTATTTTATAACAGTACAGTATATCATTCATTCATGGGGCAAATACTTATGAGTTAACATGAACTACACAACAGCAGTGAATAAAACAGCCCAAAGCTGCCAGTTTGAAGCTTATATTTTGTTGGAGGAAAAGATAGTAAGCAGTGAACAGATTAAGTAAATTGCATACCACATTGCATACCACAAAGTCCTAAGGGAACAAATGAGCAGGATAAGAGAGATTAGAGTGTGGAGGGAAAGAGCTGTGATTTAAACTATAATAAGGTAGTCAAGGTAAATCTCCTCGAGAAGCAGGCCTTAGTTAGGAGGGTGAGGGAATCAGCCACAGGACTAGCTCTTATCCTTTGAGATAGCATGGTTGGACCAATATTATGCTAAGCAAAATAAGCCAATCAGAGAAAGACAAATATCATATGACCTCACTCATACATGGGATCTAATGAACAAAATAAACTGACAAACAAAGTAAAACCAGAAGCGTGGGGTAGATCACAGAGGGGAGTAGGGTAGGTGGGACTGGAAGACATTAGCCAAATAACATACATGCATGTGTGCACAGCCCAAGGACACAGACAACAATGTGGTGAAGGCCAAAGTGGGGTGAGGAGGGCTGGATGGAGGAAGACAAAGGAAAAACAATGGGGGACATCTGTAACTATGTCAACAATAAAATAAAAAAGATACAAAAATAGAAAAGCATTCCAATAAAAGGAGCATTCAGAATAAAGGCTCTTTATTATATGACAAATGTCATATAAGGGATATAAGCCTTCAAATCTGTATAAGAAGTTGCAGAGCTCTGGATACGGGATTTGGGGAAGCTATTCATAAATTTATTCTTGTTGGATATTGCCCAAATTTCCAAATCTTTTCTTCAGATCCTCCCTTAATCCTATTGTTCCAAAAGCTATACTTTGTGAAATGGGCACTATTAATATCTGCTAATGGACTGTTACTTTATTCATATTTCAAGAAATGAAATGGGTCCCAGGAAATTAAGAAATGTGATCAGCATCTACATTTTTATATAATTAGTCTGTTTATAATAAAACTGTAATCTCTATGTCCTCATGTAATTAAAATTTCCTTCCTGTCTCATTTTGTCTCTGGATAGCAATCTTATCGTAGTTTACAAATTTTATCATAAACTTATAAACTATATACATATATCAAATAATTTTAGTTTATTCTGCCAACACACCAGAATACTATTCTCTTGTATTCCTTACTAATTCTGGTTGGCTAGCCAGTTTATTAGTGAACAGTTCTTAGTTAACATAGACCAGGCATTGGATTTGATTTCTATGTGGGATGCTCTGATGCACAGTCACAGATCCATACCATTAGCTGACTGAGGAAGCTTTGCTCCTCTACACAAAAATAACAACTCTGAAATCTGTGCCCTTCATTCTGACATATTTCTATAACTGTACGTATAATTGTATCGCCACACCCATGTAAGAAATGTGTTGCACTATGATGTTATCATAGCTACAATGTCAGAAGGCATAAACACCCTTGTATATGCAGTCCTTTATTGACTAAAACATAATTATGTGGTTAATGACTATGCATCATAATGATTTAATATTTATATACATTATGAAGTGATACCTATGATAAGTCTAGTTGTTATCTGGTACCATACAAAGTTATCACAAGGTTATTCACTGTTTTCCCTAGGCTGTGCACTACATCCTCATGACACCCTCTGGGTCCATCCATGTTGTCACAAATGGTGGGATTTAATGTTTTTTTTTTAATGCCTAATATTCCTTTGTGTACATATATCACTTCTTTACCCACTCAATGACCAATGAAAACCTAGGTTGTTTCCATATCTGTTATTTTAAATAATGCTGCAATGAACATAAGGGTGAATTACTGTTTTCATTTTTGTCAAATAAATACCCATAAACAGAATTGCTGGATCATGCGTTACTTCTATTTATAATTATTTGAGGTAGCTCCATACTGTTTTCCATAGTGGCTGAAGCATTTAACATTCCCACTGACAGTGTACAAGAGTTCCCCCTTTTCCACATCTTTGCCAACACTTTACTTTTTGTCTTTGTGACAATATCGATCCTGAGAGGTGTGATGTGATATCTCACTGTGGTTTTGATTTTCATTCCCATGATGGCAAGTTATATTGAACATCTTTTCATATGCCAGTTGGCTTCTCTGATATAAGTGTACATTTTCAAGTACTCTGCCCATCTAAGAATAGGGTCACTTTGTTTGATATGAAGTTATTTAACTTCTTGACATATTTTTCATGTTAACTCCTTATTAAAGGTGTGATTTACAGATACCTTCCCCCAATCAGTAGGTTGCCTTTTTGTTTTGTTGGTGGTTTCTTAAGCTGTGCAAAAGGCTTTTTAGTTTGATGTAATCCCATTTGTTTACTGTCTTTTGTTGTACTTGCCTGAGAAGACTGATCCAAAAAACTATTGCTAAGACCAATGTCGGAGCTTACTGCCTTTGTTTTATTTTAAGAGTTTTGGTTTTAGGTCTTACACTCAAGTCTTCAATCAATTTTAAATTTATTTCCGTAGTGGTGTAATACACGGTTCCAGTTTCATTCTTTTGCATGTAGCTGTCCACTTTTCCTAATGCCATTTATTAAGGAGACTGTCTTCTCCCCATTGCATATTCTTGCCCCTTTTGTCATAGATTAATTTACCAATATATGCATATGTTCATTTCTGGTCTCTTTATGCTATTCCATTGATCTCTGTGTCTGTTTCTGTGCCTGCACCATACTCTTCTGATTACTGTAGTTTTAGAGTGCAGCTTGAAATTGGGAAGTGGGATGACTCCTGCTTTGTATTTCTTTCTCAAGACTCTTTTGGCTATATGAGGTCTTTGTGACTCCATACAAATTTTAGAAGTATTTATTCTAGTTCTGTGAAAACTACCACTGGTATTGATGAAACCACAAAAGTCAGTGCTTGTGCTGCCTGTCACTACCAGAACCAATAAATAGAAACCAGGATTGAATCTTTATGGGCACTTCATTCAGATACCGGTGATCTGAGAAGATGGTAGTTTTAGGACCCTCAAAAAATGTCTACTTACACCATACACCAAAATAAATTCAAGGTGGATAAAAGACTTAAATATAAGCCGGGAAACCATTAAAGTCCTAGAGGAGAGCATTGGCAGGAAAATCTCAGATATTCCACCCAGCAATACTTTTACTGATACGTCCCCTAGAACAAGGAACTAACGGAAGAATAAACGAATGGGATCTCATCAAACTTAAAAGCTTCTGCATGGCCAAGGAAAACAGAATCAAGATAAAAAGAGAAGCAACAGTTTGGGAAAACATATTTGCCAATGACACCTCAGACAAAGGTTTAATCTCCAAAATATACAAAGAACTCACACAACTCTACTCAAAGAAGACGAGCAACCCAATTAAAAAATGGGCAAAGGACTTGAACAGATACTTCGCCAAGGAGGACATACAGAGGATCCAGAGACACATGAAAAGATGCTCGATATCACTAGCTATCAGAGAGATGCAGATCAAAACCACAATGAGATACCACTTAACACCAGTCAGAATGGCTGCCATGAACAAAGAAACAAACAAGTGCTGGAGAGGTTGTGGGGAAAAGGGGACCCTAGTTCACTGTTGGTGGGATTGTAGACTGGTGCAACCACTATGGAAAGCAGTATGGAATTTTCTAAGAAAACTAAAAATGGACGTGCCTTTTGACCCAGCAATTCCACTGCTAGGAGTATATCCTAAGAACCCTGAAACACCAATCCAAAAGAACCTATGTACCCCGATGTTCATAGCAGCACAATTTACAATAGCCAAGAGTTGGAAGCAACCTAGATGCCCATCGGTAAATGACTGGATCAAAAAACTATGGTACATTTACACAATGGAATTCTATGCTGCAGAAAGGAAGAAGGAACTACTACCCTTTGCAACATCATGGATGGAACTGGAAAGCATTATGCTGAGCGAAATAAGCCAGGCGGTGAAAGACAAATATCATATGATCTCACCATTAACAGGAATCTAAACAACAAAACAAACAAGCAAGCAAAATGTAACCAAAGACACTGAAATACAGAACGTGCTGACAGGGTCCAGAGGGTAGAGGGGACAGAATCACAGGGGAAAAGGGGATAGACTCACATGAATAAGTATGAAGGACACATGGACAATAACTAAGGTGGGGGGCGGAGATGGGAGGGAGGTGAGGAGCACTGGGGGGGGCAGGGCTGGGAATACAAGAAAGAAAACTGTACTTGAACAAAAGTTAAATTAAAAAAAAAGAAAAAAAATGTCTAAACCTCTAAGCTCAAAATGACTTTTCTAAAAGGAGAACAAAGCATAAGTAAGGTTGGGGAAAAAAAGGTTAATTGGATAACGCTTATAATCCTGCATACTAATACTAATACTTTCCTAATACTTTCCTAATACTTCTTTATCTGTTGATAATCAATTCTTTATCTGTGTGGTAGACTTCCTCCATGGAACACAATGGCTCAGAGACGATTTCAGTCACCTGAAGACCTCCTAGAGTCACACAGGTCACGCATTACAGTTCTTGGAATAATACCTTTCCACATGCATTAATCACTTAAACCTATCAATTATGACTGAAGCTAAAAATCTTTAACTCAAGCCCTCCTATCCTTCTGATAAAGACTGCATTGAATCTGTAGATTGCTTTGACTAGAATGAACCTTTAAATAGCACTAATTCTTCTAGATGATGAACACAGTATATCTTTCCATTTTATTTACATAGTCTTCAATTTTATTCATCAATGTCTTATAGTTTTCAGAGCATAGGTCTTTCAACCCCTTGGTTAAATTCATTTCTAGGTATGTAATTCATTTTAATTCAATTTTATAGTGGAGTCTTTTCTTAATTTCTTTTTCTGATAAATTGTTATTAGCATGTGGAAATGCAATAATTTCTATGTATTATTTCTATACCCTATGATTTTACTACAATTATTTTTCAGTTCTAACAGTTTTTTGGGGTTTTCCATATATACATATATATAGTATCATTCATCTATGAACATCGACAATTTTATTTCTTCCTTTCCAATTGGGACACCTTTTATTTCTTTCCCTTGCCAAATTGCTATGCCTAGACATTCCAATACTATGTTAAATAAAAATGACAAGTGTAAAAATCCTTGTTCCTGATTTTAGAGGAAAAGCTCTCAGCTTTTCAGTTGAGTACAATGTGAGCTGTGGGTTATAAATTGCCTTTATTATGTTGAGGAAGGTATGGGGAAGGAAAGGCATTCTATAATCCTATGATCACAGCTCAGTATTTTTGTGAACCTATGCTTCAAACTATAAATTTAACACTTAGTTCCTCTCCTCTTCAGGTGTGACAAGAATGCCTAGAGCAGACTTAAAGGCCAGAGCCCTCTGAAGTTGGTTATTTCATTTCCCTAAGTTGTTTAGACTATGATAAAATCCCAGCATGTTCAGCTCTGCTTAAACAGTTTGCCGTAAGGGCAGACCTCATCATGAAGAACAAAATGATCTGCTATAATTCCAAATGGTTCATTTTTCTCTTTTCCTTTCTGGAAGTATGAAGACACAATTCTCTGATATTTACTATATGAATCTAACAGATGTGTGAGGTAAAACAAAAGTGTGGGACCACCCCAAAACTGGGTTATCTTGCAGCTTTAATCTCTCACTTTTCCACACTGAGCCTCCAGAAATTCATCAATTATAGTTCAGGTTTCCCTAAATTGGCACTGGTTTCTGTGGAAGTTTCAGCTAGTAAGTTTCTGCTTTGGTACATTGTGATTCTCTGTATTTGCCTGTCACACTCTCCAACATTGGGGCAGCTGTTTACTCTATGACCTCATTTCTCTTAAAATGAGGATCTGTTAGGTAGCAGCCAGAGGGGAAATAAAGGCAGAGCCCTAGCCATCATAATCTAACAAAGAACTTAATACAGGAGGCTAGAAGCAAAGGAAGACATGTCTCACCTCTTGACCCAGCAGTCCTGAGCCTGGTCCAGTAACATCGCCTGACATTCCAAAGAACACAAGCAAAACTACAACAGTATAGGAGGAGGGGAGAGTCCTTGAGACTGGGCTTCTGTAAGCTTCTGTAACAACATTACTAAGATTGCCAGGTGTCCTGAATATTCCAAGGCCTAGAAGGCAGGAGGGGAGACTTTGAAAGTCTATGCACCATTTCCACTATCTGGGAAAGAACACCCACAAATACCTACGTTTGTGTAGTCACATCCCCCCGGGGGGAAGCTATCACCACCTTTACCTACCAATCAATATGTAACTCCCTCACCCCCATCCTGCCAACTATGTAAGTCCTCAGAAGAAAGGACATGATGCTTCTTGCCACCCATGCTCTTGCCTTTCCCCCCAACCTTAGCTATGCTCCATCTCTTCCACGAGAACTTGCATGCTAATAGGCTTACTGACCTGTAATTCCTTATTGCATCAGCATGAAGAACCAAGTTTCTCCCATTACAGATATAACATTTATTTTATTAATAAATGTTATATTATTTTGTTCATATTATTATTCATTGTTGGAATGGAGTGGAGATTTCTAAGCTTTTTATATAACAGACCAGAAATTAAAAGTCTGCCTCAGGTTTTTCAGAAATATATTTATCTTATATATAAAACAGATTGTCTTTGTGGCCTACCCCACAACTGTCTATTTTTTAACTTGTTTAGAATGTGATAGTTAGAGGTGCTAAAGAAACCTTACAACCAGGATGGAAGACTGTGCTGACATCTAAGGAGGGCAGGTCAGAAAGGGGATGAAATTTGGGCCCCAAATTATCTCTTGTATATCTGAGATTGTCCACTTCTGGAATTCCTGTTATGTGAGATAAAAATAAGTCTGTGTTAACCAAGGACACTCACGAGTAAATGGTTTACACTTCTCCTCAACAAACAGAGGGTAAATATAACTTAAAATACTCTACTCTCACTAGATGAGGACTTTCAGCCAAGATGGAGGTGTAGACAGACACACTGTGCCTCCCTGCACAACCAAAAGAAGGACAACAACAAATTAGAAACAAAAAAACAGCACCGACAGAGAATTGAACTGTATGGAAGTTCAACAATCAAAAATTTAAAGTAGACACATTCATCGAGACTGCTAGGAAGGGTGAAGACGGTCAGCTGGTAGGGAGGACCCTCGGCAAGGTGGTGGTTTGCGGACACTGCAAGGCAGCAGATTGCAGACTGAGTGGTCCCACATTCACGTGCAGGAATAACTGGAATAACCAGGAGGAATAACTAGGGAGGGAGATAAACCACATGACCCAGGGTTCCAGTGTGGAGAAATAAAGCCTCAAAGCCTCTGCCTGAAAACACCTGTGGGGATTGAGGTGGCAGTGGGAGAAACTCACAGCTTCACTGGAGAGTTCGTTGGAAAGACCAACAGAGTCCTAGAATGTATACAAGCCATCCCACCCAGGAATCAGCACAAGAAAGTCCCAGTTTGACTGTGGGTAGACAGGGAAGTGTCTGAAAATCAGCAAAAAGCAGAACAAGTGGCACTGTTCCCTCTTGGACACCTCCCCCGTAGACAGCATCACAATGCAGCAACATGGCTTGCCCCACCCTGGTGAACACCTAAGGCTCCGCCCCTTACTATGTAACAGGCACACGAGACAAAAAAAGAAAAAAATTACCCAAATGAAGAACAGTTAAGCTCCAGAAAAAATACAACTAAGCAATGAAGAGATAGCCAACCTATCAGAGACACAGTTCAAAATACTGGTTATCAGGATGCTCCAGGAACTCACCAGGTTCTTCAACAGCATAAAAAAGTCCCGGGCAGCAATGACGGTCGCATTATGTGAAACAAAGAAAAATCTACAGGGAAACAACAGTGAAGTGAAGGAAACCAGGACAAAAATCAATGATTTGAAGAAGGAAGATAGAAACATTCAACCAGAGCAGAATGAAGAAACAAGAATTTTTTTAAAAATGAGGAGAGGCTTAGGAACCACTAGGATATCTTTAAATGTCCCAACAGCCAAATCATAGGGGTGCCAGAAGGAGAAGAGGAACAGCAAGAAATTGAACTTATTTGAAAACATTATAAAGGAAAACTTCCCTAATCTGGCAAAGGAAACAGACCTCCAGGAAGTCCAGGAAGCTCAGAGAGTCCCAAAGAAGTTGAACCCAAGGAAGAAGAAGTGAAGAAGCACACACCAAAGCTCATCATAATTACATTAGCCAAGATCACAAAGATAAGGAGAGAATCTTAAAAGCAGCAAGAGAAAAGGGAACAGTTGTCTACAAAGGAGTTCTCATAAGACTGTCAGCTGATTTCTCAAAAAGAAATCTTGCAGGCAAGAAGGGCTGGAAAGAAGTATTCAAAGTCATGAAAGGATAGGACCTATACCCAAGATTAGCCTATCTAGCAAAGCTATCATTTATAATAGAAGGGCAGATAGAGTGCTACCCAGATAGGGTCAAGTTAAAGGAGTTCATCCTCACCCAACCCATATTATATGAAATGTTAAAGGGGCTTACCTAAGACAAAATATCAAAAACATGAACAGTAAAATGACAACAAACTCATAGCTATTAACAACTGGGGAAAAAAAACAAGAACTAAGCACACAACTAGAATAGGAACAGAATACAGAAATGGAGATCACATGGAGGGTTATCTGTGGGAAAGTAGGACAGGGAGAGAGGGGGAAAAGGTACAGAGAATAAGTAGCATAAATGGTAGGTACAAAATAGATGGAAGGAGGTTAAGAATAAATAGTATAGGAAATGTAGAAACCAAAGAACTTATATGTACAACCCATCGACATGAACTATAGTCGGGGGAATGCAGGTGAGAGGGGGTGTGCAGGGTGGAGGGGAATAAAGAAGGGAAAATGGGACAACTGTAATAGCATAATCAATAAAATATATCTAACGAATTAAAAAATAAAACAAAATACTCAGGGAGACAGCAGAAATCCAATTAGTACTGTTTGTGCCAACCACACCCAAAGAAATCTCATTTTGGCACATCAGCACAAAGCTTATGGATATTCTACTGAGATCCTCCCTGAAATCTCTGGCCTTTAAAACTCTCAAGACGAAGGACCCAGCTGTACTCTTCATTCCAGGAGCACACCAGTGCCTTTTCCTCCCTCCTCTTCTTCCCCCACAGGTGTACATCTCCTAAATTCTTAAGACTGCAACCAGGCCAGCAATGGGCAGCAGCAGCTTGTCCCGGGTTAATTCCCTGAAGGCCCCATTTTCTCTGACCTCTTAGTAAGCCAAAACAGCCCTGTCTAAGCTCTCTCCTGTTGATTCTTCTAAGCCCTTTCTTGTTTCACTGTCCCCAGCTTTAATAGACAAACTCTCAAAAAATAAACAATCAGATAGATAGATAGATGGGCAAATAAATAAAAGTTTGTGTTGTCTAAGTCACTTCTGGTCAGTTATTCTTTTGCTTCGCAGCTATAAGTAGTCCAACTGAAAGATTTTAAAAATGAGAAAATATCCAATGTTAAATCAGCCAATTTATGGTATCACAGACTCTTCCCTTCAAGTTATTAAAGCAGTCATCTCTGTGTTGTTTCCTCTCTCAGATGATATGTGAGACTACATGAAATATCACTATGACTTTGAGGTCTCTGAAAAGAACTGAATGCCATGTCTCCACTGTCTTCTGGTTCTTCTTAGGTCCCTGCTGCTAAGTGGCTGGCAGGAATCAGTTTCTGCTGAATACAACTGTTGCCTTTGACCTTGGCAGCATGAGTACTACTCTCCACCTTTTCGGTGTTTGAGAATAGTTTGTTCTCTAGCACTTCAGCTCCATGAGTCCCTGCCTGTTGATTCTGCCCCACTTCAATTATTGCTGGTGCTTCATGTCCCCTGAGATGCCTATGATGTCTATTCAAACCCTATTGAATGATCCCCTTGTGCTATTTGATCACAGAACCCCATCTTGCTACAAAGCACATGAGGGAACTATTCGATAATTTTCGTGTTTGTTGAAATGAATGAAGTCCAGGGGTAACTCAAGAAAGCAAAAAATGGCAATAATAGTGGCTAAACACTCTACTACAGCATAAGTAATACCCAGGTGTACACATCCTATCTTCTCATAGCTTAGTCAGTTTCAACAGTCCAAAACAGATAGCTGGGGAATAAAAGGCACCTTACTTCTTTGACTTTCTACACATGCTTTTAAATACTCCCTTCTGCAGTAGCTTCAGCCCTAATAAAATAGAAGGGTACATTTCTGTCACTACCTGCAACTCTCTCTCCTTGCTGCTTGTCTTAAAATGTATTAGGGACAAACAGAGTAGATTTTCAACTTAATGTTTCTTTTCACCCAGACTTCCTTAACACCCTATCTTCCATACTCTTACCCCATTTCAAATGTTGTAACGACAGAATAGCACTGAGGAGCATAATTTATGAGGAGAAAAATGAAAAAGTTTAGCAGTTAAGCAATGTAAGATATTATTCCCTTTACTCAAGCAACTTAAATTGATAAAGGCTAAGTTAATGAGAGAGGATTTTTATTGAAATGATAGTGGATAGCTCAAAAATCTAAAAGGAATGCTTAATAACTGATCAGAAGGAAAACAGTGTAACTCAGTAGGTAATGAAAACAAATGCAAGACTCTTCAAGGTACCAAGAATTAGTATACATAAATAAGTTCCAATCTTGCTCAGTCACTTTATATTCAGTTAGCTCAAAGTACAAATTCTCAGGGAAGAAGGTAAGCTTGGCCCAGGTTGGATTTCATTTCCCTTCCCTAGCTGAGACATGACTTGGACAAAGTCACTAGCTCGAATGAGAGGGATCATTGCTCACACAAAAAATCAGGGTACTGTTTTGAGAAAGCTAAATAGACGTGCATATCAAAATGACAGATGTCTATTACATGAGGAGAGCTTTGGACAAGGAAGATTTCTCAATCTCTTCCTTCCTCTAAAAAATTTCCATACTTAACATAATACTTCCATCTTTAACATAATACTGCTGTTATTTCCTCTATAGCAGAAGATATAGTTCTACATCAGTGAGCAAAATGAGAATTATTTTACAATTAACACATTTTATTTTCTTAATAATTTTAGTTAATGCTAAGGGGAGTCAAAAACATTACAGTCCAACAAAATAGCACAACTAACTAACAAGAAACATGTGAATTTGGTTTTAGGAGCATTTCGCCAACATCATTTTGAAATAAATACATATTACTTATTTACCCTGTGGGTAAAGAAGCAAAACATTTCCAGCCAGTTATATAACTAATAGAGAATTATGGCAATAGAGTTTAAAGAATTTGGATTTTTTACTTGACAGTTCTTGATTCAGTTTTCCAATATGTAAAATTGGGACAATAACTGTTTCTCTAAACTATCTTGTAGGAATAAGGAAAAAAGAAATAAAACAGTAAAAATAGCATGTTTTAGAGTACAGCTATGCTCCTTACCATCAGTACTAAAAGTCTGCATTAAATTAATGCTAGCTATATGAAGACTTTCATTGTTTTCTTCAAGAAATAATACACAAAATATGGCTTATGTGAAATATATTATAAAATGAATCTTCACAGACAAACAATCTTTGAATCAATATTTATTCATAACTCGCTCAAGGCTAACTTCAAAGTGTTCAACTGAATCACTAATTCTATTTCTTCCCCAGAAGAGGCAACATTTAGTAAACTTCAACAAATATTCCTTTTCTCTTTCCGAAAGGAAGATAAGTGCCAGAGATGCAAAACCATGACATAACAAAGATAGGTATCAACATACCAAAAGGAGAAAAACAATCTTATCCTTCTTCTATAATGCAGCATTAGTCGAATTTTATATGATCAAAATAAACGTTGATATTTTGTTGCCCACATTTCATAAAGAATATAAAGGGACTTTCACTCTTCTCATACAAGTGTTTGGCAGAAGAAATCCTTACAACATTATGGACAGAGTCCTTAAATTACATTCCAAGGCAAGAGCAGAGCTCTCTAGGGTATGTGATAGTCTAGGACCTCAGAAATTTACGATTTTAAGAAGTTCTACCTTAGAGTATCCATTTTTCAGTCTGTCCCTAATGCCAATACAGAGGACACAGACCATTTATAATGCAGTAAACAGACACTCAAATTGGCCTTTTTTGCTGAGCAGTTTAAACAAGGTCACTAAAACAATGACACCCTGATAATGACCTCTTTCATCTTGGGGATATGCAATCAATATTAAGACACTAGAATGACTACTACACTAAAACAAGTAGTTTGAATCAACTTGCTCTACTTGCTCTAGAAATAACAGCATGGATGATCATCTAGAGTGTGGAAATGTATTACAAATATAGAAATATGAAAATATATGCTATATGAGATAAAATGAAAATTAATACATAAAATGATGATTGGGCTTTAAGTCATATATCAAAAACTACCTGAACAATAAATAATTAAATAAGTCGTCTGGTTGTTGATGGCTAGCCAAAATCAAGCACCCTCAGTTTCCATTGATCTATCACTTTTAAAAATGTTTTCGGAATTCATTTATTATTTATACTTACATATATAATGCACAAACTATAAACAAAACTTTTGTTTATTTTTCTAAAATAAATGAACCCTACTTCATTAAAAATAGTGTAATCAAACTTCAGATAAATAAAATATATTGTTTACTATTTAAGTATCTTCTTAGAATAGAATGAGTTATATCTGAATATGCAATACAACAAACCCATTAAAAAGAAGTCACAGCTTTAAATGTAATCATTTCTCAAAATAACAATATTCAGAATTTTTTATAAATGAAGAAAATAGCACCATTTATTAAATATTATGAGTATGATTTGAAAGGGCAGATGGTATGGAGTCATGTTCCCAAGGACTGCAAAAGAAGAAAATCATATATTAAATTATGACTTTATCTAAAATTTGCAAAAGCTGATACAATTTACATATATATGATAACCTCAAAGAATGAATAAACTGATATCCAACAAGAAAAAATGTTATTAGTCTATACCTTTGCAGAAGTGATTGTAAGCTTTTGTAAATAGCTGCTTTTAATTAAACTAAATGTAACTATTAGCAATTATCAATTTATAATAAAAATATAATAAAATATCAGCTCTTATTTATTGAATATCTAATCTTTACCAAGCACTGTGCTAGTTACTAGTAACATGAATTCAGTCTCATTTAAAAGATATTAAAACACAATAACTTAGATAATTTCCATATACTGATAGGTACTTACTACATAGAGAAACTAAAAATGATTTCACTCTAGTAACCTACATTAATTTACATCTGTAAGTTCAATAAACAATAGGTTATTTTATAATTTTGATAACAGAATTACCAGCTAGTCCTTGTTCAATTTATCTAGTTGAACATTCAATCCAGTCAATGGGCCTAACTTTTCTCAAGACAGGTCAATTACGTGGGAAAAGTGTAGCTGCCATTATTTTTCATATATTTTATCTCTACAGTACATAAAGAGCAAAAAAATTAGGCCATAGCATGAAAAATAAAGAGAAGAAAGGAATATTAGTCAATTTTATTTTCCTCTGTGGTTTTTTCTTCATAACTCTGAATTAACCATTTTTAGTTAACTTCATTTATTGTAAATTAATGGCAATTTAAGTTCTGCATAGCATTTTAGTGTTAAGAACTAGAAAAATCTCCCACTGACATATTTAAGAAATTTGGGGATTATCTATTTCATTCTTGCTTCACAGCAATTACAAACTCAGAGTATATGAAGTCTACCATGTACTTACAGAGTTCTTAAAATGGTTTTGATATGTTTTCACAACTATTATTTTTTAAACTCTTCTTGGAAAATGCAAAATTAGATATAACTTCAAACCATTTTTAAAAAGTTAGTGGTACAGTTATTACAAGGAAATTCAAGAACATAGTGAAAATTCACATGCCTTGATCATGCCCTTTCTTTTACACAATTACATACATTGTTCAAGTTTTTTGTCATTTGATTTGGGTTTTCAAGTGTAAGTGAAAAGATACTCACCAAAGATCACTGAATTTTAAAAAACATAAAATTTGACAATATATTTATTTTGATTGGATATAAATTAACAGTCTACTTTACTCAGTTTGACTGAATGTTTCCAAATAAGGCATATAATGACATATCATCAATGACCTCTCAACAACTAGTTCTAACAACGTCTTTCTTAAAGTTCTTTGTCTTCAGCCTTCAAATCATCTGAACAGTTTTCCCACTGAAAATCAAATCACTTGTGTTCCATGATGCTGTTTATCACCTCATCTCTTGGGCTGCATCTTCTCTGCCTCAGGAGTCAGTTGTTCTTGTTAATACTGTTCTCCTTATATATAAATTCACAGGTCTATCTACAGAAAATGTTCTTCTTCACAGTTTCATTAATTCTCACTGATTGCTCTAGAACCTTCATGCATATAACTCCAAACTTTTCTTTAGAAGTGGTGGGGTTTGTTTTGTTTTGTTAAAATATCATTTTTTTCTTACATAATTATATTACTTTAGGGTTTCTGCCTTGAGTTTTGTACAAGAAAAAGGCATTTCAAATACAAGTTTTTATAAATATCATCAGGGATATTCTTCTACAACCTTTAATCTAGAGTGTATTTTTATAACAGATGAAAGGTTGAAAAAAAAGCTTTGGTTAGTTCACTTCATTAAGCAAAGTATGCCTAGTTCGAAGTTACAATCTTATTTAACTTTAATTTCGGATAATAATGCTTTAGTTCATCTGCTGACTCTAGCCAGTAGATATTCATATGGTTAGATGATTAGAGAAAAATTAGAATTTTACTGTCACTTTGCTAATACTATATAATTTTCTAAAATATAAATAATAGTTTAAGAAGTGATAATATCAAACACCCTCAAATTATTTTAGAAGAACTTGACCATCATGTTTTATCATTAACTGTGATGGGAGCTGCTAAAGATTATTTGTTGCGATATGGAACTATGAGTAATTTTTCTGATCTAAGGACAGTGAAAGCTTTATTTACCTCATTTTGTAAATCATAAATAGACCATCTGCTAGAATACAGTTTTCAAAATTCCCTATATTCTGAAAAATGTGGATTATTTTAGTAAACTTTTGTACTTTGTAAGTTAATAAAAATTGCCTTTAAAGCTACTTGGTCAAGCAACTTTGGGTTAAATTTTATAAAATATATATGATTTTCCTATTTTATTTTCACATTTTAATTTACTTTTTTGTTTGTTAATTAGCATTTTTGTGAGGGTGTGAGAGGGGAAATTATGCATTGTGAGGAAAAAACAACTTGAACAGAAAAAAATCTAAGGACAATCATGATGTTTGTCACAAATGAGCTTCAAGCTTGCAACTACAAAAATGTTCAGCTACAAGCTTGCAACTACAAAAATATCACTCTAAGAAGACTGCATGTGATAAGTTAAGGATGCATATTATAATACTGCATAGAGCAACTATTCAAAAAATAACACAAACAAAATTAGTTTATAAGCCAGAGATATTAAAATAGAATACTGAAAAACAACCCACCAAGCAAGAAAGAAAAAAATACACAGGGGCAAAAAGGAAACTCAAAACATGATGTGACAATTAGAAAATAATTAATAAATTTTCAGACAAATACAAACATTACAACAAAACATATGTATTATAAATATGCTAAATTCTCCAATCTAGAGGCCATTATTTTCAGACAGCAAGATCTAAATAAACATTGTCTATAAGAGACAGACATACAGAGGACCCAGAGACATATGGAAAGGTGTTCAGCATCACTAGCCATCAAAGAGATGCAAATTAAAACCACAACCAGATACCACCTCACACCGGTCAGAATGGCCATCATGAACAAATTAACAAGTGTTGGAGAGGATGCAGAGAAAAGGGAATCCTAGTGCACTGTTGGTGGGAATGCAGACTGGTGCAGCCACTGTGGAAAACAGTATTGAATTTCCTCAGAAAACTAAAAATGGAACTGCCTTTTGATCCAGTAATTCCACTGTGGGGACTATACCCTAAGAATCCTGAAATACCAATTCAGAAGAACCTATGCACCCCAATATTCAGAGCAGCACACTACAATAGCCAAGTGCTGGAAGCAACCTAAGTGCCCATTAGTGAGTGGATCAAAAAACTGTGGTACATTTACACAATGATGCTAAGTAGTAAAAAGAAGGAGCTCCTACCCTTTGTGACAACATAGATATAATTGGAAAGCATTATGCTAAGTGAAACAAGGCAGGTGGTGAAAAACAAATACCATAGGATCTCACCTTTAAGTGGAACCTAATCAATAAAACAAACAAGCAAGCAAAATATAACTAGAGACATTGAAATAAAGAACAAACTGACAGTAACCAGAGAAAAGGGAGGATAGGGATAATGGGGGATAATGGGGGATAATGGGGGGAGGGCCATCAAGGAACAGGTATAAAGGACACAGGACAAATTCAAAGGGGGCAGGTTCAAGGGTGGGAGATGGGTGGGGCCATGGTGGGGTAAAAATGGAGACAACTGTACTTGAACAACAATTTAAAAAATTATATCTAATATATCGTTTTGGCCCCTTAAAAAAAGATATGGGTTTTAAATATAAAGATGGTTATCTCTTAAAAGTAAAAAGATAAAAAATGCATATAAGAGAAACAATAGTACTTGGAGCAGCTACATTAATCTCAACTAAAACAGAGTTCAGAAAAGGATTACATGTCCCGGCCAGTGGCTCAGGGGATTAAAGTGTCATCCCATAACAGAAGGGCTGCAGGTTCAGCCCCCAGTTGGGAAGCATACAGGAGGCAAATGATCAGTTTCTCTCTTTCTTCCTTCTTCTCTCTCTAAAAACAATGAATAAAATGTCCTCAGGTGAGGGTAAAATAAAAGAAAGAGAAGGATTATTACTATACAAAAAGTGGGATATTTTAAAAAATGATAAGGGTCAATTAATCAGGATAATATAACAATAAGTGTGTATATACCTAAAAACTGAATTTTAAAATATATAAAGCAAAAATTGAGAAAAATCAAGAAGAAAATAGAAAAATTCGAAGTGATAATTAGAGATTTTAACCCGATGTAATTCACAAACTATTTGGTAACATCACCCCAAACCCAAGCAAGGCTTGGGATGTGGTCATAGATGTGGCAGTCCTTCCAGAATTGCAGCAATGTCTTCTCAGTGTTTTCCTCAGTTGCAACAATAATCTGAGCAAAGGTGTTTCTCAGGGAGTAGGCCTTGAAAGCTACAATAACTCCTTGACCCACTGGTTGTATCAAAGAGATAGTGTTTGGAGGAAAGACAGCAATAATAATAATAATAATAATAACAATAATATGCCCAGGGTCATTACAAATAATAGGCAAAACTGAAAGGTGTGTTATTCTCTACACAGTAACAATTCAGGAGGGCATCTTGGAAGAGGAGCTAAATCATCCATGACTTCTTAATTAATGCTCCTATAGGGTACCGGCAATGTGTGCTCACTGATATTCTCGGAGACCCTAGGGTTCTAATTGTGCCAGATCACAAAGAGTTTTAATTTGTAGCCTGTGCTATTGTCCACAACCAAGATTGTTATCCTGTCCTAAAGACTTGAAACCCGGCATTAACTTGGTCCCCTTATGGATGAAAGTCCTTTCAGGCATCTGTTTCTACAATAGTAAGACTTCATTGATACTCAATATGTGCTTTGGCAAGTAATGTTTTTCCACAGTTTATAAAGTTTCCAAAAATTCTTCAGCTGCTTTCATGTCAGTATTCACAGACTCACAGCTTCCTTTCATCTTTTGTGAATGAATAACAATCCTTGAATCATTTAAACCACTCAGGAATTAGCAGTAAATTCAACATCGTAATAGCGCCCAAACTCTTCTTTCCATAAGGAAAACAAACATGTTGCCTCACTTGTGATGGCCATGGTGCTAAGAGGGATACACTTCACCATCTGGTCTTCAATCCAGGTCATAAGAAGCTTCCCCATGTCTGATACAGGCCATTTTTTAAATTCTTTGTTAGCGTCCTTGCCTCCAACGAAGCTGATCCTTTAGCAGCTTCTAACACTTTGTTCTTGCCCTTTAGGATCATAGATATACAGTGGAACGGAACATGCCTGACGGGTGAGCAGTAACCATTACTGACTTTCTACTTTTATCATCATAAATCACTTATAATTTTATTTCCAGGTTAGTCAACATGACCTCTTATTGTCAATAACAGCAGTGAATTTTGTTCACTTAGGGGCCATGATAAACTAAAGAACATGAAATTAAATCAAGTATAAGAGAAAATGATACAATCAAGAGACAAGGTAAACACCAGATGCATGAGGCTGCTGCTGCCATGCCAGAACACACAAACTGTTCTTTAATTAGGAAAATACACTTTAAAATAATAAAAAGTAAAGTAAATAAAGCAGTGACATAGTCATTTATTGTCATTATCAAGTACTATGTACTGTACATAATTGTATGTGTTACACTTTTATACAACTGGCAGTGCAGTAGATTTGCTTACACCACCATCATGCCAAACATGCTAGTAACGCTCTGCACTATGATGTTAGGACGGCTATGACACCACTAAACAATGGGAATTTTTCAGCTTCATTATAATTCTATGGGACACCATAGAATTATATGTGTGTTCTGTACATAAGTGTCTAGCCTAACTCAACTTAACCCAATAAATCACAAAGATGAAAAAATAAATCAATTATTCAAGCAACATCAGAATTTTTTTCATTTCTTTAAATGTGCAGAACTTTCTCTTCTACATGGGACTAGTTGGATATTATGCATATTTCCTCAGAAATTCTCTCATCACATCACCAATTTCTTGGCCTCTTATTCATATATTAAATATTTTAAAAAATCAGTGCTATTGTATTTGCTTGACTTCAGTCTCTATCAAAAAGAGCATCTTCCACACCATGCTTTGTCCCAAGCAATTAGAACAATGCTTGACATAAAATAATACATCTAAATATGTAAAAAGATTAATTAAATGAGACTATAATATATAAAATCTACTCTATCTTTCACATTTTGCTTTTATGATTCATCAATTTCTTAACTTTGTCCTCTATTTCATTAAATGGGTTTTTCTACAACCCTATCTTATATTTACTCTATCCAATGTGCTTTATAAGCAAAAAGAGTCAATCATGTTTTCCTCTACAGTAACCTTTTCATACTTTTTTCATGTCTATGCTTTTAATGTATTCAATTTCATTAAATTGCCTTTTGAATTTTATTAAATATGAGTTGAAGATTTATAAAGTTCTTCTGTTTGTTATACAAACACTATCTTTCAAAGGGCCATGATTTTGTCCCAATACAGAGGTTAGTTCCTTTTCTTTGTGCCTTATGCTGTTTTTTTTTAAGTTACATGAATTATTTTCATGATATTCATAAGCTGTCTCCAGACCTTTGACCAGGAAATCCATATTAGCCAGGGCTCTGTCTTGCCAAGAGGACTCAAGTAGAGGATTACACANTTTTGTCCCAATACAGAGGTTAGTTCCTTTTCTTTGTGCCTTATGCTGTTTTTTTTTTAAGTTACATGAATTATTTTCATGATATTCATAAGCTGTCTCCAGACCTTTGACCAGGAAATCCATATTAGCCAGGGCTCTGTCTTGCCAAGAGGACTCAAGTAGAGGATTACACACCAAGAAATAATCAAAATAGCATGTTAATTATAACTGGACCTTTGCAATGCACTTTGCAAAACTTTGCAAAACCACTATGCAATGCACTAAGGATGTGAATAAATTGACATGGAACACTCTTTTGCCTCATATGCAGTAGACTAGTAGCTCAAGCCAAAGCAAATAAAATGAATGATTTCCCTAAGCCATGAAAATATCAAAATTTATAATTTCATTGACATGAGATGTCCCAGCACTTGAGAAAACATATCTAGAGAGACAAAAGTAAGAAACAGAGTTCATCCTCAATGTCTAGAACCTTTGACCCAAACTGTAGCAACAACTTTTGGCAAGGCTGTTATGTGAGAGCAAGATGGATAAGGAGAAGGCAACAAACATAAATACAGAGGGAAAAGATAAGAAGAAGACAATAAAGAAAGAAGAATTTACTTTAACAAGAAGCCCTGGCCTACTTATTTGGAGATAGTATTTTCCAGACAGTTGCAACACAATCTCTCAATATCTGTGATCTTCTCCAAAGTGACCATGCCACTCTCCACACAAGGTGTGGCCTATTTCTCCAGCACCCTGAATTTAGATAAGCCTTGTAACTACTTTGAGTAACAGAATACGGCAGAAGTGGCACTGTACCAGTACTAAGCATAGCCTTTAACAGGCCTGGCAGCTCCAGCTTCCAGACGCTTCTTGCACACCTTTGGGATACACCCTCTCAGAACCTAGTTGCCGTGTTGTAAAAAGCCAGTGTCACATGGAGAAGCTATGTTTCAGTCAACATGCCCACTTATCTTTTAGCCAACATCAACCACCAGCTGTGTGAATAAATCACCTGAAATGTGCTGCCCAGTCAAGACTTCGGATGACTTCAACCCTAGCCAACCCTCAGAAAGAACCACCAGGTCTCTACTTGAGCCTCTATCAGGAGACAGGGCAGTGTCTTCTACAGCATGTACAAGACCTCAAAAAGAACCACTAGGGATTCCACTCAAGCCACAAAGTTGGAAAACATGGCAATAAATTGTAGTTCTACAGCACTATGTTTGTGGCACTTTATTACTCATCAATCTATAACTAGAACAAAATTTGGCACCTAGAAGTGGAGTATTGTTACAAGAAAAAGTTAAATAATAAACGTAATTTCTTTGGGACTGGGCAGTGAGAAGACTATTCATGGGAATAAAATGACAGTGGGTAAATTGTCATTGGATGATGAAGAAAAGATGATTCATTTATTCTACAGAACAAAATTATGGTGTGTTATTTTCATAGTATCTTATTATTGCTCTACAACTGAGTAAATTATGGCTTAGTATAAATTGAAATATCTTTTCTAAAGAAAAACATCTATTAGTGGCAGATCAGAGATCCATAGCCAGGTTTGTCTGACACCAAGGGGTATGCTTATTACCACTATATAATGTAACAAATGAATAGAAAGATTTTGCTATTTTCCTATAAGCAGAGGTGTTTCTCCTTTCTGGGGAAAGTAAAGCAAGGAAGATTATTGAGTAACCCCTAAAAACAAACACTAAGTCAGGTAAGTTGTCTTCCTCTTCTTTCCTTAAAATGGCCAGTCTGTGTTTGCCTTACAGGGAACTGGTGCTAGTTTATACTACCAGTTAATTAAGTAACCCAGCCTCTTGAAAGGAAAAGGAAGGTGGTTGAACCGTGGGCTGTTCTAGTAGTAACTATTTTCTCTTTGTAGACTTTCTAGAGAGTCCTATGCACCAGGGCCAGATTCCATGGCACAAATATAATGAGACCATGTTCAACCTCTATTCTGGAGCTTCTGAAATATATATATTAGAACTGTTGTACTAAGGAAAAGTCATGTTAAAGGAACAGACTGACAGTGACCAGAGGAAAAGGGGGAAGGGAATGATGCAGAAAAGGAGAAGGTTTTAGTCAAGGAACAGATATAAATGTCCCATGGACAACAGAGTGGGGATTAACTGTGGAAGCAGGGAGTGGTTGGAGCAGGGGAGATCAAGGGGTTAAAATTGGGATAATTATAATAAAACAACAATAAAATTGAAGGAAGGAAGGAAGGAAGAAAAAAGAAAGATCATGTGAGAGGGAAGTCACAATTTCTATTTTTATTTTTTTTAAGATTGTATTTATTTATATTTAGAGGGGAAGGGAACGAGAGAAGGAGAGAAATATCAATGTGTGGTTGCCTCTCGTGAGTCCCCTGCTGGGAACTGGCCTGCAACCCAGTCACGTGCCCTGACTGGGAATCGAACCGCGATCGTGTGGTTCACGGGCCCGCGCTCAATCCACTGAGCTACACCAGCCAGGGCCACAATTTCTATTTTTACTGTAACATGTACCTTTGGTCCATATTCTAACTACATAATGTGATTATCTATAGCTTCTCAGGTTCTGGTCTGCCATATCAGCAAAGGGCAGCTCATTTTGAAAATTACTGGTAACAGTGGAATACAAAAAGGCCACCACTGGATTTCCCAATCTGTCCTCTAGTATCCACTGTCTTCATCTCTATTGCCTCCAAATAGGTATAACAACATCTTACTTTGTTTTCCCATTTGTAGGTAGATGTGTGTTGGGTCAATGATTTGATATCATCATTCAATATCATGATATATGCACTTAATCTAGGAAATTCATGGCCAATGGATAGGAACCGCTTTTTTTCCAATATTACATAAATTTCTCCTATTTTCACATTATTTTATTACAATATTATTGCATGCAATCCTTTCAAGAAGCTTATGGGTGGGTATGATCACCACATTTTAACATGAAAAGAAACTGAAACACATAGTGGCTGAGATGTTCCAGGTCACAGAAATGAGAAATGGCAAGTGAGAGTGTGCACCTTGGCCTGTATGGCTCCTTCTTTGCACATTCACTAGTCCTTAATGAGATACTACCTGCCACACATATTTCCAAAAAAGAGAAGTGTATCATGGGGGAAAAAAGTGCTTCAGCAGACAAAATTTTTTAGCTTAAATATCTGATTAGTACCTCATAGATTATGTGATCTTAGTTTCTTTTAAACTTAATATATCATCTATAAAACATTCAAACTATCGTGATGAATTCAAGCATTCTCAGAAAGGAAACAATACCTGAAAATCAAAATATTCAAATAAAAAATTTCTTTTTTTAAAATCTGCTCTTCATTTTTCTTCCAATTTGTTAAAACATAAAACATAACAGCATCAGACTTCTAGCCAAGATGGAGGCATAGGTGGACATGCTGTGCCTCCTCCCACAACCAAAATTAAGGACAGCAAAAATTTAGAAATAATAAAACAACCAACAGACAGAAAATTGAACTGTACAGAAGTCCGACAACCATTCATCCAGACCAGTAAGAGGGGCGAAGTTGGTGACTGGCTGAGAGTAGTCACAGAAGGAAAAAGCAGCTGTTGGCAAACCCAGGGCATACAGGCAGCAGCTAGAAGACCCTAGAAGTGGGGAGGCAATGAGCAGACCCAACGAGGCACACAAGGCAGCTGGCAGTCACACATTCACACACAGATAAATCAAGGAAAAACGGACAGTGAGACAGCCCCAGGGCCCCAGTGATGGAAAATAAAGCCTAAAAGCACCAAAGGAAAACACTGGGGAAGTTAAAGTGATGGGAGAGACTCCCAGCCTCACAGAAGAGTTCGCTGGAGAGACCAACAGGATCCTACAATGTACACAAGCCCACACACCCAAGAACCAGCACCAGAAGGGCCCAGTTTGCTTGTGGGAAGAGGCAAATGGGACTGAAATCTGAGAGAGGGAGCAAGCGCCATTGTTCCCTTTCTCACCCCACCCCCACATACAGCGTCACAACCCAGAGACTGGGTTTCCCCGCCCTGGTGATCACCTAAGGGTCTTCCCCTCACTACATAAAAAGCACAACCAGACTGAAAAAAAAAAAAGGCTCAAACGTAAAAGCAAATCAAAGCCCCAGAGCCAATACTTTTAAGCGACCACGAGATAGCCAACCTACCAGATGCACAGTTCAAAGCACTGGTGATCAGGATGCACACAGAATTGGTTGATTTTGGTTGCAAATTAGATTTAAAAAATGAAGGCTACACTACATGAAATGAAGGAAAACGCACAGGGAACCAACAGTGATGAAAAGAAAACTGGGACTAAAATCAATAGAGTGGAACAGAAGGAAAAAAGAAACAACCAAACAGAAAAGAAGGAAGAAACAAGAATTCAAAAAAATGAGGAGAGGCTTAGGAACCTCCAGGACATCTTTAAACTTTCCAGCATCTGAATTATAGGGGTACCAGATGGGGAAGAGGAACAGCAACAAGTGGACAACTTATCTGAACAAATAATAAAGGAGAATTTCCCCAATCTGGCAAAGGAAATCGACTTCCAGGAAATCCAGGAGGCTCAGAGAGTCCCAAAGAAGGTGGACCCAGAGAGGAACACACCAAGGCACATCATAATTACATTACCCAAGATTAAAATGAAAGAGAGAATCCTAGAAACAGCAAGAGATAAGGAGATAGTTACCTACAAAGGAGTTCCCATCAGACTGTCAGCTGATTTCTCAAAAGAGACCTTACAGGCAAGAAGGGGCTGGAAAGAAGTATTCCAAGTCATGAAATCCAAAGACCTACAGCCAAGATTGCTCTATCCAGCAACATTTTCATTTAGAATGGAAGGACAGATAAAATGCTTCTCAGATAAGGTCAAGTTAAAGGAGTTCATCATCACCAAGCCCTTATTATCAGAAATGTTAATGGGACTTATCTAAGAAAAAGAAGATAAGCAAAAAGTGAAGCAAAAACTCACTGGTTGAAATCCCAGTCAGGGCACATGTCAGGGTTGCAGGCCAGATCCCAAGTTATGGGTATGAAAGATGCAACCAATTGGTGTTTCTCTCACACACTTATGTTTCTTTCCCTCTCTTTTTCCCTCCCTTCCTCTCTCTCTGAAAAGTAATTTAAAGAAAATATTTTTTTAAAGTAAAATGGATACACTGAAAAAGAAGATAAAACTGAATCATGTACGAATTCAAAACCAGGGGAGGCAGAAAAAGTAGTGGTGGTGGTGGCGGTGGTGGTGGGGCATGGGTTAACAAAGAGCAAGGGCAATGGATAATAATGATTATAAGGAGTAGATAATAATCAACTATAACAATGAACAATTATCACTTTATGTGAGCATGATCTGAAAACATCAACTGAAAAATAGAAATTGTCAGAGTACATAAAAAGAAAACAAAATCTAAAGATATGTTGTCTGCAAGTAATACACTACATTTAAAGACTGTGTATGGGTGACAAGTAAAGGGTTGTAGAAAGATATGCTAATACCAATCCAAAGAAAGCTGAAATACCTTTATTAGTTTCATATAAAGCAGATTCAGAAGATTATCAGGGATAAAGAAGAGCACTGCATAATGATAAAAAGGTCAATTCTTCAAAAGGCATGAAAGTGCATATACACCTAAGAACAGAGCATCAAAATACAGGAGGAAAACATTATAGTCAGAGAAATCACCATCCCCCTGTCCATAGTAGATAGATTAATTCAGTACATTTGCATAGCCTGAACAGCAATAAACTTGATCTGACATCTATAAAACACTCCACTCAACAGCAGGAAAATCTTTATTTTTCTCAAGCTGTTAATATTTAATTAATATTTACCAAGACAGACGACATTCCCTGCCATATCTTAGTTTTAAAAGAATAGAAATTACACAAAGTATGTTCTCAGACAAAAATGGAATGAACTTAAAAATCAATAAAAGATAGATGCAAATTATTTCAATAATTTGCAAAATAAACAACACATTTCTAAATAACTCATGGGTCAAAGCAGAGGCCCCCCAAAAATGTTTTAAATATTTTAACTGAATGGAAATCAAAATACAACTTTATAATTTGCAAAAGGCAGCTTTTTGAAATAAAGTACAAAAGGCAGCCAGCAAAATGGTTTAAAGAGAAATGTATAGGAATTTAGAAAATTCCTTGATCCTTCAAGCTCTCCCAAGACCTGGGGAAGTCTTGAAAACGAAGTGATAACTCTAGGACAACTTGTTCCCCTCCCTTAGAGAAAAGCATTACATCCACATCCAGAAACCTAGAAGACTGCCTCAGGATAGCATCCCAAGACAGAAGGAGGAGCTTCTCACTGAGCCACTAGAGAGAGCTTGCACAGGGCTCTGATTCCTCAGTCTTCCGGCTGGCCCTCTGAAGGCCAGAGGGGAGATGTTCCCAAGACTTCGGGGGCGGGGGGGGGGGGGGACCACTGGCTAAGTCTTGAAGGAATGGGCCCCAAGGCCGGAATCTGACTTCTCTGAAGATGCTACCAGCAAAAGGCCGCCCCCATCAAAAGAACTGGAAAGGGATCCAGTGTGAAAACTCCCCGGGACCACAGGCAAGGCAGGAAAAACTCCCTGACAAGGCTGTAAGGGTCCCATTCTCCCTCCCCAGTGGCCTTACAACCTGGACTAGGACAAGCCGGATAACTCAAATTTTAATGAAGCCCAGCAACTCAGGTCACCCTCCCCAGCCCGCCCAAAGCAGGCTGGCCTGGCATGTGGCCACGGAGAACTCACCTCCAAGCCAGCAGGTGCTTTCAGCTTCCGGGGATGACAGTTCTGTGGAGTGAACCACGGAGTGAGCTGCCCAGGGAGCAGCAGAGGAAGGAGGGAACCTCAAATTGTTCAGGCTCACCTGCTTGCACGAGCAGTCGGGGTGCATCCCCTCCTGTGCAGGGTTCAGAGCCTGCTTGGGATCTGAATGAGGAGCGTTCTGGGGCCCAGCTGTTGCTCTAGGCATGGGGACCAAGGTATATTTTCTGGAGCAGTTGGTACTTTCCATTTAAGGAGCGGGCCTCCAGGAAACACGTTGTATCTCACCTTCCACCGGCTCCGGAAGTCAGAGAGACGTGGGAAGGTGTCCCCCGCCCCGCCACCCCCACCACCACTGAGACAAAGCTAACGCCAGTGCACAGGAGCGCCTTCCTCCAGTTGTCTGTCCGAGGTATGACTGGAGGAACCTGATTTCCGGAGAATTCCGGAAGTTCCTGTGCCGGGCCCGCCCTCTTGTGTTTCGGAGCCCGTAATCCCGTTTTGCCCACCTCGCCTGTCCTGGGTGGGCTTCGGTACCCGCAGAACAACACAGAACTGGCGGTAGGAGCAATGCAAAAGGAGAACCTGTTGCTGAAGAGCCAGTGTGAGGAGCTTCGTGGGAAGAACCATGGAGCTGATCATAGACAGGTTTGAGGGGATTGGGCACCTCCACCACGATGGAGGCCCAGAAGAAAAAGGAACTTGGCAAAGCCAAAGTCCAGAAGGTTCTGGAAGAAGAAGACCAACTTACTGTAGTCCTGAGCTCTATGGAAAAATCTTTTTCTGACCTGTTCAAGTGCTTTGAGAAACAGAAGGAGGTGATCAAAGGTTAGGCACAAATGAAGGACAAATTGTTGCCGAAATGTCTTGAGGATTACATAAAAGAATTGAAAGGGAAACTCAGAGATACCTAACTCTGAAGTCCCATGCAGAGGTGACTCAAGCTGGCAAATGAGAACAATGTCCAGAGCCAGACCAGCGAGGCTTTGGCCTTCCAGGTGATCCTGAGGAAGGAGCAGATGTGCATTCACTTGCTAGAGAAGACTACTACACAGAAGACAGAAGAAAACGATGGGCTGACCAGAATTTGTGATGTGGAAGTCAGAAAATGGAGGGGAAAAAAGCAAAAATTAACTCTAAATTATAATCTGTGCATATAGAGACATAAAAAGTGTGACTCTATTTTAAAGAAAAAAAGTGTGATATATTTATATAGTCATATAAAATACTGTTTTAAATAGGCAATTATAGTCCCTCAGAGATTATCTGGACAGAATTTTCTTCTCTGACCATGTTAAAACCACTCTAAAACGTTCTACTATTAAAACAATTCTTGAGAAACTGAACAGAATTTCATTCTTTGTTTTTAAAAATTTTATTAATTGAAGTGAGCCTCCTTTCAGGACAGAAGGAATACATTTTGTCCATTAGTTTCAACATTTCGACGACAAAAAATTGCTTCTAGGCATATCATTACATACTGGTGTGCCTATTCATTTTCTCCTGTCATGAGAAATGCTTGATCTCCTGCCAGCACTTTAGTTCTTTTCCATTCAACGTATGATTATCTATGAGATGGATCAGAGAGATACAGCAGAATGAAAATTTGCAATATATGCATTTGCACTGATTTTTCAGAGAATAGATATTTGCTGCCCAATAGATCAAACCTGTGAAGGAATCCCCATTTCACAATTAGTATAATACTCTGATGCCCCCATGTATCAGAAAATAAAGGACAAATACTTTCTGTCCATAATTAGACCTTTTTCAAGTTTACTTCGTAAATATTTACAACTGTACCCATATAAAATCAGGGCGTTCAACCTCTAGGGAGAAGGACCATTAATGATGGATAATGCAAGTACTGAAAAGAACACATTAAATTAGACACAGGTAGCCTATTACATTTTGAAAGTCAGGGAGTTTTCTATATTTGAAAATTTTTCATTAAAAAAGTCTTCACACATTTTTAATTTATAATGCATATTAATTTCACCCATGTGAAGGATATAATTACAGGCTGTCATGAGGAATGCTATCAATGTTTAAAATGGGTTAATTACTCACCGCTGCTAGATATTAAAATGAAAAGTATTTTTATAAACAGCAATTGAAATTGAATGTTTGATTTATTCCCCATTTCTTTTCAATTTTTTATTTTTGACATTCACTATTATTTTATATTCATTTCAGGTGTATGGAATAATGGGCAGACATATAATTTGAGGAAGTGATCACCCTGATAATTCTAGTACCCAGCTGGCACCACACTCATACATAGTTGATACAGTGTTATTGACTATTCCCTGTGCTTATTTTACATCTCTGTGGCTGTTTTGTAACTATCAATTTGTACTTCTTTTTTTTTAATTTTTTTTAATATTTTATTATTTATTTATCTTCAGAGAGGAAAGGAAGGAGAGAGGAAGGAAACATCAATGTATGGTTGCTTCTTGTGCATCCCCTGCAGGGAACTGGCCCCTGCAGGAAACTGGCCTGCAACCCAAGCATGTGCCCTGACTGGGAATCGAACCCCGATCGTCTGGTTGCAGGCCCGCACTCAATCCACTGAGCTATACCATCCAGGGCCTAATTTGTACTTCTTAACCCCTTCACCGTTTTTACCTGTCACCCAACCCTCCTTCCCTATGGCAACCATCAGTTTTCTGTGTCTATGAATCTGTTTGTTTTATTTGTTCATTTATTTTGTTCATTACATTCCATACATTAGTAAAATCATATGGTATTTGTTTTTCCTTGTCTGACTTATTTCACTTAGTATATGATACCCTGTAGGTTCACCCAGGTTGTCACAAATGGTAAGATTCTATTTGTTTTCTGATTAATATTCCTTTGCATATATGTACTACTTTATTATCCAATAGTCTATTGATAGGTGCTTGGATTGCTTCTGTATTTTGGCTATTGTAAATAATACTGCAGTGACCATAGGAGTATATGTACCTTTTTGAATTAGTGTTTTGAATTTTTTCAGATACATGTCCAGAATTGGAATTGCTGAGAAATACTGTTACTGGAACTACTGTTAGTTTTATTTTTAATTTTTTGAGGTACCTCCATATTGTTCTCCATAGTGGGTGCACCAATTTGCAGTAGTGCACAAGGGATTCCTTTCCTCCACATCCTTGCCAACACTTCCTTGTTAATTTATTGATGATGGCCATTCTGACAGGTGTGAGATGATATCTCATTGTGGTTTTAATTTGCATTTCTCTAATAATTAGAGATGTTGAGCATCTTTCCATATGTTCTCTTTGGAGAAGTGTTCATTCAGCTCTCTGCTCACTTCTCAATTGGATTTTGGGGGGGGCTTAGTGTTGAGTTGTATGAGTTTTTATCTTAAATTTTGGATATTAACTCTTTATTGGATGTATCATTAACAAATATCTTCTCCCATTCAATAGGGTGTCTTTTGTGTTTTATTAATGTTTTCCTTCGCTATGCAAAAACTTTTTGACTTGATGTAGTCCCGATTGTTTATTTTTCTCTTTTGTTTTTTTTTTCCCCTAGGAGATAGGTGAGAGAAAATATTACTAAGAGCATTATCAGAGAGTTTACTGCCTATGTTTTCTTCTGAATGTTTTATGGTTTTGGACCTTACTCACTTCTTTTGATCATATTTGTAAAAGTAATTGGTCTACGGTTAAAAATCATTAGATTCATATAAATCTCTGTTATATTAAAATATGTTCTATTTTTCTGTTTTCATTTCAGATTTAGTTAATAACACCCGTTCTTAGGATAAATCAAGTCAGATGCTTAACATCACAAAATACTCTGTTTTCTATTTCTTCTAATAAATTTAGCTTATATGCAATTTTTCGTAGATTTTCACTGAAAAAACATGCTTTATTTCAAAAAATGTCTACATACAAATATATATATTAAAATATATAAAATATATAATATAAATGTATATTAAAATCATTCTGAAGTTGAATCTATAAAACATTAAAATATTGATACAAAAAATGTAAGCTACTTTAAATAAGTATATAAATTAATAGATGATAAAACATACCTGATAAAAATATATAATTTGGTAGCTAAGATGATCCACAGAAACGATCAATCACCTTGCTCAATATGAAACATAGTGTGAGGTAAATATGTACTGACATATTAAAAAAACAGTGATTTAGATGGTCAGTTTTCAAAGCCTATTTCTTATAATCCATAAAACAAATTTATCTAGAGAAAACACTTCCTTTCAACTATTAGTATATTGATAATCTTGAGTTTTCAGCAAAGGCATTTGTAGGGTCTTGCTTTGGAGAAATCATATGGTTCTGTTTGTTTTACTCAGAGTCCATTCAATAATCTGAAGATGTTTTACTATATCAAACATTTCTGATGGATGTCCAAGGTAGATTGATGGCCTATTTATTTTTCTCTACTAGTCTATACAATATGTACTTTTTTTCAGATGTTTTTGTACTTTTTATAGAAATTTAACTGCCTTTTAAACTTATCAAACTCTAAAACCGTTCTATCAAAGTTATCTATTCACCCTTCTAGCGAGTACTTTACTCCTATATTCTCTTCCTGATTTACATGCTATCTTTTTTATATTTGAAGTCTACCTTGTGTTAACTCACAGAAAATCTATCATTGCTTCTGATAATGAATATTTGTGTAGATCTGTAGCTAATTTGACATTTTCCTTTTTTATCAGATCTTCATATAGTTCAGGCCTCCTAATTGACTTCAATTTCCTTTTGCTTAACTAATAAACTTTTGGATTTTATTTAGTGAGGTCCTCTTGGTAACAAACTCAATTCTATTATTATATTGTTGTTTTGTTTTGAAAAATGCGATTGGTTGTTCAGTTCTACACTGGCAGTTTTGTTTTGTTTTGCTTTCCTCAGTCATTGTATTTAGTTGCTGCCTCCTCTCCTCTGACACTGAAGAAGACAGCAATTGTTGACTGGCTTTGTGACTGGCTAAAGTTAATTTGCTTTGCTCTCAGGCTGCTTCTGAGATTCTTCTTTGCCTTTCATGTCCTGCAGTTTCATTTTGATATATGTCTAGGTGAGAATTTCTTTAAATTCTTCCATCTTGAAATCCAGCGGACTATTTTGGAGGCAATGTTTTTGTTAAGAGGCAATTGTCAGTGGTCCCTCTTATACTTCTATATATCTTATCAAGAGATACTGGCAGCTTTGTTCTACATTGTCTTTTTAGAGATGTCTTCCTAGAAAACAGCCTTGGAATATAGAGACTGTCTTCCTTCAGATTAATGGACAAATTTGTTTCTTGATCAGGATAACAAAAACAATGTGTTTTTCTCCAGGCAAACATGGGATAGGGTTATTAATATCACCTTTAAGAATTTGTGTTTCCTAAGCTCAGAGTTCCTCAGCTATCACACAATCTACTATGCACACTATATCTTGTCAGATTTAGAGGTCAGGAAGAACTTAAACAAACATGAATGCAAGATTTCTACCATTCCATGAGTAATAAAATCTTCTTTCTCTGACCAGGAATTTTGTGTCCCTCTTGTATCCCTCTGCCAACTTCTATAAAACTGTGGTGGACTCACTTATTAGCTTACAAGTAGTAGAAAATCTCAAACCCTTCAAAGCTCTTGGCAGACTTTTATTAGTCTGCAGGATTCTTAGCAATTATTTATTCATCTATTCCACTTCATACATTTCTTTTTTTCCCTCTCCTTCTGGTATACCAATTAAATATTCTTATTATTTTTATTCTATTTTTCTTCCTTGATATATTTTTCATGTGTTTCATCTTTTGGTTGACACATTACATTTAATATCTTCAAATATATCTTTCTAGTTCATTAAAAGTATAATCTACTGCATTAGTCAGCTAAGGCAGCTATAACAAGCTGGGTGGTTTAAAACAACAGAAATTTATTTTCTCATAGTTCTGGAAGCTAAAAGTTTGAGACAAATGTGTCATTAAGGTTAGTTTCTGGTGAGACTGCTCTTCTTGGCTTACAGACTGTTGCTTTTTCATGGTGACCTTCACATGGCCTTTTGTCTGGGCACATACAACCTTGGTTTCCTTTTCTCATAAGGACACCAGAACTTTTGGATTAGGGCCTCACCTTTGACCTCATTTAACCTTGATTACATCCTTATCCCCAAGTACAAGTTCTGTTTTCAAGTACAGTCACATTGGGTAGAGCTTAAACATACAAATTTGGTGTGGTAGGCAGGGGATAACATCTTTCAGCCTATAACATCCACTAATGGTCATTTTTTATTTTTGTAAGTATAGAATGGAGTATTTGGTGGTGGAGAGGGGTGGAAGAATGCATAAAGAATTTATGTATAGTTGATACTATTGGAAAGAACAAGAGATCAGTAGCTACTACTGGAGAGAACAAGAGATTACACTTCATTTTCATTTATTAACTTCATGTTATATATTTCTGCATGGCTTAAATTTTTACCACATGGTAAACAGTCTCTAAGGTGACTCCCCATAATGTCTATATCCTGATACTTATTCTTTGTATAATTCCTCACTCTAATATACTTCCCTCGTCTTGAGTGTGGAGGTCTGTGGCTTGCTTCTTTTCTAATCATACAGTAAGTTAAAGGTGATGAAATGCCACTTCCATAATTATATTATATTAAAATAAGGGATTTCACCTTATTTGCAGGCTCATTCTTTCTCTCTTGGCTGGTTTGATAAAATAAAGGACTATGTTGGCAGGCCCATGTGGAAAAGGAGATGAGGGGAAGGAAGCCTTTAGACAATAGTAAGAAGCCAAGGCCTTCAGTCTCACAACTGCAAGGAAATGATTTCTTCAACAACCTGGGTGACCATGAAAGCAAATTCATACTCTTATCTAGTTTCCAGATGGGAACCCAGTCCTGGCCAACACTGATTGTAGTAGCCTTGCAGAGTCCATGGGCAACTCATGGCCCACAGAAAACTATGAGTTATAAATGTGTGCTGTTGTACATGGCTGTTTATAATAATTTGTTATACAGCATGGAGACTAATATATGCCATATACGTATAAACCTTTAAAGTATAAAATACATTTGACAGAAAGTTATAACTCCATATTTCAATAGGACAAATATTCATAATACAACAATTTAAGTTTCTTTAAAATTATATATATTTGTATTTCTGAAATTAATATTTTATTCCATTTCAGATATGCTCAGTCACTTAATCTGTTTCTGTTTGCTCATATTTTTAACTCTTCTTTTCATTCTTTTAAGAGGTACTTTTTAAAAACGTTGTGTGTGATAAATCCAGTGTCTCACATGACTGTGATTCTGAGCCTTCTTTATGTTGCTTCTGCTGGATCTCGCTTTTGATACTTTGTTATCTTGAGTTTTCTGATTTCCTATGAGAAGGCTGACATTTTCTGGAACATTAAGTACGGGAATTACTTGAGGTCTGTGTGGAAATGGATTTCTCTTGGCAGGCTCTGCTTTTGCTTCTCACAGGCAATTAGGGCCACTACCAACTCAGTCACTTCAAACCAAATACAAACTTTGAGGTTTTCAAAACAGTCAGATGGCGAAATTTCATGTTACGGCTGGCATGTAGTTATTGTTCTCCTTCTACTTTTCTTTTCTTTTTTTTATTAAGTTTTGAGGTCAGCCTGGCCACCAAAATTTTTGAAGTTTTCTATAATGTTTCCTCTATTTCAACTCACATTTCCTCTCGAATTACTATAGTCAGTGTATTTGTTTCCCCCAAATTCTTCAGAAACTACACTCAAGAGACACCAATAAATTTTATGTTCAAAGCACTGGCTTCTCTTTAATGTCATTATTTTATCTCATTTAACATTATATATCATTTTTCCATGTCTCCTATGCGGCTGTTCTTCTTGCTCCTCCTACCAATCATCTCCTTATCTCGACCCCAATATCCTCCACATTCTTCATTCTTTTCCTGACTGCCAAAATTCTTTCAATACAGAATGTTTGTCCTAACTCTCTTCTTAATTTTTAATTATTTTCCTCAAATTTCCCCTTTATTTCTTGACTTCAAATACTAACTATAATTTTATGTTACTGTTACCAGTGGAGGAACCTATGTACTTGCCTGCCCCTTCTCTGCAAGAGAAGGTGCCCAACATTCTGAAGACTGTGCCAAGCAGCAGGGATGCAGGTGCCCCTATGCTAAGGGGCGTGGAGCTCAGAGGCTTGGCTAATCATGGCACCTCAGCCAGGTCAGTGGCATCAGGATCCCTGGTGGATACTATAAGCCGCAGAGCTTACCTCCACCATGGGAGTAAGGGTTGGGCCCAGCCGCTGTAGAATTCTCACTTGGAGACGGCTACCCTGCCTCAGTGTAGCCCAAGGACCCAAGAGCAGGCAGCTTCAGGATACAGTAGAGTCAGGAGAAGCTCCGCCACTAGCCAGGATGGCAGGATGTTGGCATGGCGAAGTTCTTACACTTAGTGCACGAAGGGCTAGAGGAATGAGTAGTAGGGTCCCAAGTGGGCTGAAAGCTAGAGATAGGAATGCACAGAACCCAAGCATGCTAAAAGCTAGAAAGATAACTAAATAAGGGAGAAGGCTTCTGCCCCCTGCCCTTATCCAGTAACAGATTGGAGATGGGACCCGGGGAAAGCAGGCATATGCTCCATAGAAGTCAGAATGGTGGCAGGTGGAGGTACTAGACCAAAGAGCCCTGTCAGTCTAGCCTGGGGAAAGAAGAGATTGTTTGGGAGGTAGATCCACCCAAAGCTCCCAAGAGTTTAGGAAGTTAATTGGTCATTCTGAGAAAGCACCTGGACCGTCCCACACCCAAACTAACATAAACCTACAGGAATGAAGAAACACCCTGTTGCTCATTGCCTGCTGCTGGGGGCCTGCACTCAGTGCACTGGCTTATCCCCTCCATGGGCCACGTGGCATTAGGAGCCTCCAGGAGGAAGTCTCTCTCTTTCTCTGCCCTGGCAAAGCACTCACCAGTGTGTTTGCATACTCTCTTTTGGGGGAGCACATGACTTTGCAGCCATACCACCGGCATGACCCATGACTGTGCTGGCTCCACATGCAGTCTCCAGGGAGGAGTCAGTAGCTGGAAAGTAGCTGGGAACATGCTAAGCTACCTGAATGACTGCTTAGTGGCTCCGAAGGATAGTACTTTAAAAATGGAGCAGGCATTCTGGGCACTGCCTTTAGTTCTGATATTTCTAAGAACAGCTGGGTTTGGCCTGGGTTTTATGGAGGAGATAAGCTTTGAGATGGGGAGTCCCCCATTCTCCAAGATGGCACAGCATCCAAATAAAACCTCTTTCCTTCTGCATCAGCACCCACCTCGCAAGTTTGACTTTTGTGGTAGCAGGCAGCTGAACCTCTGTTTTTCTTTTTATTTGGTAACATTACACCAAACTATAAACCTCAGCAATTCTGATATACCCACAACTACATAGTCATAGTCAGAATAGCCCTGGGTATTTTAACCATTCACTAGATTTCTACGTAGCATCACCATACACCAGTTCACTGTTTTTCAAAGTCTGTCTGTACTCCTTATTTGTAATAATAATAACTGCTTTACCATGCTACCCAGAGAGCCCCCCTGCCATTGTTCTGGGTCCCCACATAACTTAAAGGGACATTTTCACAATGTTGGGAGCCTTTGACATCCTGCAAATGAAGGAGGATGTCCTCAAATTCCTTGCAGCAGGAACCCATTTAAGTGGCACCAACCTTGACTTCCAAATGGAACAATACATTTACAAAAGGGAAAGTGATGGCATCTATATCATAAATTTAAAGAAAACCTGGGAGAAGCTCCTGTTGGCAGCTCGTGCCATTCATTGTTGCCACTGAAACCCTAGTGATGTCACTGTCGTATTGGCCAGGAATACTGGCCAGTGAGCTGTGCTGGAGTTTGCTGCTGCCACTGGAGCCACTCCTGCTGCTGGCTGCTTCACTCCTAGAACCTCCACTAACCAGGGCCAGGCAGCCTTCCAAGAACTGATCCTTCTGGTGGTGGTTACTAATCCCAGGGCTGACCATCGGCCTCCAACAGAAGCATCTTACGTTAACCTGCTTCCTATTGCTCTGTGTAACACAGGCTCTCTTCTGCACTGTGTGGATATGCCATCCCTTGCAACTAAAAGGGGCTCATTCAGTCAGTCTGATGTGGCAGATGCTAGCCCGGGAAGTACTGCATATGCATGGCACTATTTCCCATGAACATCCATGGGAGGTCAAGCCGGATCTCTACTCCTGCAGAGATCCTGAAGAGATTGAGAAGGAAGAGCAGGCTGCTGCTGAAAAGGCTGTGACCAAGGAGGAATTTCAGAGTGAATGGACTGCTCGGGCACCCGAGTTCACTGCTGCTCAGCCTGAGGTCACTGACTCATTTGAAGGTGCAGGTGGCCTCTGTGCCTATTCAGTAGTTTCCCACCAAAGCCTGGAGTGCTCAGCTGCACTGAAGGTTGGTCTGCAGCCCCCACTGCTCAGGCCACTGCATGGATAGGAAAAACCCTTTTTTCAACTATTCTTTCACAAACTCTTAACAAAATGGAAATAAGGTTGATATAAAATAAAGTTTCTAAATAATGATAATAATAATAAATAACAATACTAAGTGATATATATGTAGAACATATGTGCCAGATATTGCTTTCAGTGCTTCATATACATTAAGCTATTTAATCCTAAAAAGAACTTTATAATGTGAGGGTTATCACTATTTCTGCTTTATAAAATGGTGGAGCTGAGACACAGAGAAGTTATTTGCCTGCGGTCACACAGCCATTTAGTGGTTAATCTAGCATTCACAATGGCTCCAGAATCCTGTCTTGATTGATATTCCCATAAACAGCCAGTTAGTGCTATTTTCTTCTTCCCAGGAACATATATACATATGTGAATTCTATGTCAAAACTCTTCCATTAACCAAACTGTCACATATCATAATAATCAATAGAAGTAAATTAAATTTAATATAAACACTAAGTCCTTAGTTCTTACTGCCAGATTAATTAACGTGCTGGAGGTAATTAAATCAGCATAAATATCATAGCTGAATTTTATGAAAAAGATCAGGAAATGTTATGCCCTTAATAACCTCTGTAGTTATTCAAGCAAATGTAAAGCAATAAGGATAATTAAATCTTATGCTTGGGGAAGCACATAGCTTTGCTTAAGGAAGGAAGGAAAATATGCCTCTATTGTCCTCCCCAGAGAGAATAGTTGAAAAAACTGAGTAGGTATATTAATAGAGTGGAAGGGGTAACATCTGCTGTTTTCTGAAATATCAGTGAGGTCGAATTCACTGATTTATATTTGATATTGAATTATAATAACTTTCATTTACGACAAGGTGGAAACAAGCTGTTTTAATTTCACTTTAGTTTTAATTTACTAACTATAGTACAAAAAATGTTACCTTGTAAGTGCATGAGATATTACATTTTAGAAATGCCTGGCAGGAAATGTTTTAATGATTTTTAATTTTTGTTTTCAAAATTAATTTCAGTGATATTGAGTTCTCAGAGCAAAAGTTTACTTCTTTTCCCCAGTTGTTTCCACACTGGTCTGAATCTGAATTATCAATGGACTACTGCAGCAAGCAGAAATAAACATGGTGCGTCTGAAATACCAAGCCACTTACAGAGCAAAATGCTTAATTATAATTTACTTAAAACTGTACTATTTTTAATACTTTAAGAGTAAAGATGGTCTAGCATTGGTAGCAATTATCTTAGCAGACTGTACAGAAAATTCAAATTTAATGTCTGAAAAAATGAAAATTCTAGCTTTAAATACACACCTATGTGCAAAGTTACTAATCTACTTACTTTAGTGGTCTCATTCACTCATAGCAATAAGTTTTTTCAGACTGAAGAACCTCTCTAATTCAAGTTCTCAATATCATGCTGTAAGTATATTTTTATTTTAATACTTTTCTAAAATTTAATTTTATTTCTATCTGCCCTCATTTTTTTTCACAGCTGGGCCTCTGGGCTGTGCCAATTTGCATATCTGAATTAATGCACCAAAAATGTTTGAAAATCTAATCTTATTAAATGTCTAAATTCAACACTTCCCCCTGACTGGTTAGATCCTATTAATTAACCCATATGTTATCAAAGCCTCATGCTGGCTGCACTTGGTTGTCTCTGGGGGTCAAATTGACCAACTGGTTTCCTTAAACAAACACAACACTGGAAGACTGAGTTATATTTCCAAAATATCTCATTTTTCCACTCACATGAGATTCCATGTATTACAGAATTTACTGGTTGACTAATTGCTTAAGAGTTGACAGTTATTGAGCTAAGGATTTTTCATCTCATTTTTTCTCCCCTGAGTAAATCTTTTTCATAAGCAAATTTAAAGAGGAAAGTAAAATGATTTATAGATTCCATATGCTACAATTGCACTAATGGTAACTCCTTTGAGTAGAAATGGGCCTAAGGAAAAGGGAAGGAAAAAAACTGACAGTTGACTGTAAAAACATATTAAAATATTAACAACACCTGGCTGGTGTGGCTCAGTGGATTGAGACTGGGCCTGCGAACCTGAGTATCGTGGTTCGATTCCCAGTCAGGGCACATGCCTGGGTTGCACGTCAGTTCCCAGCAGGTAACTCATGAGAGGCAACCATACATTGATATTTCTCTCTTCTCCTTCCCTTCCTCTCTAAAGACAAATAAATAAAATATTAAAAAAATATATTAACAACATTCCTTTCAATGAATAAAAGCAAAAATAAATACTAATGGCTTTATACAAGCAAAAGGGAAAAATGTCCAAAGTGTAGATATTGTGTAAACTGTATGGAATATATTTATTTATATTTAAATGTATAAATATATTTAAAAACTGTGACTTGTCCTGTCAGTTATATATGGGACATGATTAGTGATAAAAGTAAGCAATAAACTACTATTATTTACATGATAAAACTCTCAAATGATACTCTACTTCTCAGCATTAACAAGTTCAAGATGGGAGATGATTTTCATAGCTACCTGAGACTAAGAAATAGAAGTTGGCCCCAAGGCTACAGTTATTCTAGAGAAAAGAGTTATAGACAAGAACTTCTGAGTAAGACAGCTAAGATAAAACACGTGAGCATCTCCCCTAGGGACCAGCCCTTGTGCATCCCCGAACCTCACACATCCAGATCAACATTTATGGAATTCTGGCCTTTACCATCAATAAAGGTCTTCTTATGCATGAAGCTCCAAGAGAAGATCTGGAGAAAGCCCACTTGCCCACCTGTTCTTAACAGACAGATAGATAGTCAAGGCTTCCTTTTCCCATTGTGTGGATAGGAATATGTGATGACAGAGATTCTAAATCTTCATCACCTCTAAACCTCTGAGCATGAATCTGAGGGAGAGAAAGTCCAATGTAAGTTTCGTTCCAGTGTAAGGTAAGCAATTTGTTATAATTGCTTAGTAATATTAACCTACTAACATTTATTTTTGCTCCGTTTTGTAGCAGATGTAACCAAAAATTGTTATTTACATGGAAAACCTATTAATAGCTTATTATGTGCAATCAGGGTTTATGATACACACTGCCCTCAGTCCCCAACCCCGAATGTGTTTGTGGCTGTTTACGTGTGTGGTAAAGGGAAGGATCAGGTCCTTTTTCAAACTTGTGATATTTTTCTAAAAAATGGTGCAATGTTAGCTAAATGTGACTGTCATAACAGTTAAAACAGAGTGATTGACAGGATATCACAAGTGCTGTTACAAGTGTTGCAATAGCAACTCATTCCGGGCACCAACTTCTGTAGTGACCAGCTATTGCCATAATAACATGTACACAATGATGGTTGAATGGTCATTTCAAAAAATTAAAATATAAAACCAAAATTAATATTGACAAACTAACTACAGTATCTGCTTAGCAAATGGAAATTCTTAACAAACGGATATTTTCAAGAAACATTTAAAGAGGAAAACCTTGCCTAAAACATTTTATTAAATATGCTATGGCAATTAATATGCTCTTTTCTTAGTAATTTATATTATGTTCTTATAATTAGTAATACAAAAGTTTAATGACCAGAATTTATAGTTGAAATTAGAAGATATCACTAGCATAGCTATACAAGTATACCATTATGTCATTAAAAATAGAATATCTTAACAGCCTGAATTTCTGTGTTAATGGTGGACTTATAGGTAAGAACAAAATTATAGTTATAATATTTCACCTTTCAAAACCTTTGTGTGTCATCATGACTATTTATTGCATCAATAAAAATGCTGCTTTTTTAATATGCCAAAAATAGGTATATGTAAATTAAAACTGACAATTCAGTTGAGAACAACATGGACAACAGTATATTGAATCATTATAGGGTGTCAAATATATGTTAGAGATTTGCATAGAATACATTGTGTATTCATTACAACAATATTAGGTACATACTATTACCATTATTTCAAATATAAAGTATAACCAAGAGTTAGTAAGTGTTTAAAATCCTGGTTTAGCTACTCAGTATACTCTTAACCATGAGGCTATGATTTCTTATTGAGCCACCAGTATACATTTAAGTGTTAAGATCATGTCTTTCCAATAGCATCTAATTCTTTCCCCTTTAATCATCACAGGAATTGCAAAAAAACCCAATTATAAAAGAGAACACAAAGGATTTCATGATCTGCACGAGGTCTAGACACAACGTCTCTTGATCTGAAAACCTCTGAACTAAAAAGTCAAATTGTCTGTCATATAATAGTCATATAGAGAGAGACAGGATAATGACAACACTCTTACCAACAGGGGAAGAATAGGAGGTATTTAGCAGTCACTGCTCCATGATAATTCTGAAATCCCACTTGTAGTACTTGGGGCTAGAAAATATTTCTTGATATAAGTTCTGCCAGTACATCTATACCATTGTTTTCAACTCTCCCTTCTCAGCGATTGTTGTTTTTTTTTTTTTTGAAATCATTTTCTTTGGCCCATTATGAAGAGAGGGCTGGAGGATATGTCATTTTTGGCACTCTGTTAATTACTTGCAGAAATTTGAACCCCCAAATTATATAACAACTCATGAACTCCCAACCTAAGGGGATGGTATGTTTTGCTGGCACAGCTTTATTTTACAAGACTATGAGTTTTCCATGTATTTTTCAGGTCTATTCTGCCAAAATCTATGTCCAGAATTCTTTGCACAAGCCTCTCACTCTAGATTAAATTATGTATTTTTGGATATATCTGTTTCAGTAAAAATACTACTGCATCCACTATAATATCACTTTTCTCCCACTGAATGGCATATTAGTTATTTTGGAAGCATGACAGACAAGGCATGTTAATTATTTTAGAAGTTTGAACAATAGGTTTGCTGATAACATCCCTCATTGGATCTTTACCCTCAGGTAATTTTTCATAGTAACCTCTTTTCTTTGAGGCTATATCTTAATGACTGCATCTGTAATTTTGTGAAAATAATTTTATGTAGTCATCCTGAAATTCTGAATTGCCTTTATTACTGTAACAGGGTGCAGCCAAAGTGGGCGGGTGGCAAATGGGGATTTGTAATGGGGTCCAGAGCTCAGGGTGTTCAGGAAATATTAGAGAAAAATGTATAGATAGATAGATAGATAGATAGATAGATAGATGTCCTCACCCCCACAAGTCTGAGCTAGGGGATGGGACACATGGAGCAGGGCCATTGAGAGTTGTTTCCCATAGCAACATTTTTGCAGAAAATCTTCATCCCAAATCTTCATCCACCCTTATGACTGCATCCTTGCCAGAATGGCCATTTAACATATGTCAAACCTTTAACTGGTTTCAGAGATATGTTAAATAGCTGTGGCCATGCTTGGAGCCAGGGGGATGGGAGTAACTTCAACCCATGGTGTAACTGGGATGCAACTCCCTCTGAGCATAGCACCTGCGTAAAAGCTTGCAGATGATTGGTTCCACCCCATGGGGCCACACCTGCCCAGACTTGCTATGGCAGCCTAGTAAAGCTGGAAGAATAGGGAATGCTGGCAGGTGTAACTGATTGTGGGAGGAGTCGGAAATGGTTCTGCCAGGGAAGACTGGCACTGGGATTTAAAAACTCAGGTTCAGCAGCCATGTGGGGTCTGTTGGGGACCACACAGCTTTGGCACAAGTTGGGACCATGCAGTTTTAGGGTGCTCCCTATTAGCCAATGTGGCTTAGGAAGCAGCAGAGACTTTGCCTGAAAGAAAAGAGATAAAAGAATTCTTGCTGGTGGGACATGAGAAGGTGCCACATGGCTTTGGATTAACTGGAGATCACAGAGGCAACACAGCTGATGGTGCCAGAACCGAGGGGCTACTTGAACCACGGACTTCTACTTCTTGTCCCGAGATACAATACCTGGAACTGGGCAAAGGGGAGAAGGAAGGACTGTGCATTTGTGGGTATTCTAAAGAACTTTAGTGTTTTAATGAAGACATTAAGTCATTACTCTAAGTCTATATAACTTTTTAAATAAATAATCTTTTTTTCTTTTCACCAATCTCTGGCATTGAGAGATATCGTTCCCTGGTTGCAAGGCAAGATAAACCTAGTCCAGGTGGAGGGGGAGCCCGGAGCACAAGGGTGGGTCCATTCAGTAATAGTATATCATTCACCACCCGCCCCAGGTCTGTTCTGTAACATTACTTTTTTAAAAAAATATATTTTATTGATTATACCATTACAGTTGTTGTAACATTACTTTTAATTGCTGACTAAAAACTAGATCTTTATCTTCAGATTTCATCATTTTATTTTAATACCCACATATATTTATCAGGTACATAATGGTTCCTCTATTTCAGGCAATAATTTTAGTTTTCGATTCTACATACTATAAGTCACATTGTAGCTTCACTACTTTTCTGGTCATTTACATTACTGGTCTCTCAGCCTATAGCCTTGATCACAACCATATTTGAGGTTATTGTCGCAATGGCACCTCATTCCTGGTACCACCTTTTGTAATGGTCAGCTATTGCCAAAATAAACTGCATATTCTATCACCCCAAAATTCACTGGCTTAAAATAACAATTATTTATTGTCATTCATGTGTCTGCAAGTCATACAAGAGTGTCTCTGCAGGTACCAACAAGACCTGAGTAAGGTAGCTCCCATCTGCATGTTTGGTTAGTCTCTTCTGTATATATCTCATTCCTCTGAGACCAGCGGGATTCCTGAGGCCATTTGTTCTCATGTCCCAAGTATAAAAGGAGAAGTTTAACCACACAAGCATAATTCAAACTTTTGTTTCAGTCACTTCTGCTAATATCCATTTGTCAAACAAATTAATGGCCAAGTTCACAGTCAAGAGGCAGAGAAGTACACCTTGAATTAGGATATACAAAGTCACATGGCAAGGATGCAGTCATAAGGGTGGATAAAGATTTGGGCCCCAAAGTTTTTCTGGCATAGCCAGTCTTCACCTTCTTACTCGGGCCACAACATTTCTACTAAAGGAGAGTGAAGTTTGCATTTGTTTATTTTGTTAGCAATTTTACAATGTCTACCCATGGTGACACTATTGCAAGGTCTTGATTCTTAAATCAGCCTAGGAAAATGTATGTAGAGAAATCATATTTTAGGCTTGCAAAACTTTCTACTTCCTTCACAAAACACTGGCTAAATTCCAGTATGTTCATATCACACTCCCAGGTAAGCTGCCTTAATAGACATATAGCCTTGCATGGCATTCTATGAAAATATCACAATGAGCAGGTAATATTTTCTATGAGGAACAGATCATTCACAATGTCAAACACTATCTCATATCATTGGGAAAATTTTGACTTTGCCTCCGATTGATGATCCTGTCCATAATTTGATCAATGTGTGCCTATGATAGGTAGGGATTTTAGACCACACGTGTGAGATGATCATGATTCTCAAAGCAGTAATTTTTTGTGAAAAGCACAGAATTTATGCTACATATGTAAGATGCAGCTGGATTTTCATAACCAACTCTTTTGAGTGTGAGAAATGAGGATAACAGCCTTTTTCCTGATAGCATATTTCAAATTGAGTGTTCATGTGTACAGAGGTTGTTCAGATCAATTTTTGGTGATACACAGACACAAGCATCTTGTTGATTGTGTAGTGTTGGACCTTGTACAAAGTCTACTGCAAAAGATGTTTCCAGAAAGCATATTGGAGACATAAAGTTCCTGTATAGTTTGTGTCAAGCAAAGATAAGATGTGCAGTGGCTCTTCTGTTATTCTTATGTATCACATTATTCTTTGTCAAAAAGATATTTTGAAGAAATCACTTGTTGCCAAAGCCTAAAATTGGAGAACAGAATAATTTCCCACTTAATCTGGCACTGACACAGTTATAACTCACCATTTACACAATTATCTATTTATCTGCTTTGTTGTCAAGTACAGACCAAAATACAGAAACTGCTAATTTTCTTTCTACCACATCTGCTCTGAGAGATACAGGTCATGTTTGCAGATGCAACTATGGGAGCCATCTTTTACCTGGCAGACATCTCAGGATCTTATACGGCTGGAGGCATGTAATCATTTACCAATGGAGCGGGGAAAGTAGCAGTGAATGGTGTTAGAGCAATAGGGTAATGGTAATGGTAATATGAAGCTTTAAAACACTGTGTTCGATCTTTACACGTATATCTGTATGTATTGTGAACACAACTGGAAACTGTGAGTGGTAGAATTGGGCGGAACATCAAGCAAGTAGCTATTGTTAAGTGTATAACTTACACATGACATAGTGATAAAAAAATGAATTATTTTTCTTGGCAAATCAAAGAATCCCTTCTCATTATGGAGTAGACACTTTGAAGGAACATCAAATTCCCTAAAGGACTCTACTGGATGCCCAATCTGTACCCGGTGTTTGCTTTTTCCTGTACCCAGAAAAAAGCAAATACTGGAAAAATAGCACCGCTCCTCTTTCCTCCCTGTCTCTCTTCTTCTTCCTTGTTTTTCTTCTACTCATTTCAGAATATCCTCCTCCCTTGTGTGTTTCCCCTGTCCCCTCATATTCCCCCAAATCTGGGGGATACAAGACATCGGATAGAATAATACACATTAGATAGAATAATTATTTGATGAGGATACAAAATTGAACCCTAGAAAGAAAACAGTAAAAACATCTGAGACTTAAACATAAATACCTAGGGATTTAAATATAAGGCTGAACAAGTCAATATCTGTATCATAGACTACATCTTGTGGGCATACGAACAACATTAGCATACAAAGTTATGAAACATCTTGGTGTTAATAGCTTAGCTTTGAATGGATGTTCTATTAGACATTCATATGCTCAGAACACAATTTGGAAATAAATTTATAACTTTAAATAATATCTCATATTTGATTTATCACCCACCCTTATTTTAAGTGCTTATTTAAAGCAACTAGAGAGACATATTACAGAAAAAATACTAGACTATGTATCCAATCCCGAAAGAACAAATTATAGCCAGTTTATTTCAAGTCTTTTTCTTAGTAGCTGGAGGACAAATGAACAGATACATTTTGTTAACATTCAGTTCTACAAAATATAGATTTGAGAGTTCTTTGAGAAAAAGAGAATACTGGGCAGTGCTTTCTTCTCATAAATGCAGATTTTAAAATGTGGTCTTTACCTATCAAGGCAAGAGATCATTGTCTAGAGCTTTAAATAGCTCAGAGCTTTATTTTCCCAGATTATAAAAAGTTAGACACTAGGCAGTTGCTGGCATTAATACCAACTAGTCATGGCTGTCAGGGCCCAGGAGTGGGATCATTTTCCCTTTACCTTCGTAATGTGAAGATAGGAAAGAATTGATGTCCCCCTTGGGGACACAATGCAGTAGAGGCTGGTGGCAGGAGTCGGGGCTGAAGGCAAACAGGTATGTAGCTACAGCTCCAATTCTCACATTAGTATTTCAACCAAGAACAAGGAGGAGGGGCAAGCCCTGGCCAAAGCACTCAGTCGTTTAAGGCATTGTCCCAGTACACCAAGGTTGTGGGTTCAATCCTTGGTCAGAGTTATATGCAAGAATCAAACAACGAATGCATAAAAAGAAAGTTAGGGTTAGGGTTAGTGGAGAAATTTAATTAGAAAATATTTGAAATACTACTAGAACAATGTCATTCTTTGTATGTAAATATTTAGTTTAACCAAAACGATTTATTGAAGCTTTCTTTTCCAATAAGCATTCTTGGCTCCAGTGTCAAAATTAACTGGTCGTATACAGGGGTTTATTTCTGGGCTCTTGATTCTGTTCCATTGGTCTACATGTTTGTTTGTGTGCCACTATCATACATACTGTTTGATTAGTATAGCCTTCAAATCGGGATGTATGATTCTTTCTCAAAACCGTTTTCACTATTCAGATTTGTTAATGGTTTCTTACAAATTTTAGGAATGTTTTTTTCTACTTCTGTGAAAAATGCCATCGGAATTTTCATAGGAATTGCACTGAATCTGTAGGCCATCTGCATTGTGACTGCAAGGGCTAACCACAGACATGTTCTCAATAGTGGGAGCCAGTGATGGGAATTGGGACTAGCAGCAAACAAGTGTGTGGCTACCAAGGATAGCTGCCTACACGTGTGGTGGTGCAGGCTGTGGTCAGCTGGCAGGGCAGCCCCTTGTACCCAAGTAGCTACAGGGGCCAGCCATAGTTTCAGCCTGTAGTTATGGAGCATCAGGGACTAGCCATGGGCATGTGCACAGCAGTGGACGCTAGTAACAAAAGTTGGCACTGGTGATATGCAGGTGTACAACAGCAGTGGCTGGCTGCAGGCACTGGTTACACCGTAGGCCAGTGACAAGAGTTAAGGCAGGATCTAGGTCCATGAGCAGCTTTGTTGACCTTGGTTGTTGGTGTGCACTGTGCAGCTGCAGGGCCTAGCTATGGGCAGACACACAGCAGTGGAGGCCAGTGACAGGAGCTGAGGCTGGGGGCATGCAGGTGCATAGCGGTAGGCGCTAGCCTTGAGTACATGTGGCAGTACAAGCTGGTGACATGAATCAGGACTGAGTCCAGGTCCAAGAGTAGCTTCGGGGGCCTTGCCCTTGAGGCTACTGTTTGGCTGCCAGCAGGCACTCGTGTGAATACAGGGGTTCCCCTTGGGGACACGATGCAGTGGAGGCTGGTAGCAGGAGTCAGGGCTGAAGGCAAACAGGTATGTAGCTACAGGATCCATTCATAGGTACACATAACAGTGTAATCCAGTAACAGGATCCAGGGAGAGAGAAAGGACCACAAGCGTGAAGCCACTTCTTAATTATGATCATTCCTTCTTTCTTTATGTCAAGCCAAACGGGCTTGAAATGTTGCTAAAATAATACAGAATGAAAAACTTAATGAGGGAGAAAAATTCAATATTCACAGCAGTCAATACTAACTAGAGAAGAGTACCACAAAGAGAGGATGATGTTATATAAAAGGGAAAAAATGCAAAAATAGAAGTAGAATTTTTAAGAATAAATAGACTGCATTGTCTAAATTTTACTCTGCCTAGTGACATTACTTTGGCTTTTCCTTTAGGACATATGGTATTATGCTGAAATAAGCTAGATATCCTGAAAAGTTTTTGTACAGGTAAAGCCATCTGGTTGTTAATTTGCCTTGAGATTTCTGGGAGGTGCGGAGGGCAAAGCAGCAGATGTCATCAATGAACTGTGGAGAGACAATAATCAAACCATCTCCCCCTGGTTTAACGTAGGAAACAGAGAAAATGGCATAAGCACAGGAAGAGAAATTTAAATGTCCTCATAATTTGAATCCAAAAGCAAAGATTATTTGGTTGAGCTTCAGGAGTCATTAAAATGGGGAAATATCTACTAAATAAGGACAAATAAATTATGTTGATTTCTATTGGGATATAGAGTCATATTCATTTACACACACAGTAGTCTACCAAATAAGGACATCATTAATATTACCTTATATTAATTAAATAAGTAAATCTTATTAGTATGTTCTTATATTAATAATGTTAACTAGTAGAACATTATCTTTTAAAGCAGTGGTTCTCAACTGAGGGCGAATTTACCCCCCAAGGGGACATTTTTCAGAGGACATTTGTTAAAAATGCAGACAGTTTTGTTTGTCACAACTGAAAGGTGCCACTGGCATCTAGTGGGTAAGCCAGCGATGCTGCTAAATAGCCTGCAATGCATAGAACCCCTTCCTCCAGTAAAGAATTTTTTGGCCCAAAATGTTACTATTGCCATTTTGAGAAATTCTGATTTAACAAAAACATTGTGTTTTTGTTATTTTAAAAGTGTGAACTATAGCCCTGGCTAGTGTAGCTCAGTGGATTGAGACTGGGCCTGCGAACCACACAATCGCGGTTCGATTCCCAGTGAGGGCACATGCCTGGGTTGCAGGCCAGTTCCCAGCAGGGGACTCATGAGAGGCAACCATACATTGATATTTCTCTCTGTCTCCCCTTCCCTTCCTCTCTAAAGATAAATAAATAAAATCTTTAAAAAAATGTGAACTATAACACAATCTAGAATTTTTGAGTTACAAGAATTAGAGAGATTGAAGTCATTATAAAAAAATACAGAAAACCTTTTGGCAGAATTCCTTCTATAGAAACTAATGAGTTACAAAAATGTGGATAGATCCTCTATTACACAGTCATATTGTAAGCGTTTGTAAGTCAATGTGATGTATTGTTATGCTTTTGATCTGTTTGAATGCCTTTTAAAGTGTGTTCCCAACAATTTCATATATATGCTTATATACATACAGTGTATAAATATAATTTATTTATATTTTTATATAAATATCATTTAGGAGTAAGGAGAAACCTTTGCCCCTAGGAGTAATTAGACTAGTAGAGAGCCTAAAAGAGGCAGAATTTTGGGGGGCCATATAAAATCTATAGCAACAGAGGTATAATGTACAAGAATTGAAGATGCTAAAGAATGGTTAACCTTTGAAAAATTATCATGAAGTTAATAACAGAATTCAAGGACAAGGAATTTAGGGTTATCAAATTTCAGCCTATCACTTATCTATATAACATCAAAAAATTCAGTGAAAACTTTAAATAGTGGCAAAAATATTGTCCTTTTGGCCTTCTTCACAATGTTTAATCACTGTGAATAACATTTACAATCATAGGGTTTAGAAAGATTGACTCTAGAGTTGGCTGGTTCCATCCTTCTATTGCTTTTGCTTCTACTACACTTGTCTGATTCATGTCAGTCCTCTTAATTAGTTGTGAGGAATCAAAGCATATCCTGAATCATTACCTATTTTTTTCTAATAAGAGGGCCTGCTTATGACAGAGACTGTGTTTAGAAGTGCTATAAATCCATCAGCAAGGGAATGTATTAAGGATGGTGGTTTATCTGGCACTCAAAATATGTACTGCTAGAAATATTTTGCCAATCTATAAATTTTCAGGACATTTCAAAAAAGAAACATCAGCTTCTTATAAAGCTGTTTGAATTATACAGATGTCAATAAATCCCATATGAGCCATTTGTCTTTTGTTATACATAATGCTAAGACAAATATTTAATGATACATTTCATTAACTAAAATAATTTTTCAATTAACGTATCACTTTAAAAGAGTCAGAAGTTGTTGTGGCATCAATTTTGAAAAAATGTGGTTAAGAACATTTATCACAGGAGAGTAGTTTCTGAACTCAATCTGATCAAGCAAAAGCAAACTCTGCTTTTGGTGATTGGGGACTAAAAGGCAGCAGAATCTCAATGTAGTGGTCTCATATATATCCCTTTTAATACTTTGCCCTTTCTTTGTGTTTTTCTGAGTTGTTGACCTACATATTTTCAAGAAAAACCTTAAATTTTCAAGAAGTGAGGTTGGTTGGAATTAGAAGATTTTAGCAAGTTGTAATATTGGAGAAGAACACAGAATTTTTGCTTAAATGTAGAATACTATAGTGGAAGTGTTCCTAATGCAAATGAATGCACATCTTTGCTTGTGATTTAATAAATCATTCAAAAAGTGCTAAGGGTTTGTGTTCCCTTAACTGTAGTATTTCTTGAGCGCTGAAAAATCACTGAGTGGTGGAAAGTAGAACAGGTTTAAACATGGAAACCCAGACACTTCTGAGGGTGAAAGGGAAGCTTCCCCATTCCCATGCCTTCCCCAGAATAAGCAGCATCCCTCCTCCGTCTGTGGGGATGAGAGCCTTTTAAAGGCCTCACTGATCTCTCACAGAGGGAATCCAGCTTCTCTCCAATGCTTGTATGTTATCAACATATTAAAAGAAATTAACGGATATACAGAGAAGTATAGGTAACAGATATCTGAAAGAATGTGGATCACAGGGGCTAATAAGGAGAGTGGTTTAGTAAGCAGATCAGAATGAGAGCTACAGAGTGAGGTGACTTGGAAGAGTTTAAGGCGGCAGGACAGTTGGGGAGGAGAGGCAGGGGGACTTTCAGCTCATGCTGTGGGCTCTAAATCAAACTAAAGTGGACTCAGGAAAATGAAAGTACATATTTTACTTCTAGACTGCATAGTGTTTCTCTGAATTCAATATTGCAGTAAAATTGAAACATATAAAGTTCCAGAATTAATTCAAGTACATTTGCATCTACTTAATTATTTAAATTCTAAAAAGAGGATAGTCAGGTTCTTGAACTCAAATTACAATTTTAGCCAGTTAATCGTTTCTATATTTATACAGTAACATAAAAAACTTATATTTACCAAATTCATTAGAAAAGCATTTGGGGTTCTAAATAATTTCCTGAATATCCCATTTTATTGTATTTATAGAAATGCCTTAATTTTTGTGCTTCATGTTTTATAAAGTGTATAGCTTTGATTTACTATTAAAATCCAAATAAGTATAATGCCATGGTATAAAATTCCCAGTAAAGATGGATGGATGGTTACGGAAAAACGTGTTATTGATTTCATTTTTTCTTTCTGAACATAGTAAGTTTTATTTGTTTCTTCTCTAGCCTAATCTGCATTATCTATCAGACTAGGTCAGTTCCTATAAACTGGGTTTGGGCTTCATGAAGAGGAGTTGTCCCTAAGAATTGGTAACCTGCTGTACAAAAAAATATGGCTTACAACAAATACGTTCCCAAGGACGCCCACACTCCTACGCTAAATCAGAATGTTAATGTCCTTTTGTTACCGAACAAGGGTCCAAGGAGGGGGCAATACTTGGCCCACCCAGGGATGCCAAAAACTGCTTCAGAAAACAGGGGCCCCTCCCAAGGACGATACACTAATATCTATTGGGCTCTTCTGTCCCCCACCAATTTGGAAAGACATCTCTCAATGCCAGAGATTTGTGAAAAGGAAACAAAATGTTTATTTAATGCTATTCAGGCCTAATGCCTTCCTTAAAATAGTAAAGTCTTTAAGGGTATACACCTACACACACACACACACAGAGCTCCCTTCTCCCACAGTCCCAACTCCGGGTACCATAAATCACGAAAAGAGCACACGTCCGTTTTTTTCAGGTCACTGGCACATGAGCTGTGTCGTCTGTCTAGGCAGGATCTCCAACTAACCCAAAGTCATGCAGCACCTTTCACTGGCAAGAGTTCTTTGTACCAAGTTCCAGTCAAAGTCTCTCCTGCTTTCCAGGCCACTCAGCCAAAGGGAGCACCCCAAAACCGCGTGGGCCTCTTCTACCAAAGCCGCACTCCACCAAAAGTGTGCGTCTTTCTTCTTCACCTGGCCGCAGGGATCTCCATTCTGGCAAAGCTGCGTGGTTTTCCCTTTCACCTGGCCAAGAGGGGGTCTGCACTCTGCTGAGACCGCGTGGCTCTCCCTCCTAATGGCTACAGGGGTCTACATCTTTCCAAAACAGCGTGGCTCTCCCCCTCCCCTGGCCAAGAGGGGGTCCTCACTCTGCTAAAGCCTCATGCCTCTCTTGAAGGCACTCTCTCAGAGAAGCAGCCCCAGTTCCCACCTGGGTAGCTGCCACTCACTCCCCGCCCCCAAAACTTGGCCACAGCTATTTAACATATCTATGAAACCAGTTAAAGGTTATACATATGTTAAATGACCATTCCAGAGGTTAGCTGCAAAACCGTTGCTATGTAAAACAGCTCTCAGTGGCCCTGCTCCATTTGTTCCTTCCCCCAACTGACACCTTGGGGTGGGGGGGGTGAGGATATCTTAATATTTCCTCCAATATTCCTGTACACTTTGAGTTCTGGACACCATTCCAAATCTTTTCTGGGCCCCCCCTTGGCTGCACCCTGTATTACTTTGAGCAACAGCCAGAATTTTTAAGTGTGTCATTTCAATGTGCTTTCTCTGCTAAGTGAGGAGCTGTTATTTACAAAATACAAAAAAGTATTATTAACAAAAACCAACTGGAAATCATTACGGACTGAATTGTGTTCCCCCAACTTTCAAACTGTGAAGGCCATGACTGTATTTGGGGATGGGGCTTTTTTGGCCATAATTAAGGTAAGATGTAATCATAAGAGTGAATGAAGTTCTGACCTAATAGGATTAGACACACACACACACACACACACACACACACACACACGCTCACACTGAGAATAGACCGCAGTGAGAAGGTGGGCATCTGTAAGCCACAAGAAAAGCTCTTGCCAGCAGCCAAATTGGTCAGCGATTCCACTTCAGACTCTCCAGCCTCCAGGGCTGTAAGAAAATACATTTCTATTGTTTAAGCTACTGCTCCACTATATTTTGTTATGGAAGCCTGAGCAGGCCAAAAAACTTTTTGGTACCAAGAAGTGAGGTGCTACTGTAACAAATGCCTAAAAATATGTAAGCAGCTTTGGAAGTAGGTGATGGGTAGAGAGGCTGGAAGCGTTTTGAGGTGAATGCTAAAAGTGTGAATATTAACGATTATTCTCGTGAGAGCTCAGAAAGAAAAAAAGAAGTACTTGAGAGAAAGCTTCCATCTTCTTAGAGAATATATGAGTGATCATACATAGCATGTTGTCAGAAATATGGACATTCGGGGCCACTCTAGTGAGCTCTTAGAGAAAAACAACAAACATGTTACTGGAGATTAGAAAAAAGGCAAATCTTGTTAAAAGGTAGCAAAGAANATTTGGGGTTCTAAATAATTTCCTGAATATCCCATTTTATTGTATTTATAGAAATGCCTTAATTTTTGTGCTTCATGTTTTATAAAGTGTATAGCTTTGATTTACTATTAAAATCCAAATAAGTATAATGCCATGGTATAAAATTCCCAGTAAAGATGGATGGATGGTTACGGAAAAACGTGTTATTGATTTCATTTTTTCTTTCTGAACATAGTAAGTTTTATTTGTTTCTTCTCTAGCCTAATCTGCATTATCTATCAGACTAGGTCAGTTCCTATAAACTGGGTTTGGGCTTTACGAAGAGGAGTTGTCCCTAAGAATTGGTAACCTGCTGTACAAAAAAATATGGCTTACAACAAATACGTTCCCAAGGACACCCACACTCCTACGCTAAACCAGAATGTTAATGTCCTTTTGTTACCGAACAAGGGTCCAAGGAGGGGGCAATACTTGGCCTACCGAGGGATGCCAAAAACTGCTTCAGAAAACAGGGGCCCCTCCCAAGGACAGTATACTAATATCTATTGGGCTCTTCTGTCCACTGCCAATTGGAAAGACATCTCTCAATGCCAGAGATTTGTGAAAAGGAAACAAAATGTTTATTTAATGCTATTCAGGCCTAATGCCTTCCTTAAAATATTAAAGTCTTGAAGGGTATACACCTACACACACACACACAGAGCTCCCTTCCCCCACTGTCCCAACTCCGGGTACCGTAAATCAGGAAAAGAGCACATGTTCATTTTCTTCAGGTCGCTGGCATGTGAGCTGTGTCGGCTGTCCAGGCAGGACCTCCAACTAATCCAAAGTCATGCGGATTCCACCTTTCACTGGCAAGAGTTCTTTGTACCAAGTTCCAGTCAAAGTCTCTCCTGCTTTCCAGGCAACTCAGCCAAAGGGAGCACCCCAAAACCATGTGGGCCTCTTCTACCAAAGCCGCACTCCACCAAAAGCGTGCGTCTTTCTTCTTCACCTAGCCGCAGGGATCTCCATTCTGGCAAAGCTGCATGGTTTTCCCTTTCACCTGTCCAAAAGGGGGTCTGCACTCTGCTGAAACTGCGTGGCTCTCCCTCCTAATGGCTACAGGGGTCTACATCTTTCCAAAACAGCATGGCTCTCCCCCTCACCTGGCCAAGAGGGGGTCCTCACTCTGCTAAAGCCTCATGCCTCTCTTGCAGGCACTCTCTCAGAGAAGCAGCCCCAGTTCCCGCCTGGGTAGCTGCCATTCACTTCTCCCCCGCCCAAAACTTGGCCACAGCTCTTTAACATATCTATGAAACCAGTTAAAGGTTATAGGTATGTTAAATGACCATTCCAGAGGTTAGCTACAAAACTGTTGCTATGCAAAACAACTCTCAATGGCTCTGCTCCATTCATCCTTTCCCCCAACTGACACCTTGGGGGGAGGGTGAGGACATTTTAATATTTCCTCCAATATTCCTGTACACTTTGAGTTCTGGACACCATTCTAAATCTTTTCTGGGCCCCCCCTTGGCTGCACCCTGTATCACTTTGAGCAACAGCCAGAATTTTTAAGTGTGTCATTTCAATGTGCTTTCTCTGCGAAGTGAGGAGCTGTTTTTTACAAAACACAAAAAAGTATTATTAACAAAAACCAACTGAAAATCATTACGGACTGAATTGTGTTCCCCCAACTTTCAAACTGTGAAGGCCGTGACTGTATTTGGGGATGGGGCTTTTTGGCCATAATTAAGGTAAGGTGTAATCATAAGAGTGAATGAAGTTCTGACCTAATAGGATTAGACACTTATAAGAAAAAGAGATCTCTCTCTCTCTCTCTCTCTCTCTCACACACACACTCACACACACACACACACACACACACACACACACACACACACGCTCACACTGAGAATAGACCGCAGAGAGAAGGTGGGCATCTGTAAGCCACAAGAAGAGCTCTTGCCAGCAGCCAAATTGGTCAGCAATTCCACTTCAGACTCTCCAGCCTCCAGGGCTGTAAGAAAATACATTTCTATTGTTTAAGCTACTGCTCCACTATATTTTGTTATGGAAGCCTGAGCAGGCCAAAAAACCTTTTGGTACCAAGAAGTAAGGTGCTACTGTAACAAATTCCTAAAAATATGTAAGCAGCTTTGGAAGTAGGTGATGGGTAGAGAGGCTGGAAGCGTTTTGAGGTGAATGCTAAAAGTATGAATGTTAACGATGATTCTGGTGAGAGCTCAGAAAGAAAAAAAGAAGTACTTGAGAGAAAGCTTCCATCTTCTTAGAGAATATATGAGTGATCATACATAGCATGTTGTCAGAAATATGGACATTCGGGGCCACTCTAGTGAGCTCTTAGAGAAAAACAACAAACATGTTACTGGAGATTAGAAAAAAGGCAAATCTTGTTAAAAGGTAGCAAAGAACCTGGCTGAATTGTGTTGCAGTATTCTGAGGAAGGTAGAATGTGCAAGTGATGAAAATGAGGTTTCTAAGCAAAGTGTTGAAGGAGCTTAGTTCCTTTTGATAGCTAATAATAAAATGTGAGAAGGGAGAAATAAATTGCAGAAAAAAAATTATGCAAAAAGAAACCAACAATTGAAAATTTGAAAAAGTCTGGGTCTATCCCTATGACACAAAGTGAGAAAGCTTGTCCTAAAAAGAACACTAAGGCCCTGGCTGGTATAGCTCAGTGGATTGAGCGCAGGCCTGTGAACCAGAGGATCATGGTTCGATTTCCATTCAGGGCACATGCCTGGGTTGCAGGCCAGTTCCCAGCAGGGGATGCACAAAAGGCAACCATACATTGATATTTCTCTCCCTCTCTCCTTCCCTTCCCCTCTAAAGATAAGTAAATAAAAAAAAAGAAAGAAAGAACACTAAGAGTGGAGCTCAATAACGATTTGATAATGAAGACAGGGCTGTGACTCAGGGACTTAAGTAGCCATCTCAGCAGAAGCCAGGAATAGAGATGGAATTGTACCAGCAGATACAATGTCCTTTTGAATTAAATGGAAAAAATAGTAAAAATAAAAGAAGATTATTTGACTTCTTAGATCCTACAGAAATGGAGAATGTTGCTATTCAAATGTGCACACAACAGCGTGAGAATTGACTAGGGGGTGGGAATGGGTGGAGGAGGGCAAAGGGGGAAAAACTGAGACAACTGTAGTAGAATAACAATAAGAATAATTTTAAAAAACAAAAGAATGACCCTGGAGGTAAGTCAGAGAACATTAGGGCCAGTCATTGGTTTTAAAGCACGGGACCACTGCTTCTGTTTCAACAGATCAAAGATTTCTGACTAAAGGCTTGGGGTCTGGGCTTCTGTGGAGCCTCAGGGGAAGAGCTCAATTGACAAAGATTTCAGGGTATGGTCCCTCTCCAGCAGAGCCTGAAATCCCTTCTGAAATGGGATGGTCTATCCTATGCCTTCCCCATTATTGCATTTTGGAAGAACCTAGCTTGTCTGGATTCACAGGTTCATAGCTGGAGAGAAATTTTTCCTTAGGATGAATACATATATTTAATCTCTCATATATACTCAGTGGTACTTAGATGAGCCTTTGTACTTCAGAATTGATGCTGACATAAGATTTTGGGAGCTGGTGAGATGAAATGAATGAATTTTGCATGTGAAAATTATATGAACTTGGGCCCTGACTGGTGTAGCTCAGTGGATTGAGTGCGGGCCTGCGAACCACACGATCGCGGCTGGATTCCCAGTTAGGGCACATGCCTGGGTTGCAGGCCAGTTCCCAGCAGGGGACTCACAAGAGGCAACCATACATTGATATTTCTCTCCTTCTCTCCTTCCCTTCCCCTCTATAGATTAATAAATAAAATATTTTTTAAAAAAGTATATGAACTTGGAGGATGCAGGAGGGGAATGCCATGCACTGAATGTATTCCAGTAAAATTTATATATTAAATACCCATCTCCTATTGTGACTGTATTTGGAGCCAGGGCTATTAGGAGGAAATTCAGGGTCTTCATGTATTGGAAGAATTTACGTCATCAAAATGTTTATACTACCCAAAATAATATCTATAGATTCAATATAATTCCTAATAAGATACCAGTGACATATTTCACAGATCTGGAATAAACATTTCAAAAATTTACATGGAATGAAATAAGACCATGAATAGCTTCAGCAATCTTGAGAAAGAAGAACAAAGCAGGCGGGATCACAGTAGCTGATATTAAACTATACTACAAGACCACTGTAATCAAAACAGTCTAGTAGTGGCATACAAACAGACTCATAGATCAATGGAACTGAATAGAGAGCCCAGAAATAAACCCATGTCTCTATGGTCAATATTTGACAAAGGGTGCATGAGCATACAGTGGAGTAAAAATATAATCTTCAATATATGGTGACATATGCAAGAAATGAAACTAGACCACCAACTTATACCATACTCCAAAATAAGTTCAAACTGGATAAAACACTTAAATATAAATCATGACACAATAGAAGTCCTAAAGGAAAACATAGGCAGTAAAATTTCAGATATCCCACATTGCAATATTTTTGCTGATAAATCTTCTAGGGCAAGGGAAATAAAGGAAAACAACAACAAATTAAAGACCTTCTGCATGGCTAAAGAAACCATCATCAAAGTGAAAAGGGAATCAACCATATTAGAGAACATATTTGCCAATGATGCATCAGAAAAGGGTTTGATCTCCAAAATATATAAATATTCCATACAACTCAACACCAGTAAGGTGAACAATCCAATCAAAAAATGAGCAAAGGACCTGAACAGATACTTCTCCATGGAGGACATACCAATGGCCCACAGATATATGAAAAGATGTTCAACATCACTAGTCATCAGAGACATGCAAATTAAAACCACAATGACATATCACCTCAAACAAGTCAGAACAGCCATCATGACCAAATCTTCAAACAAGTGCTGGTAAGAAGTGCAGATATGGAACCCTAGTGCACTGCTGGTGGGAATGCAGACTGGTACAACCACTGTGGAAAACAGTATGGAATTTCCTCAAAAAACTAAAACTAAAGCTGCCTTTTGACCCCATGATTGACAATGATTCCACGGCTGGGAATATATCCTATGAATCCCAAATCACCAATACGAAAGAACTTATGTACCCCTATATTCATAGCAGTGCTTTTTACAATAGCCAGGTGCTAGGAACAGCCTATCTGCCCATCATTAAATGAGTGGATCAAAAAACTGTTACATTTATACAATGGAATATTATACAACATAAAGAAAGAACTCCCACCTTTTGTGATAGCATAAGTGGCACTGGAGAATATTAAGCTAATTGAAATAAGCCAGTCAGTCAAAGACAAATAGCATATGATATCACCTATAAGAGAAATCTAATGAACTAAATAAACTTATGAGTGAAATAGAAGTTGACTGAGGATGGTGGAGGAGGGCAAAAGGGGAAAAATTGGGACAACCATAACAGAATATCAATAAACACTTTTTTAAAAAGAATATTGTTTAAGAAATGCCCAATGTAAGGTTTCATCAGCTCAGAATGAACCAAGGAAGTTGATAATATTTATTGAAGCTTTGAGAAAGAATTCATGGCAGGACACAAATAGTTTAGAGCTATGCTACAGATAAAGGGAACTCTAAGCATTCTAACATCAAGTGAATAAAAACTAAGAGCAAAGAAGTGGAAGAGAAGAGGCCAAGTATAGATTTCTGAGAATTCCCATATTTAGATATCAAGCACTAGGAAAGAGAGATTCAAAGAAACTAAGAGAACACTGAATAAAATGAAATCTAGGAGAAAGAGCTTTTATGGAAGTCAACACAGGAAAATTTTAAAGGAAATTACCAACTGCAACTAATGTTGCTCAGAAGTCAAGTAAGGCCAAAAAAAGAACAATGACAATTGCCTATCATAGGCGATCTTCAGTTGTAGCCGTGTTAGGGTAGCTGTGGGACAGAAATACACTTGGAGTTAATGAGAAGAGGTGCTTGAAGTGTGGAGACACAAAGAATGACTACAGACTACACATTTTTTGAAAAGAGTACTGACATGTGCCTTTCTTGGTGGGACTCATTTGGCTGAAATGTCAAGTTCTGTACCCGAAGGGTTGTGGTTTCGATCCCCAGTCTGGACGCATGTGGGAGGCAACCAATCAATGTTTCTCACTTGCATTGATGTTTCTCTCTCTCCCTTTCTCTCTCTCTAAAGAGCAATGAAGAAATGTCCTCTGATATGGATAAAAAAGAAAAGAAAAGAAGATAGTACAGATAATGCAACTGTAGCTAGAATGGAATGAGTTAAAGAAGTTGTTTGAATTTATATTTTCATAATGGAAAAATTGTTGTTATTGTGATGAAAATAAATCTGTGAAGAGGAATGACAGCAGACAAGACAACAACTTTGCGAGCTATTTTCAAATCAAGAACTTTGGAAGCCCATGCTAGAATAAGGGGTACACTTCAAACAACATAATAGTTATATTTTCAAATCTTCTTTGTGTGATCAAATATGTGGACACAGAGAGATGTCAATCCCTCTAAAAAGTACATGCATTCATTTGTCTTGAACAGGAAGATTAGAAATAGACATGAGGCTACTAATACCCAGACTACCAGGGAAGCAGAACAAAACATCAGGAAGAACATGCACATTACTGTGTTATTGTGTATCATAAAGTAGGAACAGTAATGCATCCAGCTTGCTTTCCATTGGGTGGTTCAGAAGGTTACCCAGCAAAGTCAGTGATTTCCCAGTTCTTTACTTAATGGGGCTTAATACTACAGCAGGTTTAGGCAAATGTATCACTGGGATAATTTACATGCTAAAAATATTCTAAGGTTTAGGTGCAAAAAATATTCTAAGTTATAGTTATTATTAAAAAGTAAAAATATAACCCAATGGAAAGGATCCATACAAAGTTTGAGAATAACTGAATAGTCATATAAGAAAAATACTGTTATAATATTTAATTTCAGATGGAGTTAAAATTGAAATTTAATAATTAAGACATAAAGGTACAAATTAAATAAAAGTATACTTATGTAATCTTGCAGTGAGGAAGGTATTTCTAAGCCTGAAGTAGGCCAACAGTCATCAGTGAAATATATAAAATTCACTACAAAATTTTTAATTTCTATCTATTGAAAGTAATCTAGGTATTGAACAATAAACATCAATCTGAAGAAAATATGTGTACATACAGTGACAGGATTAACTGTTGTATTGTTAACTTAACAGACCATTTAAAATAGTATGGTAGCAAATAGGCAATTGTTACAAGTAAGTAAATCAAACATGTATAATTTGGCATCAATTAGAAGAGATTTTTCTTTAATGAAAATATTCGGCTAGTTAACATATGGAAAAAGTAAATGTATGAGTTTATGAAAAAGTGCCCATTTTCACTAATATTCAATGACATTTAAAAATAAATAGATTTCCTTTTTCTAACCGATTAATAAAAAATAGTCTGCTTTTATAGAATTTCTTAGAAATATATGCTGTCTTATTGATGAATGTATAAATGATGCAAAGACTAGAGAAAAATTTTACAGTATGTCCCTCTCCCAATGTTCAATCCTGAACGTCACAATCATGACATCTTCAGGTTTCTGTCAAAACGCAACACATATTGAAAATGTTAAAGTTTGATTAAATACAAACATTCTAGGAGTTCAATTAGCAATAATCAGCAATAATCGCGCCTCAGATAAACCTCATTGGCTACGACACTGCCACTGCGCAAAGCTAAGGAGTTCAACACTAAAAAAATCCCTAGGTAAATTTTAGTACACTTACATAATAGATAAATATAACATCATTCTAGTTATATTTATAAAAACTATGGCATCTTAATTGATATGACTTCAACACTAAAAGTAAATATAAACTGAGAAAGAGACATCCCTGACTAGTTTGGCTCAGTTGGTTGGGTGTCATTCCCCAATCGAAGGGTCATTGGTTTAGTTTCTGGTCAGGGCATATGCCTGGATTGTGGGTTCAGTCACTGGTTGGGGCATTTACAAAAAGCAACCAATTGATGTTTTTCTCTCACATCAATGTTTCTCTTCCTCTCTTCCTCCCTTTTCCTCTCTCTGAAATCAACGGGCATGGTCTGGGGTGAGGATTAAAAAACAAAAACCAAAAATGTTCCCCAAAATGGATGTTACTATTTAGAAAGAGAGAGAAACACACACACACATAAGATTTTTAAAAATTAGGAGAGATGCAAAATAGTAATAAAAGTAATATCTGAATAACTGTAATTATAATTATTGCCTTAATATCTTCATTATTCAAATGTACTATAACTGTAGCTTAAAATTAATGAGAATAAAATTTAACAGTTATAAATAATATGATGTAAAACTTTTGCAGAAATAGTTGAATTTATACAAAAGTTCTTAGTAATAGCTGAATTTATACAGAAGTGCTCATCTTCATATTTAATTTTTTTCTATACTTAAATAACATATGTGAAGGATTACCAAGTAAAAGAACTACTACTGCAAGAAAATAAAAATTATTCCTATGGAAATTATTTGTCACTTTACCAACAGAACTTTTAAAAATCAAAACCTTTTTCTCAAACAAAATAAATGTTAATGTGTAAACTCAAATATATCACTCATCTGTGGAGCAAGAATCATTTAATGAATGCAATAATCTAGAGGCATTCAGGGGTGAAAATACCTTATAAAATTGACAAATAATTGATTTTAAAAGACAGCAAAAGCCAAATGTATTATAAATAATTTTAAGACTTAATATAATGGATTTTCCTTTCCATTTAGTCACTTAAGAGATATGTATTCTATTAAAATGTATTTTTAAAATGTCACATTTACAAAGGATTTATTCTACTTTAACCTTTATAAATTCTATTGTAACCATGACTACTTATTATATAATTGCCATTTTCCCTTTATACTGAGTATTCTACTTTATAAATGATGAGCAATTATTAATCTATATAATTCCTCAGTAAAATAAGTATCGTAATTTTGAAGAAAAAGGGAGAGAAAATTTAAATGGAGCTCAGGTTTTGAGGGTAACAATTAAAGCATATTTTGGACTGGGTTTTCTGAGTTCTGGTATAATGTTCTATACATTAAATACTATATGCTGTTAACTAAAAGTAACAAAATTATTGTGACCAAAGTTATTTGTGCCTGTTTCTCTTAACAAAAAGATTTCATTGTGGACTTTCACACTGCGATGAAGGTATTCTGACTCAGAAAGAAATGTTTTATTCTGAAGTGATATCTAAAAACATGATCAATGTTGACATCTAGAAGGGTGATTACAAAAACTCTGAACACTGCATTGAAGGTCTTCAGAATGTGGTCATAGTCACACCACTCATTGCACGCTCACTCAATGAGACAAACATTTTCCATTTGTAACATAATTCCAGAACATTAAATCAGTGAGAGAAATTAGGGAGATCAATAGTAGGTCAGAAAAAAAGTGTGAGTCATAGTAAGTCACAATCTCTATTAATTTCTTCCTTTCATTGACTATGTGGAGATTCCAGACCATCATTGCCATCTCTATCCTTGTCCTCCCGAATGAAAATGCTACAAAAAAGTTTCAGAAATCTAAGCATAAATATATATATACACACACATACATACATATCTACATGTGCATTCATTTGTTGTTTCTTATATGTGCCATAAACAGAGATCTAACCTGCAACCTTGGCGTATTGGGATGATGCTCTAACCAATTTAGCTACCTGGCCAGGGCAGCAATTTTTTTCAGTTTTCTTTAAATATATAATCTTTATCATATTTTTCCAATACTATTTAGTCTCCTTATAAACCTCTCCCCTCACCAATCACCTCACTGTTGTCTATGTCCATGAGTCCTTTTTCTTTTTGCCCTATTCCTTCAACCCCCTAACTTCTCCTCCCACCCCCATTAGCTGTCATCTGTTCTCCATCTATGAGTCTGTCTCTGTTTTGCCTGTTAGTTCAGTTTGTTCATTAGATTCCACATCTGAGTGAAATCATAAGGTATTTGTCATTCTCTGACTACTTTATTTCACTTAGCATAATGTTCTCCAGGTCCATCCATACTGTTGCAAAGGGTAAAATTTTCTTTTTTACAGCTGATTAGAATTCCATTGTGTAAATGTCCCATGGTTGTTTTATCTATTCATCTATTGATGGACACTTGGGCTACTTTCATATCTTGGCAATTATAAATAGTGCTACAATGAGTACAGAGGTGCTTATGTTCTTTCAAATTAGTGTTTTGGGTTCCTTTAGATATATTCCAAGAAGTGGGATTGCTGGGTCAAAAGGCAGATCCATTTAAATCTTTTCTGATATCTCCATACTGACTTCTACATTGGCTGAACCAGTCTGCATTTCTACCAACAGTGCAAAAGGGTTCCCCTTTCTCTACATGCTCGCCAGCACTTGTTGTTTGTTGATTTATTGATGATGGCCATTCTGACAGGTGTGAAATGGTATCTCATTGTGCTTTTAGTTTACATTTCTCTGATGATTAGTGATGTTAAGAATATTTTCATATGTCTGTCGGCCATCTGTATGTCCTCTTTGAAAAAGTATCTATTCAGGTCCATTGTCCATTTTTTTAATTGGGTTGTTTGGTGGGGTTTTTTTTGTGGTGAGTTTTGTGAGTGCTTTATAAATTTTGTATATTAACCCCTTATTAGATGTAACAGTAAATATGTTCTTCCATTCTGTGGGTTGTCTTTTTATATTGTTGATAATTTCTTTTCCTGTGCAAAAACTTTTTTAATTTGATGAAGTCCCATTTGTTTATTTTTTCTTTTGTTTCCCTTGCCTGGGGAGATAGAGCCAATAAAAATTTCTGTGAACATGTATGAAGGACACATGGACAAAGCCAAAGGGGGTAGGTTTGAGGGTGGGGCAGAGGGCCATGGTGGGGTGAAAATGGAGACAACTGTACTTGAACAACAATAAAATAAAATTTCTGAGCAACATCTGAGATTTTGCTGCCTATGTTTTCTTCAGGATTTTTATGACTCCGTGTCTAACATTTAAGTCTTTGACCCATTTTGAATTTATTTTTGCGTGTAGTGTAAGAAGGTGGTCTATTTTCAGTTTTCTGCAGTTATCTATCCAGTTTTTCCAACACCATTTATTGAATAAACTATCTTTAGTCCATTGTTTGTGCTTGCTTCCTCTGTCAAATATCAATCGACTATAAAGTTGTTGACTTATTTCTGGGCTCTCTATTTTGTTCCATTGGTCTATGTGTTTGTTTTTATGCCATTATCAGGCTGTTTTGATTACTATGGACTTGTAGTATAATTTGACATTAGGTAGCATGATTTCTCCAACTTTGTTCTTGTTCTTCAGGATTGCTGTTACTATACAGGGCCTTTTGGGGTCCCATATAAATTTTTGAAATATGTGTTCTTCTTCTGTGAAATACATCACTGGAAGCTGGATAGGCATTGCTTGAATCTATGGATTGCTTTGGGTAGTATGGACATTTTAATCATGTTAAGTTGTCCTATCCATGAACATGGCATGTGCTTCCACTTATTTGTATCTTCTTAAGTTTATTTCTTCAGTGTCTTATAATTTTCTGAGTACAGGTCTTTTACATCCTTGGTTAGGTTTATTCCTAGGTATATTATTCTTTTTGAAGCAATTGTGAATGGAATTGTTTTCTTAATTTCCTTTTCTGTTAGTTCATTACTGGCAAGTAAAAACGCAACCGATTTATGAATATTAATTTTGTATCTTGCTACTTTGCTGAATTCATTTATCAGTTCTAGTAGTTTCTTTGTGGAATCTTTTGGGTTCTCTATGTACAGTATCATGTCATCTGCAAATCAAGACAGTTTTAGTCTTCCAATTTGGATGCCTCTTATTTCTTCTTCTCGTCTGATTGTTGTGGCTAGTTCTTCCAGTACTCTGGCATCCAGAGTTAATCTTTTTGACTTATTTTAATAATATCTCATTATTCTGATAAAAAATATGCTTTAGATGCCTAATTAAAAGGCTGATCCTCTAAGATCTATTAAAACTATTTTTGCCACTGACCACATGCTGTCTGCTCTATCTCTGTTAAGCTTTCTAATCTTCTCATTAAAGAGTGCTGATTTCTACTCTGTGGTTCCTTTATGTCTTAATTTTAACTACCTTTGGATTTGTGTCCAAGCACCCCTACTTTACAAGACTAGTCTTACTTTTACAGGTTTCACCTTGACAACCCTTCACTCCTGCTTCTTTTCCTAGTAACAACCTAAACCATTAACCCAATCTTTAATGTGTAAAATCAGAGTAAAATGTGTTGAATTAAAACAGAGAAGTTGATTGTATAAAGGTTAATAAAATTTTGTGTTAGAGTTTTTGTAGAAGAAAGAGTATAATTATAAAACTCACCATAGCCAGGGCTATGATTTGGTTGTTTTACTATATAATTTCAAGATGAAAATCAAATTCATTTCTCAAAATCTGAGCTTCATAAATACAACTATTGTGAGAATAAGATAAAATTTGCTCTAATGATAAGCATCATTGTCAAAACTGGTAGGAAAGCTACAGTTATTCAATACTTGAACATAGAAAGTATGGTATGCCCGGGACACTCTTTGTAGATTAGGAAAACTATATCTTACAGAGAAAAATATAGTTGCATAAAATCTAATACGTAGAAATATGTCTTGAAGTAATTTAGCCTACTTAGGAAAGTGAAGCTTAGGAATAGCACCATGAGATTTGAACTAAGCAAACCTAAAGGAGGGAAAATGTAGATTACAAAGTAAAAGAACAAAAGCAAAAGTTTAACATTCCAGGTATCTGATCGTCAATTATATCTCCTGCTTAAAACTTCATTGGAATGAGAGAAGGAACATAAAAATACAAATGCATCATAGCCATGACAGAGAACTGAGGTAAGTCAATAGCAGGTATAAGCCTAGAGAATCTCTCGAAATAGAAGGCAGATAGAAGAAAATTAAAAGAAACTCATGAGAAATTAGAAGCTTGAAACCTCTTAGTGATCAAAAGGACATCCTAGAAAAGTTAAGCATTAAAAAAAACAAACAAACCTTAGAATAATAGAATAACCCCAGGAACAAGGAACAGCTTAAATAAGTAGAGGTAGAATTTGGATTTTGTCACTAGGATAGCAACGAAAAAATTATAAATGAGTTTTACCAGATCTCAGCATTGTTGCCACTAGCTTTTTCCCTTGGGCAATAAAGTGGCAATTTGACACAGAAATCTGCTAAACAAGTTGTTGGGGTTGGAGATAAAGTTAGGCAGTGGCCCAGATAAATTCTGGACAAAATGGAGCATGTACAGGCCCACACCCACAGAGCAAACTGCCTCACCATACTAAACAAAAGTGACAATTAGAAAATTGCAAAAATCCCTCTTTCCTGCCCAGTCATCACAATGAAGATTTCACCACTGTAATCTTAATCTGCCACCGTAGGGAGAAGTTGTAATTATACTGATGATATCTACTCCAGCTGTCTGTCTATGCATTTCCTTCTCAGTTTTCATTAATTAATACAAGAACTTTACCAAGGATCTAAAATATGTAAGGAAACCAGTGGATGCCATACAGATAGCCAGTTGAACAAACTAAAGAATTGACATTTGCAGAAACACAGTTAGTACAGGAAAGAAATCACAATTACATATATATGCATGTATATATCAATTTATTTATTATTTTAACATTTATATATAGCAAATTTGCTTTTTCATTTTTGTCTACTATTTGATGAGGTTTTAAAATTTATTAGGGTGACATTCATTAATAACATTATATGTTTCAAGTATAAAATGTCATGATGCAACATCTGTGTATTGTGTTGTGTGTTCACCCCCCAAAGTCTAGACTCCCCTAGTCACCGTAATGTGACCCTTTTACCCACTTCATCCTCCCCAATCCCCTTTCCTCTTGTAACCACACTTTTCTTGTTTGTGTCTGTGAGTTTGTTTGCAAGCATAATTTTTTAAATAATTATAGTTAGTAATTTCAACAAGCTATCAAGACTATAATTATTAGATACACCAAAGGGATATCAAATAATTTTTTAATTATATTCCTGGGCTTTACAGAAAGAGCAGGGCACATGCAGGCTGGTTTGAGTGGCAGGTGGGTTTTGGTCGCACTGTGGATAGAAAATGGAGCCAGAATCAGGCATCCAGGGAGTGGTCTCAACTTCTTATAAGCACCAGGGTAGGGTAAGCACCACTTATTGGCTTGCTTAGGTATGAAGTAAAAGGAGAAGAGAGATGGCCAAACAGCTATTTGGGCTTAAAACATAACAAATGGATCGGGGCACATGCCTGGGTTGCAGGCCAGTTCCCAGTGGGGGACGCACGAGAGGCAACCATACATTGATGTTTCTCTCCCTCTCTCCTTCCCTTCCCCTCTAAAGGTAAATAAACAATTAAAAAAAAATAACAAGTGGAGCCTACCCCTTTATTACAAAAATCTCCTGCAGAATTGGAGAAGATATTTGCATATATTTACTATGAATTAGAATATCTAATAATTCCTATGAATCAATTTAAAAAAGATAAATTACCCAACAGGACAATAAGTTTGAAAGTTTATAACCCTTTTAAACATATGAAACTCAATTGTAATCAGAAAACTGCAAGATAAAATCATAATATATTATCTTTTAAGCACCTTAGGGGCAAAAATTAAGAAAACAAAGATTACTAAGGCCAAAAAGGGAAGTCCTTCACACTGATAGTAAAAATAAAAGACAGTATAACCACTTTTGAAGACAAATTTCATCTTTGCCTACCAAAAATAAACATTCACATCTTACAACTAAACAATTTCACTCCTAGTTATTAAAAATTGTCAGCCTTTTTGGCACATGAGACCAATCTGAGAAGATTTTAAAATCTTATTCTCTTAGGCAAACCCCAGACCAATTAATTCCAGATCTCTGAGGATGGAACCCAGACATCAATATTTTTTAAGGCTCTGTAGGTCACATTAATGCATAGTCAGGGCTGTGATCCATTGCTTTAAAGAAACTCTCATATATATGTACTAAGAGATCTGAACAGGAATTCTCCCTGGAACATTTTTTAAATTATAATAAAAAAACAAAAGTTCAACAGTAGAATGAATGAATACAGAATGATAAATTGGACTCATCTCATTCTGAGACCCATTTACCTCAGTTTTCCTATAGACTTCTACATCCATTTGAAACATTATATTGTTAATATCTATTTCAATCTGTGTCCCAAGGCAAACCCAGAGTCATTCATAGTATGTCATTATATTTCTAAAATAAATTTAGAAAGTAAAATATGGGCCCACCTGGGACAGAGTTCAGGATCATGACCCTCTCTATAATGTGAAGGAATCTGGTTGTCTGTGAACAAAATCAGCTATACAAATTGAATACAAGTGTATTAGTTGGGGCTCAACCAGTGAAATAGAACCAAGGGGTCACACACACGCACACACACACACACACTAAAATTTTTTGCAGGGAGCTGGGTGATGCAATTGTGGTTGGCTAGGTCAATTCAGAATCCTTAGGGCAGGCTCTCAGGGCAAGCTGGGCCCTTCTAGCCCAGGATGAAAGTGCAGGCAGTATTTTTTTTTCCTCAGAGAAAGAAGCTTCAACCTTGTTCTCAAGGCCTTTCATCTGACTGCCCCAGGTCCACCCAGTTTATATAAGATAATCTCCCTTACTTAAACAAGTACAGACTTTTATCTCATATGCAAAATACCTTCACAACACCTAGAGAAGTGTTTGACTAAAAAAATGCTGAATGCTCTCTGACAAAGTTGATGAATAAGCCTGACCATCACAGGTGGAAATTAGGTTCAGAAACATCCAATTAATCACTATATGAAGAGAAAACCATGATTTTCACTGATGTGGTCTAAAATAGTCATTTACGTATATAATACATCAGGGGTGATAATTGAAAATATTCATATAATTTTGCTTTTAATTTTCAAATCTCTCATTTTTAAGGAATTTAAGAATAGTTTCTTGTGTTTATATTTATTTTACTTGGAACTGTCTGTTCATGAGTATTCTTTGATTTTTATTGAGTTTTAATCAATTTAACAACTCCTTATATATAAATGAAATTACCCCTTTTATTGTCATATATTTTAAACATAAGTAGAATTTTGACATGTGTAATCTTTCTTAGTTTACATTATTTTCTTGTTTTATGTTATTAAACATTTAAACTGATATATCAAAAATTTCTAGATTTTGTATCTTACTCTTCAATCATGGGGAAAAATCTCCCATTATATTCCTTGGAATTTTTAGGGTTCGGAATTTATCTGGAAATTCTTTGCATAAATGATTAGATCAACATCAAATTACAGTCTCAGGTATCAACATTATTAATATCAACATTATTTACCGAATAATCCCTCTTTTTCAGAATAATAAACATGGCTGTCTATATGGTATAGTAAGTTTCTATATGGCTTTGTCATTTCCATACCTTCTATTCTTCCCCTTTTTTTTTAAAGATTTTATTTATTTATCTTTGGAGAGGAAGGGAAGAAGAGAAGGAGAGAAATATTAATGTATGGTTGCCTCTCATGAATCCTGTTCTGGGAACTGGCCTGCAACCCAAGCATGTGCCCTAACTGGGAATCGAACCACGCACGTTACTCTGGTTCACAGGCCCGCACTCAATCCACTGAGCCACACCAGCCAGGGCTTTCTATTCTTCCCTTTTGATGAACCTATCAGTTATCTATAAGTAGCATGTGGTTTTCATTTACTTAGGTTGATAACATGTTATTATTTGGAGGTGTTTGTTTCATTTTTTAATCATCTTTGTACATTATTCTACTTCTTTGTTTCTCCATTCAAATATTATAACAAGCCATTCTTGTTTTTAAAAGTTCAGTGTATAATTATATCTTTTATGGATTAATGTGGAAATATTTTAAATAGTTATGCTATTAAACTTTTTTAGCTTTAACATTTATGCTTGTCTGCTCATTGCTTTTTTATATCTCTGAGTAGAAATTCACGTTTTTTACATACATTTTACACATTTCTATTTAACTTTATCCCTAGCTAATTTATCATTTGCCTTACTATTGCAAATATTATTATGTATTACCTTACTTTAAATACTATTTATAGAGAAATGTTGACATTTGTTTATCAATTCTGTAACTTTGTGACTATCAAATTCTTTTATATTGTTATTTGTTTTATTTCTCGAGTTTATTAACAACAAAACTAATCATCTATAAACTATATGACTTTACTTCCAATTTTGTGAACTAACACGTGTTTTCATCTCTTCCCTTTCATGAATTGGGTTTCAGATTGGCCACTAGGACTTTTATCATTGGTTATTTATTTTTCTTCTTTTTGCCTGAGAAATAGTCTCTTCAAAAGGGTCTATGGAAACTATTTCCCTTTAGTTCCTGCACATATAACAACGATATACTTATGTCTTCTATAATTAGATTATGATTTGGCTATGCATAAGATTTTTAGGTCATTAGAAATTTAGGAACATTGTTCTACATCCTGTGTGGTAGTTTTCTTTCTTTTTTAACTGAAATAACATTGCTTTACAAGATTACATAGTCTTCAGCTGTATATACTCTATAGCTTGCGCATCATCAAAAGTTCAGTTGCATTCTTCACCATACATTTGACCCCTTTTTTTTTAAAAGATTTTATTTATTTATTTATCTTTAGAGGGGAAGGAGAGGGAGAGAAACATCAATGTATGGTTGCCTTTCGTGTGTCCCCTGCTGGGAGTTGGCCTGCAGGGAACTGGCCTGCAACCCAGGCATGTGCCCTGACTGGGAATCGAAGCTCGATCCTCTGGTTCGCAAGCCTGTGCTCAATCCACTGAGCTACACCAGCCAGGGCCATTTGACCCCTTTTTAAAAAAGGGATCAACTAACACTATTATTTTATTTTCCTAATGGTGTCTAGATCATGTCACCTAGATACTAAAAACATTTTTCTCTCTTTTTGACAAACTCATCACCAGGCTTTCTCTCACTCTTAATCATATCATGTGAATATTTTCCTCATGGCACAGTATGTCATTTCAACCTACATATTCAAGTTTTTTCTTATTTGTGAAAATTCCCTTTGAGATATATTATTAAATGTTTATTTTTTTCTTTCAATTGCTTGATTTACCTTTGTGTGGACACTTCATAGTTAATATACATTGTTTGTTTCCTAGACATTGGTTTGTTTCTAATCTTTAAAATTATTTGTTCATTTTTATTTCCTTTTGCTCATTAAAAAATCCTATCTTTCATGACCTTCACTGTTTTTTATAAATATCTTCATATATGCAAATGTCAGTATTATGTTTATTTCTGTGATTATTTCATTTTCACCTTCTGAATATTCCCTGGCTCCTGTTCTTCATGCTGTTTCTTCTGCATATCTGGTCTCACCTTACACCCTTAAGCTTTCATTTTCCAGACATAAGTTCATATTTATTTCATTAGCTGTGCTCTTTCATACTGGTGTTTTAAATCACAGTTTATCTAATAAATGACAAGTTTGGGGGGTACATTTTCTTTATCCATTATTTATTTTGTTACATATTTTATGCTTTCTCTTTTCCCTTTTTTTTCTTTATATTCTATTTGCACTGACTTCTTTTTTAAAAAAATGAATACTTGTCACCATGTGGCAAGTGTGGTTGGTGTGGTTCAGTGGATTGAGTGCAGGACTCCAAACCAAAGGGTCACCAGTTTAATTCCCAGTCAGGGCACATGCCTGCGTTGTGGACCAGGTCCCCAGTGGGGGGCCCATGAGAGGCAACTAAGCATTGCTGTTTCTCTCTCTCTCTTTTCCCCTCCCTTACCCTGGAAAAATAAATGAATGAAATTTTAAAAAATTAATACTTGCCTTCAAATGACAAAATTTTCTCTATCAATATTTGTAAGGTTCTTATAAGATGTATTCTGAGCAAGACTACAAACTAACATGGATTCTCTCTGGGTTATAATGTATGTAATCTTCACATCTAGATTGTTAAACTTCATTTCTTTCCATTAAAAAAGATCTCCAGGAACAGCACTACATAAAATGCAGCATATTTTTTCATGCCACATTTCTAATGCACTTATTTTTGTATTTCCTGTTACTCTATGTGGAAAGAGACCAGAATGAAGTCCCATTAGCTTTTCTTTTTTAATTTTATTTTTTATTGTTTGCATAATATATATTCATTCATTCATTCATTCATTCATTTATTGTTGTTCAAGTACATTTCTTAAAAAATATTATTGCTTTGCTCCCCAGAATAAAACTTTGCACAGTCAGCTTGGCACAGACTTGTAGTCATAAAAGCCCCTTTCAGAATTTTCCTTATGCATTTGGTAACCTTTTTAAATATACGATTGTTAAGGATAACCAAAGCCCTTAGTTTAATTAAACATAGAGCTTTCATTCTTATTTCTTGTACTTTTTTGTTTGTTTGTTTCTAAAATAAAGAAGACAACATTATAAAACCAGGTATCTCTAAACTCATGTTATTCAGGAATGGCCTCAAACATAGTTGACCATGATCTATAAAATCACTAAATCAAGTTTTCTTTATGTGAAAATTTATGTTTAGTTTAATTACTTGTTTCCATATGTAAGAGAACTTTAATACAGCATTTTGACCTCCTTCTACTAATCTTAGTCTATGATTCCAAAATAAGCAAATTCTATAAGCACTCAAAGATTCATACATTGACTCTGTCCCACAGTGAACTCTGTTGTTCAGGGTAACACACTTCATCCTGGCTAAGAATACTAATGGGAGGCCACCATGCATTGCAGCATTACACATACCAAACATTAGGTCATATACTTTATGTTCATACTCTTCTTTAAAACTTAAAGTTGCTATAGGAGGTAACTTTATTTTTATATATTTTTAAGATTTTCTTTCTCTATTTTTTTTAAGACAGAGGAGTGGGGAGGGAGAAAGAGAGGGAAACATCAAACACCTGGTGTTGCCTCTTGTGCACCCCCCACTGGGGACCTGGCCCGCAGCCCAGGCAGGTGCCTTGACTAGGAATTGAATCGGTGACCCTTTGGTTCACAGGCCAGTGCTCAATCCACTGGGCCACACCAGCCAGAGTTACTTTTATCATTTAACGAGAGTAGAATATCAAGGCTCAGAGTGGTCTAGTAATGTAACCAAGGCCAGGTAGGAAGTAAGTGGCTTAGCCAGAATTAGAACCCTGCTGTATTCCAAATTCTAAAGCCTGTAAGCCTCACCATTTAGTTTACAGAATATCCAAATACTTTTTAAACATTTTCAAAATTGCTATTATTCCAATCACACAGAATCGTAATATATAGACAGAGAAGACATACTAGATTTTGGGAGAACTTAATCCTACAATACTAGTCTCATTATATAGTTACTCAATGTAAAATGTATTTCTAAATGGTGAGCTCAAAAACACCCTGCCAAAAAATCTTGTATTTTTTTTCTTAATGTTAACTAAAATCTATCATCTTATGTTTCTCACAAAGTAGTTTAGTTCCGTTCATACTGTTTGTAATGGAAAAAGATTATATATACATGTATGCTAGGTTTGTCCAGGAAAAGTCCTTCCATTGTTAATATAATGAGAATGCTTTGCACAATGTCAATGTAACATGGCAGCCAAAGAGAGTGGACTGTCACATGCATATGCAATGACAACTCCACTGCACTAGTCAGTGGGTGCAGTAGATGCCATTAAGTGATCATGTGCACTGTGTGGCTGTAACATTGAAAAGGACTGAGTGAGTAGAGCAACAAATCTACATCGAATTTTGTGTTAAGCTTGAACATTCCTCCACGGAACTCATTGTGCTAATTCAGAAGGCTTTCAGAGTCTATACAATGAGAGCAGTGCAAAAAAAAGTGTCACAAATGCTTCAAAGATGGTCAAGAATTTGTTGAATGTGATCCACCTTCTCTACGGCCTGCAACAAGCAGAACACCTGGGAATGATGGAACGTGTACAGGCTGTAATCAGCAAAGACTGGAGACTGACAGTGAGAGAACTATGAGTAAAGCTGATCTGGAGATTCCAAAAACTACTGTGTCCAAGATTTTGATGCAGGATTTTGGCATGAAACATGTCATGACAAAATTTGTTCTGTGGGTTCTGCCACCAGAGTAGAAGGAACATCGTGCTGCCTTTGCTAATGATTAGATTCAAACCACTACCAATGAACCAGATTTCCTCAAGAAGGTTATAACCAGAGATGAATCATGGTCTACAACTGTGATCTGGAAATGAAGGCCCAGTCATCCCAATGGAAGTTGCCTGGTTCTCCACATCCAAAGAAGGTGTGGCAAAGTCACAGCAAGATCAACACCATGTTAATAGTGTTTTTTTTTTATCGGGAAGTTGTTGTCCATCACAAGTATGCCTCTCCAGGATAACCAATTAATAAGGAGTATTATCTCAATGTTCTTCATGGATTGAAAGATGCAATATGACAAAAACAGCCACACGTATGGGCAATTGGCAGCTTCATCGCACCAAGGTGCCTGCTCATGCATCACATTTCCTGCATAGATTTTTGGCAAAACGTCAAATCACCCAGATGACTCAATGCCCTTACAGCCCAGATTTAGCACCCTGTGACTTCTGGCTTTCCTCAAAACTAAAATCACCTTTCAAAGGTAAGAGATTTCAGACTGTCGATAAGATACAGAAAAATACCATGGGGCAGCTGATGGCCACTGGGAGAAATGTGTGAGGTCCCAATGTCCCTACTTTGAAGAGGACAGAGGTATTATTGTCCTATGTGCAATGTTTCTTGTATCTTGTATATCCTTCAATAAAGGTCTTTATTTCTCATTATTACTTGGCTGGGTACTTTCTGGACAGACGTTGTCTGTGAGCAAAAACTTTCTTTTCTCTGGTTTGAAGATCTCTAATTCCTTCAAATATGCCTCATATATGAGGTAACCATTTATCACAATAGGAAACTTTTGAGAATGAAAGAGGACATTAACTAATCAATACACTGGGAAAACATGAGCAAACTAACTTCCAGACAAACTCGTATGTCCTACCTATTTTCATATGTAGTACTTTTGGGGTTATTTTCCCAAAAACTCAGTAATGGAAAAGTGTACATTGACTTATTTATAATACAGTAACAGATGAAGAGCTCTTACCTATGATATACAAAGAACTCCTAAAAACTGACAATGGAAAAAGTATAAAATACTTTCAATTGGTGATCCACAGAAGGAAGTACATCAAATGATAATAGATATATTTAAAATGTTAAAACTTTCTAACAGTCAGCAAAGTATATTATAAAATAGATATCAGCAGTCATTTTACACTCATGAAAATGACAAGTTATTAAAAAGTGATCATTCTTATTGTTGGTGATATATGGGACAATCTACATTATAAGTGAAAATATAAATTCTTATCACTTAAAAAGTAAGTTTAGCAACATCTATTAGTTCACACATAATTAGTGATCCCACTCATATGCTTCTATACCACAGAAATAAGTGTCGGTATCTAAAAATATACATGCAAAGATATTTATCATGCAAGTATCTGTATATGTGTAAGAATTATTTGTAATAGTAAAATACATAGAAGTAAAATTACTGCACTTTGAATAACAGAACGGTTAAATACATTATGATGAATTCATAGTTTGCAATATGAGGCTTTTAAAATAAATTATATCTATAAAAGTTGTTCTGCAGTACTTCCTATTATTGTTCAGTGAGATGAGTTACTTATTCCTTCATACTAAGTGTCTGGAGACTGTTCAGAGGACACGGCTGAGAATTCAACATCGGGATACACCAGATGTATAAACAACAGAGTTCTGCTTCTGTATTTCATGTAAAAGATAAAGAGGTTTAGATATGGTTACTCCAAGAAAGATCTAGAAAATATGAAACTCATACTTATCTGCAGAATTAACTAAGAGTAGTGGATACAAGAATACCTTGACAAAATGATTTCCACAGAGGTCTTCAGAGGCAATCCAATTCTGTCAACAACTTTGGGTCAAGCACTGGGTCTGGGTCTAGAAAGACCTGCCAAAGACTTAGAGACTGTATCCAAGAAGAACACAGTTTGGCAGGATATTGGCAACTTTTAAGCAGGTAAGACTCAGCAAGAATTTTCCTGATCTCATCCTTTCCCAAATTTGCTGAGATAAAGGCAGAGAAGTTGAGACTGAAAAACAGAAATAACTGACACATTTGAACAATTCTAACATTATTCTAATAGTAGTAGCAGGAACCAGTAAATGCAAAGTGGCTATGTTTAACACCTTCCTGACTCAGCATTCAAATTCTGGTGAAAACAAAGAGAGTAGCTCCTCCACAGCAGTGGCAGCAGCCATAGACCGGATGCTCTGGGTTGGGCTAACCGGAAGTGAGCTTCATCCTCTAGCTGTAATTCAGTTAACCTAGGCCATTAAAAAATAATAAAACTCGAATGATCACTCTCTTACTTTAGTCCCCAGACACGAAAAAAGCTTCCAGGCTCTGGGAAAACAAAATTAAACAATAGTACAACCCAATATTTCTGGTTCTTCTACATGGAGTCACTGGTAAACAATAAAAGAACAATGAGCCACGTGAGGAAGCAAAAAATTGGACCCTGTGATCAAAATAAACGTTCAAAACAATTCAATCCCTAAGTAACCTATTACAACAGGTAAACATGAATTTTAAAATATCTATAGTAAATAAGTATATAATTTTACAGGAACAGAAAGTATGGAAAAACAGATAGGAGATAGTAGCAAAAAAAAGAAAATGACTAGAACTTATAAATTCTAGGATCTGTAACATAAAATGGGCCTAACACTAGAATTAAATACTACAATGAAATTTATTGCAGAAAAGCCCTAGCTGGTGTAGCTCAGTGGATTGAGCACAGGCCTGCGAACCACACGATCGCGGTTCGATTCCCAGTCAGGGCACATGCCTGGGTTGCAGGCCGGCTCCCTGCAGGCCAACTCCCCGCAGGGGACGCACCAAAGGCAACCATACATTGATGTTTCTCTCCCTCTCTCCTTTCCCCATCTAAAGATAAGTAAATAAATAAATAATAAAATCTTAAAAAAAAAAGAACATTAAAAAAAATTATTGCAGAAGAAATGATCAGTGAATTTACCAACTGGTCAATAGAAATTGACCTAAAGAAATTAGAAAGGAATCACACAACTCAACACCAGAAAGATACACAATCCAATCAAAAAATGGTTGGAGGACCTGAATACTTCTCTAAAAAATACATACAGAAGGCCCATAGACATATAAAAAATGCTCAACATCACTAGCCATCAGAGAGATGAAAATGAAAGCCACAATTAGATCACCTCACGCCTGTCAAAATGGCCATCATTAATAAATCAACAAACAACAAGTGCTGGTGAGGTTGCAGAGAAAAGGGAACCTTACTGCACTGTTGGTGGGAATGCAGACTAGTGCAGCCACCATGGAAATTGAGTAAATTTGTGGATCAAAAACCTTTGGTACATTTACACAATACAATACTATGTAGCAGAAAGAAGAAACTCCTACCTTTTGCAACTGCATGGATGGAACAGCAGAGTATTATGCTTGAGTGAAATTAGCTACTCAGTGAAGGAGAAATACCATAGCATCTCACCTATAAGAGGAATCTAATGAACAAAATAAACAAATGAGCAAAACATAAACAAAGACATGGAAACGGGGAACAGAGGGACAGCTGCGGGGTGGGGGAGGTTAAGGGGGAAGGGTGGAAGGAAGGGGAAGGGAATAGTCAAAGAATATGTATCAATGATTCATGGACATGGACGATGGGGTGGGGATGAACTGTGGGAGCAGGTGATGGGGTGGGATGGAGGTGGGCAAAGTGGGAAAAATTGGGACAACTGTAATAGAATAAAAAAGAATAAAATAAAATTCAATATTTCTCAAAAAAAATCAAACTGAAAAATTGGAAAAAGACAAAAAAATGTAAAACCAAGTGATCAGAATACTAATTACCAGGGGGAAGTATCAGGCAATTTAACATATGTATAATTAGAAAATATATCGTGGCCAGGAATTCAATGTTCCATTAACATTCAAAAGTCAATGAATGGAATCCATCACATTTAAAAGAATAAAGGAGATAAGTTTTATTGTTAACCGAGGCAAAAAAGAAATTGACAAAATCTGACACTCAGTAATTTAATACCTCTCAGGATCTAAAAATAGAAGAAAATTCCCTCTATCTGAAAAAAATCTATGGGAAAATATCACCTAACATCAAATTTATTGATGAAATATTACATATCCTTCACTACCACTAACACTTGGGAGAAGGAAAGATTGTGTATTGTTCACCATTTTTTAAACACTTTATTTATTTATCTTCAGAGGGGAAGGGAAGGAGAGAGGGAGAGAAATATCAATGTATGGTTGCCTCTTGTGAGTCCCCTGCTGGGAACTGGCCTGCAACCCAGGCATGTGCCCTGACTGGGAATCGAACCGCGATCATGTGGTTTGCAGGCCCGTGCTCAATCCACTGAGCTACACCAGCCAGGGCGGTGTTCACCATTTTAATTCACCATATTTTGTATTAGAGGTCTTAGCTAGTATATTTTAAGGGAAAAAAAGGGGAGCCCTGGCTGGTGTGGCTGAGTGGATTGAGTGCTGGCCTGAGAACCAAATGGTTGTCATTTGGATTCCCAGTAAGGGCACGTGCCTGGGTTGCAGGTGGGACCCCCATGGAGGGGTGCACAGGAGGCAGCCACACATTGTTGTTTCTCTCACTCTCTTTCACCCTCCCTTCTCCCTCTAAAATTAAATAAACAAAATCTTTTTTAAAAAGAGGGAAGGAAAGAATGAAAAGATGAGGGGGCAGGCCAGGAGGAGAAGGAGAAAAGCAATAAACTTTTTTTCACATAAGACAAAATTGTTTACATTGAAACTTCTAAGAAATATATTTAAAACATACTAATGTAAGAGGTGAATTCAGCAACACTGTGGGATTTAAGATAAATATAAAAATCAATTATTTTTCTACAAAGTAAAAGCAAATAATTGGAAAATGAAATTTGAAAGTCAATACCTTTTACAATATCATTTTAAAAACCACCTACAGATACATCTAGATATCTACTCTGAAAACTACAAAACTTTAAGGAAAATTAGAGATGACCTAAATAAATATTATTAAAAAATTCTCTCCTGCCCTGGCTGGTGTAGCTCAGTGAATTGATCACAGGCCTGTGAACCAAAGTGTCACTGGTTTGATTCCCAGCCGACGCACATGCCTGGGTTGCAGGCCAGGTCCCCAACTGGGGGCGTGCGAGAGTCAACCACACATTGATGTTTCTCTCCCTCTTTCTCCTTCCCTTTCCCTCTCTCTAAAAAACAAATACATTCTTTAAAAAAATATTGTCTCCAAATTAATCAAAAATAAAATGCAGTTTCAGTTAATATCTTAGTAGGCTTTTCTGTTATTACTGACAATACCACTAAAATTTAAATGGAAATATGAATGACCTAGATAGAGCAATCAAATATTAATAAAAAGAAGAAGAAAATTTGAGGATTTATACTACCTGATTTCAAGAGTTAGTATAAAACTACCCAATTTTTGGTCTGAGCATAGATAGGCAAATAAATCAAGAAAACAAAAGAGATTCCAGAAATAGTTCTACATAATTACAATCACATGATTTCAGCAGGCAACAAAGTAATTCAATGGAGAAAGAATTTTTTTTAGCAAGTGGCATATTGAAACAATTGAATAAAGACTATCTCTGCAAAACATGGTGTTGCCATTCATACCAGAAACAATGGAGTTGGACCCATACTTCAGACCACATGCAAAATTTAACACAAAGTGAAGGATACATGTAAGCTTAGTAGCTAAAACTATAAAGCTCTTAGGAAAAAAAGTAAATCTTCGGAACTTTGGGTTAGGCAGTCATTTGTTAAATGAGGCAACACAAGCACAGTGATACAGCAATAATGATGATAAATTTGACTTCATAAAATTGAAATGTTTTAATTTCAAACAATACCATCAAGAAATTAAAAAATAAACTATATGTTATAGAAGTCATTTGCTAACTCTATATTTAAAAAACGATTCCTATCCAGAACATATATATAAAGAACTCATAAATTAATGATAAAATCACAAAAAAACTAATTAAAATGGGCAAAAAAAAATTGGATAAATATTTTCTAAGTAAGACACACAAATGACTAAGTACATAAAATATGTTCAAAATTATTAGACATTAGTAAAATGCTAATTAAAGCCACAGTGAGATAAAATTTCTTATCGCTAAGGTAGGAATTATTTTTTAAAAGCAGGCAATAACAAATATTGACAAGAATGTGGACATATTTAAACTTTTGTATATTTCAGAAAGGGATGCAAAATGTTATAACCCCTATATAAAACTATTTGGCAGTATCTCAAAAAAAAAGTTAAACATAGACCCAAAAACTCCAGTTACAGGTATCTACCCAAGTGAGATGAAAACATATGTCTACACATTGATTTTTGCCCATTGTTTATATCAGCATTACCAGTAATAGCCACAAAGTGGAAACAACCCAAATGGATAAACAAAATGTAATATGTCCAGACAATAGAGTAATATGTGGTAATGGAATGAGGTAGTGATGCATGCTATAATATGGATGGTCCCCCAAATCTTTGTGCTAAATAAAAGAAGCCAGTCACAATAGCTAACATATTATTACATTACTCAATTTACGGAAAAGCTCCCAAACAGACAAATCTTACAGAAGGAAAGCACGTAGATTAATAGTTATCTAGTGCTGGGGAAAAGGAGAATAAGAAGTGACTTTGAATGGGCAGGAGGTTTCTTTTGAGGAGAATGAAACTATTTCAAAGTAAAGTATTATGCTGGTTGTTATAATACAGCTCTGAAAATACACTAACAAACATTACAATATATACTTACACTGGTGAATTTTTAATACGTTACTTATATCTCAAGAATCTATTCAAAATGAAATACTGCTAATTCCTACCTTAATGCAATATACAATAAAATTCCTTTTCGTCCCTCCTTATACAATTGTCTCCAACTCACTCTTCTCAGACCATCTTTGTTCCCAATGTAATGACTCAATGCAGCAATTTCTTTTAATGGGTTTTTGTCACTTTTACTCTGAAAAAAGGTATCATATAGGGTGGTATCACCACAACTAAAAAATATGTAAAGTACAAGAGATAATGCAAAAGTAACTATGTAAATGGGTTTTCTTCTTCCTAAGTGAGATTGTTCTGTTTAATTCCTCTGTGCTACCCACCACATCACCAACAGAAGCATCACAAGTATCCATACATTTCCCAATGATGTTCAAAGAAGAATGTTCATTAGTTATTGCACACTTAAAATATTTTTGTGCATCTTTTAAAACCACAGAATAAACCTGCGATTATACAAAACTAATGGACTTAGGAGAGAACATGAAGTCAAACTGCACCCTTCTCCTCCTAGGCAATGCAATGCCCTCAAGCTGAAAGGTAGGGAGTAATGTGTGCAATTTGGAAATCTAAACTCTTCTTACTTCAGTTTAAATCCAAATTAATACCCTCCACAAGCCTCCAGAAACTTTCTTTTTACTGCTTTATAATTTTGCTACAGTTCACCTGACACAATATATCGTATTTATAGTTTAGAAAAGAAAGGAGAAAGCCCATAGGCTCTATTTTAGTTTTGTTTTGGCTAATTATTGTTTTCCATCTCACTTCTTCCTTTCTATTAGAAATTTTTTCCCAAAGCAATTTTTGGCAATAAAGTTGAACAGAATTCATTTGTTTACATCATTTTATTTACTTTTTATTATTTAAGCTGTTACATTTGTTACGACTTTTCTCCCCTTTCTCTCCCTCCCCTAACCCTACCCTCCACCTACCCTAAGCCAATCCCCAATCATCGTCCTTATCCACGGGTTGTTCATCAAAGTTCTTTGGTACATAGCTTCCCCACCTTTATCCTGTCCACCCTGCTCCTTTCTGGTAGCTGTCAGTGTGTTCTACGTATCTAAGTTTCTATTCCTATCTTTATTCATTAGTCTATTTGTTCATCGGATAACACATGTAAGTGAGTTCATGTGGTATTTTTCTTTCACTGACTGGCTTAATTAACAGAATAATTTTCTCCACACCCAGCTCTGCTGTTGCAAAATGTAAGATTTCTTTATTTTTACCACTGCATAGTATTCCATTGTGTAAATGTACCACACGATGTTGAGAAATAATTACATCACTTAAAAATGAAAATAAAATAGACTTGATTTTTATAAGACTACAAATTTAGAAAATTCTGATGATAACATAGTTTTGATTTACTAAACTAACATATTTCATCCACAACTGTATTTAAGAGATGAATAGAATGTTTAATAAATTATAGTTGCAGTATTCTCTTCTGTGAAAAATATAATTTATAAGGTTCTAAGAGTAATACATTTTCAGAATTCTTTAAATAGCAAACACCTTCTTAAATAGCAAACAATTGAATTTTTAAATTCAGATGCCATAACTTTCCATTTTTGATATAGATAGAATCATTAAAATTTGGTGTGAGTCCAGAGACTTAAAAGGAAACATTGATACATTGTTTCTTTTTTAATCAGGATAGGAATATAGTCTTCACTCCTCACCTTAAAAAAAGGAAGATTCAGAAAGATCTTTTCTTATCCTTCCTCCCTTACTTGATTAGAAATCCTTATCTTTGGTGCACTTTTAAAAATTGACTATGCACTAAGTTTTATAAATTAATTTTATATGGTTTTCCATTCTCTTCACAATAGATTTTTTAAAATGTTAAGAATCTGAAATTCTTTGAAGCCATATTCTATCCAAAGAAACAGCAAAGTAATGCCTAGCACGAAGTAATGCCCAGCACACACCTAGTAATGCCTAGTACATATGCCTAGTAATAACTAAGTAGTTATCAAACAGCTAATGTTCCTTATTGAACATTTGAGAAACGCCATGTTTCAAATATGCTGCAGCATCAATTAATCTTTTAAACAATACTTAAAAGGTTGTAATTATTATCACTATTAAGTATGATGGGTTTGAAGTTTAGTGAATTTAACTAATTCACTAAAGCTCATCTGTCTGACTTTTGTGCATGTTATCATGCCTCACTGCTTCCCCAAATTGATCCCAAAACTATTTATTACACAAATTGTTGATCCAACTACATTCCCAGTAATACCTAAAATTTTTAACCCATTCAAAACAGAGATATAATTATTGCAAAGAACATCAAATTCTTAAATATCACTTTATTCATTTGGAATATTTATGAATGAAATATCTCATATAAATTAAATTTATTAGAAATTATTATATAATTTTAAATGACCCTTTGAATATACAACTTTGGATGACAATCTTCTTCTATGCTTGTTCTCATAACATGATGATAAACCAGATACTTGAATAGCCCTGCTCATAAAATACAACTGTACCTTCAATGAAGTACAACAAATATAATTTATTGCATCATTCAGTTCACTAGAAAGTAATCTAAATATCTAGGGTTAAACTCTTACACACACAAATACACTTATACAACAGTTGAAAGCGGGGAAGGAGCAATAGGGTAGGAACCATTAACTGTAGCTCTAAAACTAAATGCCAAAACTAGTTCCCCAGTGGTCAGGATTACAAACCTTGAAACCTAGATTGAAAGGTCATTGTGATCTGTGTCTGTTCTTCACCCAGTACCATGCTGCTTTGATTTTTGTAGCTTTTTAATATAATTTAAAGGCAGTGAGTGTGAAACCTCCAATTTTGTTCTTTCTTTTCAGGATTTCTTTGGCTATTCAAGGTTTTTTGTGTTTCAATGGAAATTTCATGATTTTTGTCCTACTTCTTTGACAAATGTCATTGGGATTTTGATGTTGCATTAAATCTGAACATTGCTTAAGGTAATATGGCCATTTTAACTATGTTGATTTTCCCAGTTCATGAGCACAGAAGAGGACCTGAATGGACCTTTTTCCAAAGAATACATTCAAAAAGCCAAAAGATGTATCAGCTATATTAAAATATACTCAACTTCTCTAGGTATATAGGAAATGCAAAACAAAATCAATATGATATACCACCTCACACCTGTTAGAATGGCTGTTATCAATAAGACAACAAATAACAAGGGTTTGGAAAGGTTGTGGAGAAAAAACCCTCTACACTGCTGGTTGGAATGTAAACTGGCACAGCCACTACAGAAAACAGTCTGGAGTTTCCTCAAAAAATTTAAGAATAGGGCTACCATACAATCCAGCAATCACTCACTGGATATCTACCTGAAAAACTCAAAAACATTTATTCAAAGATGTATGCACCCCTACGTGCATTGCGGCATTACACATGGCAGCCAAGATATGAAAACAACCAGTGTGGCACATACACACAATGGAACACTGCTCAGCCATAAGAAAAGATGAAATAGTGCCATTTGTGACAACAGAGGTGGATATTGCAAATGTCATGCCTAGTGAAATAAGTCAGATAGAAAAGGACTAGAACCATATTCAAGTAATTTAACTTGTATGTGTGATTATAGGACAGAAAGCAACAAACTCACAGACACAGACAACAGAATGGTTAGTTACCAGAAGGGAAGGGGAGGTTGAAGAGGGTGAAGGAGGTCAAACACATGATGAGAGAGGAAGACTAGACTTTGAGTGATAAGTCCCATAACACAATATACAGATGATGTATTATAGAATTGTACACTTGAAACATACATAGTGTTGCTAACCAATGTCAGCCCCAAAAAGTAATTTAAAAAAAGGGAAAAATGTAAAGGCTGATGTGATAATTCCACAGTAATCTAAAGGTCTTATGGTAAGATAACATGATTCTTAGACTCTAGTGACCCCTACCTAGCTTCTGAAGCAAACTAATATACAGTATAAATCTTTTGTGGAGAAAGACACAGTCTCTTCCATATTCACAGTGATAGAATTTTAAACATAATAGTATTTATGGGTAGAGTGGATAGAAAAAAACAAATTACACATTTTTTAATGAGAGTTGTACCATTTTCCTCTCATTACTCTCCCTCTGCCCTACTCAACCCCACTTCCCACATTTAATCCACCCCCCCCCAATGTTCTTTTCCTTCGGTCTTTTATACATGTTCCTTGATGGTCCTTCCCCTTCTTAATCCATTATCTGATCAGTAAATGAATGAATAAAAAAATTATGGTACATTTACACGATGAAATACTGCCCAGCAGAAAGAAAGAAGGAGCTCCTACCCTTTGTGACAACATGGGTGGAACTAAAGAGCATTATGCTAAGTGAAATAAGCCAGGTGGTGAAAGAGAAATACCATATGATCTCACCTTTAAGTGGAACCTAATCAACAAAACAAACAAGCAAGCAAAATATAACTAGAGATATTGAAATTAAGAACAACCTGACAGTAACCAGAGGGGAGGTGGGAGAGGATAATGGGGGGACGGAGAAAAGGGTTTTCAGGATCAAGTATAAAGAACACATGAACAAAACCAAGGGGCGGGTGGAATCAGGGGAGAGAGGTGGGAATAGCTGGGATGGGGGGTTGTGGTGGGGGGGAAATGCAAACAACTCTACTTGAACAATAATACAATAAAATAAAGCAGGTAAGAGATTCAGAGAATGAATTGAGAAAGTACAATGCATATCTAATTGGAATTTAGAATAGATGTCAATTTGGTAAATAGAATAGGTGATTAGAATGAAGAAGCAATAGCTGGTTGTCTAGCATTAATAAAATTATAAATTCACAGATACATAAAGTACAAATAGGACAACTAAAAAACTCATTTTCATATTGTGCATTCCCCTGAAGCTACAGAACAATGAACAGATTTTAAAAGCAGCCCCAAAGAAATACTTACATAGAAATGACAATTAAACATTCCAATAAAGGAATCCAGATGACAGTAAGAATTTTCTTAGAAATGCTGAGAAGACAGCAAGGAATGGGGTTCACAGAAAATCTCTCCTTTCATTAGATTGCACAGATGATATCATATCACACTTATCTTTCTCTAACTGGTTTAATTCATTTAACACAATGTTCTTCATCCCTACTGCTACAAAGGGTAAAATTTTCTTCTTTTTTATGAGTGAGTAGTATTTTATTGTGTAAGCAAAATAGAAACTGACTCATAGAGAGCATGATGACAGATAAGAAGGGGGACGGCAAGGGGTGGATGAATGAGCAAAAAGGAAAAAGGACTCATGGACATGGACAACAGTGTGGTGATTACAGGGCAAAGTGGAATATAAGGGGGATATACATGGTAATGGGAAAAATACAATAAAAAATTAAAAAATGAAAAAAGAAAATCTCTCTTTTAAGAATGGGTGCAAAATGAAGACATTTCAAAAAAAGAAAACTTTAAAGTTCACAAAAACAACAAGTAATATTTCACTAAAATAAACTCTAATAGCTATATTAAAGAACAAAGGGCAACTATCCTAGAGTATGATTTGAGATAAAGAATGGTAAAATATAATAAAAACTGGTAAAACTGTATATAAATATATACAAATTTTCAACATTAAAAATTAGTGTGATTAATTGCTAAAATGCTCATCCCTCTCTGTATGTTCACTTTGCAATGTGATTTTCAAGTTTTTCTTATTAAAAGAGAAAGACTTTTTTCTAACTCTCTGAATTGAATCTTTGTGGTTTGTTTCAGCCCATAGAATATAGAAGTGATGTGGCATTTTCAAGGCTAGGTTACAAAAGATGTTTTATTCTTTTGTTTTCTGGCTTGAAACTCTACCAATCAGGAGAATATTCAGCATAGTAAAGTGCTCTAAACTTCTAGTATGTTAAGTGTACTAAAAATTCAGTAAATAAAAGATTATAACAAGTGGTGTGTCATAAAATTGAACACTTGAAACCTATATAATCTTATTAAGCATCACTCCGATAAATTTAATTTAAACATGAGCCATGAAATTTGAAAGTTTAGGTAAACTTATAAAATTCATAAAATAACATAATTTACAAAAATGATACCAGGAGAATAATGAACAATCCTATTATAAGAACTTTAAGATTAAATTATTTTTCACACAGAGAAAATTTCAGACTCAGAAATTTTAAAGGCAATTACATTAATCTTTAAAGGAACAATGTTACAGAGCACACAAAATGAGGAAACTTTCTCCAGAAGTTTTACTTTACTATCATTCTATGATACAGTACATATGAAATTATGGAACCATAAAAAGACTCCGAGAAGGGTCAATGTCACTTATGTACATAGTTAAAAAAATTCTTAAAATATTAGCAAACCAATCTAACTTGAGAAAACAATGTAATTCAGTTAATAGATATCTTGAAGATGAAATACTTTAAAATAAAAAAGAATTGATATGCACATTAAATCTGAACCATCTTTCAATAAATGTAGTCTTATTTTATATTAAATATAATATGTTCTTAATAATTGACTTTTTTCACATTTTTATTAATCCTGGTTTACCATTTTTATTATGTTATTATCCTCTATAAAAATTTAGTGATATTATAGAAGCTTTTGGGGTGTTTCAGTCTGTCCTTATATTAAATGACCCAAAATAACCTTCTATGTGTATATAGGCTTTCTTATATGTATGTGCTAATATTTCTCATCCTTTTTTATTTAAGGTACCATAAGTGTAAGTTGAAATCAATTTTCCAGCCACTTAATTCCTTTAAAAAAATTTTCCTGATTGCAACATAATGTATTTTCATTATACTTAATCCACACAGCAGATCAAATACAAAGTAGAAAACAAAAGTCTAACAACAGAATTGTCTGCCCTCAAAATTCACACATTAAAGTCCTAATCCTCAGTACTTCAAAATATAGCTATATTTGAAATTAGGGTCTTTGACGTGGTAATTAAGATTAAATGAGGTCATTATAATGGGCCCCAATTCAATATGACTGGTGTTCTCCTAAGAAGATTAGGACACAGATACGCTCAGGGAGAAGACCATGTGAAGACACAGAGAAAAGATTGCCATTTGAAAGCCACAGAGACAAGCCTTTACTAAAGAACCATGTTGACACCTTAATCTAACCTTCTGCACTGTAAGAAAGTAAATTTCAGTGGTTTAAGCTAGCCAGTCTGTGGCACTCTGCTATGACCAGCCTAGCAGATGGGAACCCTCCACTGCTCAATTTGCCAGATGAATGGAATGTCATTTTTACCATGAAGAAGGTAATAAGCATTACATTTTAAAAGTAATATTACACATTTAACTCCATTTCTTGTCAAATGAGTGTGAAATTTTTAAGTCAAATAAAAGTCATATTAAAAAAAAAACAGGCCTAGCTGGTGTGACTCAGTGGATTGTGTGCCAGCCTGTGAAGCAAAGGGGCACTGGTTTGATTCCCGGTCAGGGCACATGCCTGAGTTGCAGGCCAGGTTTCTCTCCTTCTCTTTCTCCCTCCCTTCCCTTATACCTATAAATAAATTAGTACATACATACATAAATAAACCTTAAAAATGAATCTAGTTGATAGGCAAACCTTTTTTACTGTGAACTTTTTATTTGGCTTACATCCATAGATAAATTTCTCAATCTCTCAGATACCAGTGTCCAACCCACAGCATACAGGCTGCAAACAGCCTACGATGGCTATGAATGTGGCCCAGGATAAAATCGTAAGTTTACTTAAAAACTTTTTTTTCCCTCATCGGTTTTTTTACTGTTTGTGTATTTAATGTGTGGCCCAAGACAACCCATCTTCTTCCAATGTGGCCCAAAGATGCTAAAAGGTTGGACACCTTTGGAAGTTTTCAATGCTTAGACCCTGGTCAAGTGATTCAGTTGACTAGAACACTGGCCTGGTACACCAAGATTGAGGGTTCAATCCCCAGTTGGGTTTAACCAATGAATGCATAACAAAACTGAAAAACAAACTGGTGTTTTCTCTCTCTTTCTCCCAAAATCAGTCAGTAAAAAATATTTAAAGTTTTCAATGGTTAATTGCAGATAAATATGCCTGCCTGATGAGGTGGCTGTAAGAAAAATACAAGGGTTTTTTCTAATAAAAATAAAGGGTTTTTCTAATAACATACAGTTACTAGAAATTGCAAATAGTATCTTTAGGAAGAAACTCTCCTGGGCTTATACTATTTTACATAAGGTTACCACATCAACTGATAAAATATTTAGATCAGTATTTTTATTATTATTTGTTTTGAGCTATATAAAACAAACTGTATATCTTTAAGAAAAAATTAATTGCATGTTTATTTAACATAATAACATAAGACACTTAAAAAGGTAATAAACATGTAGGTATTTAAAATATAAAAAATATGACCCTGATTGGTGTGACTCAGTGGATTGAATGCCAGCCTGTGAACCAAAGGGTCACCAGTTCGAATCCTAGTCAGGGCACATGCCTGAGTTATGGGCCAGGTCTCCAGGTGGAGGTGCATGAGAGACAACCACACACTGATGTTTCTCTTATTCTCTTTCTCCCTTCCTTCCCCTCTCTCTAAAAATAAATAAAATAAATCTTTAAGATATAACAATATGTATTGAGGCTTCCAGCCAAGACAAAGGTGTAGGTAGATATACTTTACCATCTCACACAACCAAAAGAAGTACAACAACAAACTTACAAACCAAAAATAACCAATGACCAAGCAGTTAAAGAAGAAAAATTCATTCAGACTTGTGGGAGGGGCAGAGATGGCCAGCCGGGGTGGAGAGGACGCGTAGCAAGGCAGCAGCTAGAGGCAACACTATCCCACATCTGTGTGTGGATAATCCAGGAGGACCAACTGGGAAGCAAGACAGACCATGCAACCCAGGGTTTCAGCATGGGAAACTAAAGCCTCAAAACCTCTGGCTGTAATAACTATGGGGGTGGCTGCAGCAATAGAACATCCCAACTCACAGGAGAGTTCATTGGAGAGACCCACAGGGTCCTAGAATGTACACAAACAACCCACCCGGGAATCAGCACTGGAAGGGCCTGATTTGCTTGTGGGTAGCTGGGGAAACCCAAACAATCAGCATTGTTCCTTCTCTGACTTCTCCCCAACACACATGATTGCCCTGTCCTGGCAAATATGTAAAGCTTTGCTCCTAACTACATAACAGGCATGCCAAGACAAAAAAGTATGGCCCAAATTAAAGAACAGATCAAAACTCCAAAAATAGAACTAAGCAATGAAGAGATAGCCAACCTACCAGATGCACAGCTCAAAACACTGGCAATCAGAATGCTCACAGAAATAGTTAAATATGGTCACAAAATACAGGAAAAAGTGAAAGCTATGAAAAGTGAAATAAAGGAAAATGTACTGTGAAACCAATAGTGGAGGGAGGGATACTAAGACTCAAATCAATGATTTTGAACAAAATGATGAAATAAACATCCAACCAGAACAGAATGAAGAAACAAGAATTCAATAAAATGAGGAGATGTTTAGGAATCTCTGGGACAACTTTAAACATTCCAACATCTGAATCATAGGCGTGCCAGAAGGAGAAGAGTAAGAGACAGAAATTGAAAACTTATTTGAAAACATAATGAAGAACTTCCCTAACCTGGCAAAAGAAATAGACTTCCAGGAAGTCCAGTAAGCTCAGAGAGTCCCAAAGAAGTTGGACCCAAGGAAGCACACACCAAGGCACATGATAATTACATTAGCCAAGATTAAATATAAGGAGTGAATCTTAAAAGAGGAAAGAGTTGCCTACAAAGGAGTTCCCATTAGCTGATTTCTTAAAAATATATATATTACAGACAAGAAGGGGCTGGAAAAAAGTATTCCAAGTCATGAAAGGCAAGGACCTACATCTAAGATTACTCTCTCCAGCAAAGCTATCATTTAGAATGGAAGGGCAGATAAAGTGCTTCCCAGATCAGGTCAAGTTCAAGGAGTTCATCATCACCAAGCCTTTATTATATGAAATGTTAAAGGGATTTGTCTAAGAAAAAGAAGACAGTCAAAAATATGAACAGTAAAATGACAATGAACTCCAACTATTAACTGAACCTAAAAAAGATAAATAAATAAACAAATGAACCAAACAACTATAACAGGAACAGAATCACACCAATGGAGATCACACGGAGGGTTATAGGTAGTGATAGTGAGGGGGAAGAAAACGGGAAAGATACAGGGAATACGAAGTATACATAGTAGGTACAAAATAGACAGGGGGAGGTTAAGAATAGTTTAGGAAATGGAGAAGCCAAACAACTTATATGTATGACCCATGAACATGAACTAAGGCAGGAAGGGGAATGCTGTGGGAGGTGTGGTGCAGGCTGGAGGAAAATAAAAAGGAGGAAAAAATGGGAGAACTGTAATAGCATAATCAAAAATACATACTTTAAAAACAAAATAAATAAATAAATAAATAACATATATTGGAATCACATACCAACTTTGGTGATTAAATTCATCTAATTTTGACATATTAATTCAATAAAAATTAGCACATGAAGATGAAATAGATTTAATTCAGATGAAGCTTTGGCTTTGCCTGATTTGACATGCATTTTCTAATATACTGTCTGAATATCATGCTCTTTTAACCACTGAACACAAACATCAGATTTTATTGGTAGAATATTTTGCTTGGTGCTAAAGTACACAAAGTGCACTTTTGCTGGAGGCATGTTTTTATTTTTTATAAAGCTCTGGTGTGGAATGTACTTTCACTGTTATAAAAATAAAAACAGCGGATAGGAAAGCACAAGGCAACAATAACAATATTATTTTGCCACCTCTCCCTTGAGTTGTAACTAATCTAGTTGGTTCAGCCTAGGAGAATCATTTTATTGTATGCAATATTCATCTCAAAAATATTTAACTAGCTGAAATTCAAATCATAAAGTAGAAGGACAAAGAACATGAGACAGTTTGTTTGTTATCACCTGGAAAGAGCCCAATGTTTAAATCTATTCTGGGCAAAGCAGAAATGTCAAGTTGTTTAAAGTAACTGCAATTACTTTTTTAAAGCTATAACCAGTAAAAATAGTTTATAAATCTTATTTATATTGTTTTCTTTCATAAAAATACAATTACTAAAATAATACCCTTAAAAAATTATGTTATAACCTCGCTATTGCTATCTGGTTTTAACAAAACTTTTAAGACAACAGACTCTTTTGACTTAAATGTCCAGTTTTATACATAATCACTAGTTAAAATAATTCTTTATCTGGTTGCTTGCATGCTAAATCTTTATGTTTGAAAAGTAATAAACTGTCACAATGAAATTTTGAAAGGTGCCAGAAAAATCTGTCTTCAAGTGTATAATTTATATCTTAATAGAAATTATGTAGTGATTCTTCTTATTTAATTATTTTTCAAGTACAGTTTTCTGTCTATTACTCCCATCCCAACCCACTCTCCCGTGCTACCCCTCCCTCTCATTTCCACCCTTCTTAGTTGTTGTCCATGTATCCTTTACATTTGTTCCTCTAAATCCCTCCCCTATTTCCCCTGAAATTCCCTCCCCTCTCCCCTCTGGTCACTGTCCCCCTGTTCTCTATTTCAGTGTCTTTGGTTATATTTTGCTTGCTTGTTTGTTTTGTTGTTTAGCTTCCTGTTAAAGGTGAGATTATATGGTATTTGTCCTTCAACACCTGGTTTATTTCACTCAGCATAATGCTTTCCAGTTCCATCCATGCTGTTGCAAAAGGTAGGAGCTCCTTCTTTCTTTCTTCTGCACAGAATTCCATTGTGTATATGTACCATAGTTTTTTCTTTACGTAGTAAATTATTTTATAATCTTTTAATTTTAAAGTACAATTAAACCAAAATATATTGAAAATGTTTCAATTTTTTATTTGTTTAACATTATTCTAGAAATACAAGCTATATGATAAGTAAAAAAATAGATTTGAGCAGCATGAATTGGATCAACAAATTATTAAATATCATGGGAAAAGAAATAAATTTCAATACTTACATCATTTCATCACAAAATATGCATCTTTCTGTATTTCTGTATTAGATTCATACATTCTGAATCCAATTATGACAAATGGTTCCACTTACCTGGAAAAGTAGCCAAAATGATTTTTTAAAATATATTTTATTGGTTATTACAATTGTTCTAATTCCCCCCTTCATTTCCCTCCACCCTGCACACCCCCTCCACCACCATCCCCCCCTTTAGTTTATGTCCACATGTCTCAAGTTCTTTAGATTCTATATTTCCCCTACTATTCTTGGCCTCCCCCCTATCTATTTTCTACCTACCGTCTATGCTACTTATTTTCTGTACCTTCTCCCCCCTTCTCCTCCTCCTACTCCCCTGTTGCTAACCCTCCATGTGATCTTCATTTCTATGATTAAGATGATTTTTTATAATTTCTTTGAAATCAGTGAACAGTTAAAACAAAACTAAATCTGCTAGGAATTTTTTTTCTGGGATATTAAAATTATACCATGAAAGAGGTCAAGTATACATTGCTAAATAACATGAAGTTGTGTGATAGAAAATGACCACAAATATTTAATGTTAATATCACATGTATATTAAATCTTCAGATGTCCTGAATAATAAGTAAAGAATGCCATATAGTTCTGCTCAGAAAATAATTAATCAAGATAAAAGGTAGAAGATGATCTTATTTTGAGAAGCAGCTGTTTACTGTGTCTTTTAAACAAGTCTATGGTAATAAAAAAAAATCCAGCCCTAGTTTCAATTATGGGACACTTAAAAATATAAGAAGGTTTACTGACATTATACTTAATGTATTACCTGCAAAATATAAAAATTTAATTAACATATTATCAGATGTTAAATACAAATTTGTAGTCTCGAGTCCTAACTAAAGAACTAAAAATTACCAATTATGGCTCTATCCAATATCTTTGCATACATCTCAATTACAACCACTCTTGTGATTTTAGAAAATTCATTTTGTTCCATTTGGGGCATTTATGGCCTTTATAAAAAGGGAAGGTTGTATGCCATGTTCAAAAACAAATAATTTTTAAACTGCAATATAAAAAATGATGTTTTTAAACTGCATCCAAATTATTGCAGGTAAGTGTCCATTGAGGTTCACCATTATATATATACCATCCTATTGTGTGCATTCTGAAACTTTCAAGTCAGAATAACTTCAGTCATTTCCTCCCTGTGCTAATACAGTTACTATTAGTTGTGAACATTTCTGCTTATATCCCATAGTACACATATGTGAGAATACATTTGTATTATAATTCTAGGAGTGAAATCAATGAAACATTGGTGAACATATTCAGCTTTACAAGATACTTTCCAATTGCTTCCCTATGTAGCTGTACAGTTACATGACAATATTAATATATGAGTTTTTCTTTCATTCATGTGCTTAGAAGCTCTTGTTAACTTTTTCTATACTATGTTGTGCAAAATGCTATGTCACTATGGTATGAATTAGCACTCTACTAACTAATAAATGAGTTAAAAATCATGTTGATTGAACATTTCTATTTTTTCTTGTATAAAATGTCACTGAATTTTATTTTTCTTCTGTCTTCTTGTGCAGCATTTTATATATTGTAAACTATAATTCTCTGAGAATTATGTTATTTATTTAAAAAATCTTGCCCTGGCTGGTGTAGTTCAGTGGATTGAGTGCAGGCCTGCGAACTAAAGGATCACGGTTCGATTCCCAGTCAGGGCACATGTCTGGGTTGCAGGCCAGTTCCCAGCAGGGGATGCACAAGAGGCAACCATGCATTGATGTTTCTCTCCCTCTCTCCTTCCCTTCCCCTCTAAAGATAAATAAATAAAATCTTTTTTAAAAAGATATAAAAAAATCTTCTCCCAGATTTTTTTGCTTGTTTTTAATTTCATCATGTCTTTGATGTCCGGTATTCTTAACATAATGTAGTAGAATTTATCAATCATGTTTATTATGTAATGGTCGGCACTTTTATGGGTTATGTGAGACATCCTTGAATTCATGAAAAAAATACTTCTATATTATCTTCTAAAATTGTTTTGGTTTTCATGTGTCTTCTTTTTTTTAAGTAGACCACTTTTTAAAATCTAAGATGGACTCTATTGTGGCTATATTGTAGCATGCAAATGATTATTTTGACATCTTTTCAAACTACAAGGAGAAACTCACAGAAACACATATGGACATATATGAAGATCCATATGGAGTTCTATTGTCTATTAACTAAGGCTGCTTTCTGTTGGTTTCCAGGTATCGTTTGCAAAAGCTATCAGCAGAGGGAGCTTTGAATGTTGTTGTTTATCATTTAAGGAAACTAATTATTTCAAGCAAGCTACTTAAAATCACCTCAGATAATTAACTGTCACTGTCTGATATCATTAGTAGACACTGTTAAATACAATTATATGCCTGACAAGAGGATCACTGTATTTCCCCAAAGACATGCTCTTTCTTTTGTGTACCTGTGGACTCTTTCATTTTATGGGGTGTGCGCAGGTGGGGAAGAGCAGTTAGAAACTAACAAGACATTCTGTAGGATCACAGCAGTTTTAGTTCTGTGAGCACACAGAGCACAGGTGCTCATCACATTAACACTGAGCTGAATAATACAAAATTCTCAAACTGACTATAAAGGTAGGTTTCTAGGATCTGTTCTATGCAAATCATACACTGGGTTTTCTTGTTCGTTTGTTTTTCCAGCTAGCCTAAATTTCAAGATTATCATGTTGCCAAGGACAATACTTTTTTCTGTCACTTCTAGGACAGACCTTCTGGCGGTACACATGACCCTAAAACACACAAGGCAGGGAATAATTTCCAATGTGTTCGGAAAGTTTAAAGCATTTGTGAAAAAAGTGGTTGACAGGACTTATCTGTCAAATTTTCCACAAGTTTCCAAGTATACTTTCATAAGTACTGCATGCTAACTGATTACGCCACTGGAGGTCCTCAAGTACACTCCTTAATAGATACATAATATATAGTTCTGTTCCTGAACTGAGGACCACTGAATTTGGAAAAATCCCCAGGCCTGAGTAACATTTTAGAGCAAGTGGAATTGAAGTAAGTAGTTTATATTGTAGGTCATCCTTTAAGACAAATGGCACAGGATCCACATCTCCTATCCATTCCAAGTAGTCACTAGACACAGGAAGCTATTTAACTCTAAATGTAAACTGATACAAGTTCAATAAAATGTGAAGGTAAATTTTCATTGCAAGTGTTCATAGTCATTTTGGCTAGTGCCTCCCATATCAGCACAGGTGTGTAGTGTTTCCACCACTGTAGGAAGTCCTATTGGACATCTCTGGTCTATAGTTCACATATGTAAATTGTAGTTGCCTAGAGTTTTGCAATGTATGCATTTTTCTAAAACTAGAAAAATTGCTCGTGTCATATCACATTTTTATTAAACTCTGCTCTTTCTTTTTTTGTATATCATAAATTCTAAACTATTTTATGTACATATAACCATGGCATCTCTTGGTTGGGGTTATATTACTTTGTATAATTATGCTGAAAAGTAAAAGGAAGTAAGAATTATTCTTAGGAATAAAGTAACTTTAAAAATTAAGTTTAAGATGTTTGAGGAAAATACTTGACTTATTTAAATTTAGAAAATTTGTAGAAAATACACTCAGGCTTATATGTTTAGACCATAACTGTAACTAAGATAAAGCATGTGAGATACTGGTTTCATACACAAAATTTAAGAAAATGACAGAAAGACTCAGTAATAACAATAAATAGTATTTATTTTAAGATTTTTGTCCTGGCTGGTGTAGCTCAGTGGCTTGAGCACAGGCCTGCGAACCAGAGGATCTCGGCTCGGTTCCCAGTCAGGGCACATGCCTGGGTTGCAGGCTGGTTCCCTGCAGGCCAACTCCCAGCAGGCGATGCACCAAAGGCAACCATACATTGATGCTTCTCTCCCTCTCTCCTTTCCCCTCTAAAGATAAATAAATAAATAAAATCTTTAAAAAAAAAGAAAGAAAAAGTCTAGTCAGATCTGTGCCCATTTATAAACTGTTTTTTAAAAAAAGATTTTTATAAAATGTAAAAATTTATGCAAAATCTGTAATAAACAAAATATTAAAATTCTAGATTAAAATAAAGACCCAGCCATTATATAACCCAAGCCACTTACCTCACTGAGCTTTGTTAGACCCTTTCACTTTACAATTTCTAATTTCATGTTTGTCCAAATTTTAAGTATTGAACAACATAAAAAGAGAAATAATAAATGACATAGGTGAACTGTTATACCCCTGAATAGTCCAAGATTTTCCTATATTGGACAGATGTCTAAATGGTTCTAAAAATCATAGAAGCTGGTATGTTGTTTTATTTACTACTCAATTTATATTATCACCTATTAAAATTGTAATACCACAAGGAAGAACTGACAAAATGGTCACCTTTATGTATACTGTGAATTTACTTGCAAATAAGTATAGTTTATTGAAAATGCCTTTAGATTACATATAATTAATCATTATTATTTGTGCTATTTGATCTGTTAATGCTTTGAAAAACCTTTAATAAAAGGCAGCCATCCATGTTTACCAACTATAAAACTATGCCAGAGGATTTTATCTCAGTAAATATTGAGCCATGGTCAATATTGAAACAATTTGAGTATTCAACAAGAGGTTAAATAGCTATGTATTGAACATTCAATGCTGCATTTTACAATTATTTTAACTAATCCATTTAAAGGTATAAAATATAAATTATATATAGAATGGTATGATTTTTAGCTATGTAAAAGATGCTAAACTTATAGAAAAGCTATCAGTGATTGTGTTTAGATAGTTTGATTATGAATAAACATTTTCCTTCTTTCTTTTACCTACTAAATTTTCTTTATCATTACATGATGTTTTTACGTGGAAACATGGTTTAAGGGAAAATGCATATTAATATGCATGTTTAAAACAATTTCAACACTTACCAGAACTGTTGGCATTTTACTTTCCTTTATGTAAACAAAGAACTATCACAGTGTAGGTATCTTTCTTTGTCTCATTTTGATCACCAATTCACATGAACATTTCATTGAGGTAGTTGACCCCCAGGCAAGAGTGAATTCACTGAGCATTACTCAAATTAAAATCAATGCTGTTCCACAGAGAAACCTTATAACAGATGTTGTCTGATGAGAAAGTAAAAAGAACATTTTACTTTTTCATAAAATGCATGTTCAAAGATAATCTGTCTCTTATGATACAGGTAGAAGATGAAAAATGAACACTCCAAGTTACTAAACATCTAAATACATGAGTAACATGAATTGATCTATTTACTCTTCATAGATTTTTCAAATGCCCCTACCCTTATGCCAAATAATTCTGTAAATTGAAACTTCTTAGCTTGTTCTTAGAAACTCAACTGCATTTCATAATCTAAAAATAACCCTGACTCCAGTCATTGGTGACATAAGGAGTCTAAGCAGCCTTCCAATATCAAGTATACCCAGGTCTGTAGCAATCTGGCACGACTTTCCACTTTTAATCAGAGATTCTCCTGTGAGATTAAGTTTTTTTCTGGTATAATGGGTGACCCAGGAAGAATTTCTCTTATAACTGTGTAGTGATTATTTTTCTACTTTCTGGATAGAAAAAAAAGGTTGCATTTATTCATCAGGTCATCAGATGCCTTTTACTAAAAGTAACAAAATCTGAACTCTGATGTAGTTAAATAGTAAAGCTAATAAGCAGCTCATGTAATAATAGATGGTGGATGGCTGGCTCTCTGGCTAGTTAATTCAGAGCAGCTCAATGACATCACCAAAGATCTAGTTATTATTATTTATTATTATTTTATCCTCACCTGAGGACATTTTAAATGTTGCCACTCTCTCATTTTAAATGTTGCCAGCTTGTTCTCTGTGCTCTGAGACTGAGGTCAGATATACGTGTACAGAAAAGACAGTATCTTATTGAAGAAAAGGACTATGGTTTTCATGATGTTAAGAAGTGGGAAACTCATCTGAATACCCTTCAGCAGACTCTCACTTGTGTCTCGATTAAACCAGGAACACTCTACTTCTAAACAAAATAAACCCATCTCTGGATCAATTTAGCCCCTTGAAAATCAGGAGGTTTTCAGGGTCAAACTATTTTATCATGATATTAAAATATTGCCTTTTTCACTATATTTAATGATGGAGCATGTAATGGTGTGTAAAACTGCCAGCACTTAGCACAGATCAAGGCAGTGATGTCAAACTATGTTACTGGTCATCATATTCCTCACTGCCACGCACTTTCCATTAAAAAAAATCCAGTTTCACTTCAGAATGTCTTTGATAAAACAGAAAAAATATATTAATGTTATTTGACTTCAATCCTTCAGGAAATAATTTTTTAATATTCTGTGCGAGTAAATGGAGAGTAGGCATAAAGCACTTCTGTTACATTATGAAGTACAGTGGTTGCCACAAAGAAAAGCACTTATTTGTGTTGTAAGATGAAACTAAATTTTCCACCTGACTCCATTTTTATTTGAAAGAATAGCAGAAAAGTCATGGGAATTCATATTTGGATATATGATGGACATTTAAAAAAATAAACAAAGTGAGCCTGACACTTCAAGTAATAGTGACAGTATTTGTGGCTAATGAAAAAAAATTAGCTTTCAGGTGAAAATAAGAATTTTTGAAAACTTGTGGCTATTCTATCTGCACGGACATCAGAGTTTCTTATGCCCAAAGGTTTACCTGATGAAATTGATGGTAATATTGACAAATTACATTAATGAATGTAATCTTTTAAAATATTGTATCATGAAGTGTGTAAATATGTTTGAAAATCTGTGAACTCAGTGAATCAATATTTTTCCAATGACCAATACATACTACATAATTATGCAAAGGGCCAAAAAGTCCCTGCTGATGTGTGCATCGGCCCCCAGTGCCCACAGTGCCATAGGTGAAACATGAGACAAATTCACATGGACCTGTGGAGGAAAAGGGACTGCATGGCTACTCCCTCAAGGGGGGAGCACCTCAGAGTGGCCTAGCCACTCTCTCAAGGGGAGAGTGCACTGACCCTAGGCTTTTATTGGGTTTAATTTGCACAGGAATACAGGTACAGCTCATTACTCATTGTCAGGCAGTAAGGATCAAACAGTAGGTAGCATACAAAGAACTATTAGGGCTTCTTCTGAGTCAGGGTCTATCAGCAAAAAGGCTACAAAACTTTGGGAAATAAATTCATGTCCTCCTCAGACCTTTATCATTAAACTAAGAGAATTCTTAGCAAAGCAGGCTTCACAGGATTTTACATGTCCTTTCTCAGGCCTGATCACCGGGGAACCCGCCCTTTCCAGCACAGAGCTGCACCGCCCTCTGTCATTGTTTCAGGCTTAAGTCAGCAGAGGAGGCAAGATAGCCAAGGAATTAGGAGAAATGAGGACTCAGGCTTTGTCAAAGCCGAGGGGCAAGGACCCATCACCCCCTTTCTCCATAGGCCCCTCAAGTCCTTCCCTGGGTTCTCCACGTGATCATGCCTGTCTTAGGTGGCTCCCCCCTTGAGGAATCTTACCCATCATAGGCTAACTGATCAAGCATAGGAGGCCAGTTATGGAAAAAGGAGCAGAAGTGTCGCTCCTGCCAGGGAGATAAGCTTTGTCTCCTTAGTGGCTTATGGTCCAAAGGCTTATGGCTCCTTATGGCTTATGCTCACTCAGCCTTAGTCATAGGCAGGGTTCAACTCCTGAAACCAGGCAGCATGGTTCCCAACACCCTTTGGTATATTTGATATAATATTAAGAATTGATGATATAATTTTTTACTTAGGTTATTAAAATACTTCTATTTCTAACTACTTATCTCTATGACGCTGGATTTTCTTCATATACATAAATTAACCAATGTACTACGACAGAAGGAATGCAGAAGTAGTCACGAAAATCTCTACTAAAGGTGAACATCAAAGGCGCTCTCCCTCCTGAGCGAGTGACTACGCCTTTCCTGCCCCTCTGCGTCCCCCCAGGCGGTTAGTTACCTTTACCTTCCTCTCTCCTATGCTCCAAGGCTCTTCTTTTTTTTCAATAGTTTATATTTTTATTGTATTTTTCCCATTACCATTTACCAGCCTTATATCCCCTTCAATTTCATCCACCAGGCTGCTCTCCCATCACAATCACCACATTGTTGTCCATGTCCATGAGTTCTTTGTCTTTTTTGTTCAATCCCACCACCCGCTATGCCAACGTCCCAGGATTGTCAGCCTTTGCTTGTCTGCTCTGTGTGTTCACTAGACTCCAACAATGAATGAAATTATATGGCATTTGTCTTTTTCTGACTGGCTTATTTCATTTAGCATAATGCTTTCCAGGTTCAACCACGCTATCCCTAAGAGTAAAATTTTCTTCTTTTCTATGACCGAGTAGTATCTCATAGCAGAAATGCAAGGGCACTTCTCTCCCTGTAACTTGTTTCCTAGGTCCATTTCTTCAACCACTGATTATTTCTTCTACCTCTGTTACTTTTTAAATAAGATTTCTCTCTAAAAAAGAGAGAGAGGGGAGAAGAAGGAAGGAAAAGATAAATAACCTCACTCTTTTCACAAAATCTATTTGATTTCTGATCATTATTTTTAAGTGTTACTTATATTAACATGACAAATTTTAATTATTTTAAAGTAAATAAATTTTTTAAAATTTACAATTGTTCATAAACAAAGCATATGACATAAACAAAAACTGAGGACAAAAATTTGATAACTATGTTTCAGAGAAATGAAAATTACTCTCAATTCCTAAATTAAAGATGTAAGCTCTAATTTACATATCCTTGTCCCATTTTATCTGTCAATATTAGGTCTTTCATAAATTCTCATTGAGTAAATGTTGAATAAAATTTCATCTTATTTTACTCATATTTGACAAAAGCAAAATAAAACATGGAAATAATACAAAAGAAGAAACAGAACCATCTAGACAATATATTCAAATAAGAGATTTTTAGCTGGATTTTCAAAGTGTAAAAAGATAATATGAAAGCATAGAATCACCATTTTTACAGTGTTTCATTTGTCTGACAATCAGGTAAAATTTTGTATTAAAATGTAGTCATAAATTTAGCAGCAAGAAGAATTACATGTTATTTTGAACTTTACTCACTCCATCTCTCCTCAAATGAAACACCAAAACCAGATTAAACCCGACTTTCTCACATCTGCTGTCAGTGTCACTATGTTATAGGATGAGACACACTTAGAAAATTGAGTCAATGACTAAAATTCATTTTAGTAGTTTTACACTTTAGTAGTTTGTGATATGCCAAAATTCATATTACAACGGTAACAATTTAAGGATGGTACACATTTTTAAAATATAGAATAAGAAGTTTTATTAGTCAGGACGTGTTAAATGTGCTGAGTTCTTTTCTTTAAACTAACTTAAAATCTCAGTGTACTAAGACAAGAAAAGCCTGTCTCCTATGTGCAAAGTACAGTATGGATATTGTTAGCTCACTGGTTCTCCTACCGGCAACAATTCAGTAACCGAAGGTCCTTAAGTCTTGTGTTACTAGTGCACCCTAGGGCTGTGGAGTCCTGTGCTGAATCTTCCGAATTCAGCTGGGAGACAAGAGTTAGAAAAGAAAATGTAGAATTTCTGGCAGATCGAGGCTGCAAACGCTGTTCTTTGCCAATACTTTGCTGGTCATTAGGAGCACTCTTTCCCCAAAATACAAGGAAAACTGGGAAGAGAAAATACTAATGATGATCATATGGCCAGTTTTGGCCACAAAAAGATCTGTAAAATTTGGGAATAAATAAAGAAATATTTCAAAAAGCTAAAAAATGTTACATGTTGAAAAGGGTGTGAAGAAAATTCAGGGTGTGAAAAGGGCACACATCACAGATTAACCATGAGACATGGCTGTAAGCTAATGATTATTATTTCTATTTTAATGTTTTCTAACCAAACATTCCTTTAACGAATACCATTATTTCAAGATGCTTTTGTAGTGCTTTATTTAATAAATATAGCCTCTTACCAGAAATGCTATATCTGTATTCAAAGAGAAAAACCAGCACAGTAACAAAATTGTTTTAAATATGCAGCTTAAGAAAATATTTAAATGGATTCATTTTAGGATCAAAATATTTTGATCCCAAAAGGTTATACAAACATAATTGTCCACCACCTCGAGACTCAGAATCCATTTCACTTTTTGGGTCACCAACTCATATATCAAGGTCACAGACATCACTTTCAATTTCCATGGTAATAAAACATTGTAACCATTTTGAGTTATTAGTGCTTCAAGGACTGTTGAGCAGCAGATCAGTGATGACATGATTTTGCCTAAAAGTTCATCTTCAGGAATTCTATAGTTGTGCAAAAGTCATCCAAAAATTCAGTACGAAACAAAAATTCAGTACATTTTAGCAAGCATTCCTTCTAGACTTTGTGGGTAAATTGGAAAAATAATTCACTTTTAATCTAAATGAAGTAAACTTTAGAAACATATTTGACAATTTGAGTCCTAGAAGTTTAGTAAAATATAACCCCCGCTGTTATTTAAATAGGAAAGAAAAACCAAAAAGAAACATACTTAAAAATAATACAGCATGGCCTTAAAAGTTCATGCGACGTACAGAAGACGTGATCAGACTACAGCCAAACTATCTCATAAAAATGAAAATCTGATTTTCAGCCTATGCTTCCAAAAGCCTTTGATTATTTTGCTGTTTCAAAATGATACAGGGTGCAGCTAAGGGGGGGTCCCAGAAAAGATTTAGAATGGTGTCCAGAACTCAAAGTGTACAGGAATATTGGAGGAAATATTAAGATGTCCTCACCCTCCTCCCCCCCCCAGGTGTCAGTTGGGGGAAGGGACAAATGGAGCAGGGCCATTGAGAGCTGTTTTGCATAGCAACAGTTTTGCAGCTAACCTCTGGAATGGTCATTTAACATATCTATAACCTTTAACTGGTTTCACAGATATGTTAAAGAGCTGTGGTCAAGTTTTGGGCCAGGGAGAAGTGAGTGGCAGCTAACCAGGCTGGAATTGGGAGCTGCTTCTCTGAGAGCTTGCCTGCGAGAGAGGCATGTGGCTTTAGCAGAGTGAAGACCCCCTCTTGGCCAGGTGAAAGGGAAAACCACACAGCTTTGCCAGAATGGAGATCCCTGCGGCCAGGTGAAGAAGAAAGACGCGCTTCGGGTGGAGCCCGGCTTTGGTGGAAGAGGCCCACGCAGCTTTGGTGTGCTCCCTTTGGCTGAGTGGCCTGGAAACCAGGAGAGACTTTGACTAGGACTTGGTACAAAGAACTCTTGCCAGTGGAAGGTGCCACATGACTTTGGATTAATTGGAGATCCTGCCTGGACAGGCAGGCGACACAGCTCACGTGCCAGCAACCTGAAAAACGGACATGTGCTCTTTTCCTGATTTACGGTACCCGGAGTTGGGACAGTGGGAGAAGGGAGCGCTGTGTGTGTGTGTGTGTGTGTAGGTGTATACCCTTAAAGACTTTACTATTTTAAGGAAGGCATTAGGCCTGAATAGCATTAAATAAACATTTTGTTTCCTTTTCACAAATCTCTGGCATTGAGAGATGTGTTTCCAGTTGGCGGCGGACAGAAGAGCCCTATAGATATTGGTGTATCGTCCTTGGTAGGGGCCCCTGTTTTCTGTAGCAGTTTTTGGCATCCCTCGGTGGGCCAAGTATTGCCCCCCCCCTCGGACCCTTTGTTCGGTAACAAAAAGAATGAGAAAACAAATGACAACTTATGAGAAGTTAGAAGTTTATCACATAAGGTTATTTTTGAAAGGATCACTCTTTTCTTCATTATATATTATAAAAATGAAATTATAAATTAGAACTGAGAATAGATTAAAATTTACTCCTGAAAGAAAATGTAAACACTGTATCAATTACACAAGTATCATGGGAAGAATTTACAAGACCCTAGCTTTACGCACATATTAAATCTTTAATAAAGGTAAAAGTTGTAACACGTCAAAAGAAAGAAAGCACAGGCAAGACTGGAGAGCCTAATAAACTTCCAAGCACGGTTCCCTAGGGTTTATTCCGATTAGCAGAAGATGTCTTTATTTTATTATTGTGAACTACCAAGATACGTGTGAGGAAGCTTATTTTTAGGAGAGCATTAGCACGTTTCCAGAAGGGCTTTCTAGCAAAGCCAGAGTATGTGACCTGTTAAACCTTGTGTAAGCTGTTAATCAATACAACCCAAAGAAATATAAACAAACTAGCCCTGGGCATCCCAGGAGCATTTCAAAATCCAAATGTCATATCCTAAATCCCGAGCTACTCTGTCACAGCCTTATTTTAGCCAAGGATCAGTATCAGTTATCCTGGAGATAAGCCTGGAGCTGCATGACTCAGCTGAGCTATAAGATAACACTCCCTAACACAAATACTAAGTAGATGTTCAGACAGCCCTTTGGCTTCCTGAAACTCCACACTTAAACTGTGAATAAATGTTAAAAAACCATATAAAGTATAAACCAGGATTATTAATGTTTGAAAAATATATATATAGTAAACTCTTCTAAACAATAAAGAGGTTTAAAAATAATAGTTCTTTAAGATAATAACTTATAGTGGATAATCTAAACCTTCATATATTAAAAATCACAAATTGTCTCCATTTGTCAGGGAGTGATGAAATGGGTGTTACCTTTCTTGTTATTGCTCATTCAAATTTTATTAGCCTTTACTTATCCCCCTGGACTTCTCAGATAAATACCAGAGTATTTGTGTAGGTGGGAGCAGGGAGTTTCACATATCCTCCCGATTCCTTTATTTTTATTTATTCAGTCATTTAGCAAACATTTATTACATGTACCTAATCAGGGTCTTAAGGTACACCAGCAAAAAAAATGTGAATATTCCTACCCTTACAGCATATATATTCCAGCAGGGGAGACAGAAAATAAAACAGTAAAAAATAGCAAGTCAACTCTATAGTATATTACAGTGTTTAAGTGCTATAAAAATGACAGAAAATAGCATATGTGGGTGAAAGCAGGTTCTGCAATAAAACTGACAAGTCTCATAACAGAAAATAATTCACAGCATGATCTGATCATATATTCCTAACTCGGCTGGTTATGGCAAGAGTCACCATTCAGACATATAACTTTTTAAATAAAGGTTTATCTATTGTTTTTGTACATCCAGGTTAACACACCTTTGAAATGCCAGAGTAATCCTTTTTTCCAGAGCCCTTGGAGGTATAACTACCTTCAAGATAGCACATAATCTTGTTAACTGTTCTGCAATTCATTCCCTACCTTATTTTTTCCCACCTTTAATTTCTAAGATAACAAGAAAATAAAATATTGTATATCTAATAAGTTAATATGGTAGGGGTGGATGAAATAATAAAAATATATAATGAATCTTTTTAAAAAGATAAGAAAATATGCAACATGTTCAACTTCATTTATATATTGCAGTAATTTAAAAATATAAATAACTGACAACTTTAAATTGATGAATAAAATAAACAAAAAAGACACAATTCTATGCTGCTTGTGAGACACCTCTTCAATATAAGACTTAGAAAAGTTAAAAGTAAAATATGGAAAAATATGCACAATATGAACAATAATAAAAAAAGCTCACCGTAGTTAAATTGATATCATCTAAAATACATTTTAAGACAAGAGTTTTGACAAGAGATAAAGAAGAAGTATGGGAAATGGATAATTCATCAGGACTAGATTGCTCAAATCCTGCACATTGCAAAGAAATGTCTTTTGAAAAACACTATTTCAAGAAAAGTTATTCTTCAGGAGTTGCCCATGAACAGACCCTGAGAGATCTTTTCTGATGCCTGGCATATTGCGCCTGATAAGACTGTCCGGGGTGCCTGAGGCTTTGGGCCATGTGTACCTTGTGACCAGGTAAGTTTATTCTAAAAGCATGATTTACAGTGAGAGCCTGTTTTTGCTCTGGGGGACTCGGTTGTGAATAAATGAGGTTAGTCGCATGAGTGATACTGTTACCGAACAAAGGGTCCGAGGGGGGGGGCAATACTTGGCCCACCGAGGGATGCCAAAAACTGCTGCAGAAAACAGGGGCCCCTCCCAAGGACGATACACTAATATCTATAGGGCTCTTCTGTCCGCCGCCAATTGGAAACACATCTCTCAATGCCAGAGATTTGTGAAAAGGAAACAAAGTGTTTATTTAATACTATTCAGGCCTAATGCCTTCCTTAAAATAGTAAAGTCTTTAAGGGTATACACCTACACACACACACACACACACACACACACACAGAACTCCCTTCTCCCACTGTCCCAACTCTGGGTACCGTAAGTCAGGAAAAGAGCACATGTCCGTTTTTCAGGTCGCTGGCACTGTGAGCTGTGTCGCCTGCCTGTCCAGGCAGGATCTCCAAGTAATCCAAAGTCATGTGGCACCTTTTACTGGCAAGAGTTCTTTGTACCAAGTTCCAGTCAAAGTCTCTCCTGGTTTCCAGGCCACTCAGCCAAAGGGAGCACACCAAAGCTGCGTGGGCCTCTTCCACCAAAGCCGCACTCCACCCAAAGCTCGTCTTTCTTCTTCACCTGGCCGCAGGGATCTCCATTCTGGCAAAGCTGCGTGGTCTACCCTTTCACCTGGCCAAGAGGGCGTCTGCACTCTGCTGAAACCGCTTGGCTCTCCCTCCTAATGGCTACAGGGGTCTACATCTTTCCAAAACAGGGTGGCTCTCCCCCTCACCTGGCCAAGAGGGGGTCCTCACTCTGCTAAAGCCACATACCTCTCTCGAAGGCACTCTGTCTCAGAGAAGCAGCCCCAGTTCCCGCCTGGTTAGCCGCCACTCACTTCTCCCTGGCCCAAAACTTGGCCACAGCTCTTTAACATATCTATGAAACCAGTTAAAGGTTATACATATGTTAAATAACCATTACAGAGGTTAGCTGCAAAACTGTTGCTATGCAAAACAGCTCTCAATGGCCCTGCTCCATTCATCCCTTCCCCCAACTGACACCTTGGGGTGGGGGGGTGAGGATATCTTAATATTTCCTCCAATATTCCGGTACACTTTGAGCTCTGGACACCATTCCAAATCTTTTCTGGGCCCCCCCTTGGCTGCACCCTGTATCAATACTTGTATACATGATTTCCTACCAATAAAACCCTGGACACTGAAGCTCAGATGAACAGCCCCCTGGTTGGCAATACTTTGCACCATTGTTACACATTACTGATGGGAGATTTAAGTGTGCCCCTGTGAGACACTATTGGGAAAAAAAATACTTGGAAGCTTNCACACACACACACACACACATAGCACTCCCTTCTCCCACTGTCCCAACTCCGGGTACCGTAAGTCAGGAAAAGAGCACATGTCCGTTTTTCAGGTCGCTGGCACTGTGAGCTGTGTCGCCTGCCTGTCCAGGCAGGATCTCCAATTAATCCAAAGTCATGTGGCACCTTTCACTGGCAAGAGTTCTTTGTACCAAGTTCCAGTCAAAGTCTCTCCTGGTTTCCAGGCCACTCAGCCAAAGGGAGCACGCCAAAGCTGCATGAGCCTCTTCTACCAAAGCTGCACTCCACCCAAAGCGCGTCTTTCATCTTCACCTGGCCGCAGGGATCTCCATTCTGGCAAAGCTGCGTGGTCTTCCCTTTCACCTGGCCAAGAGGGGTTCTGCACCCTGCTGAGACCTGTGTGGCTCTCCCTCCTAATGGCTACAGGGGTCTACATCTTTCCAAAACAGTGTGTCTCTCCCCCTCACCTGGCCAAGAGGGGGTCCTCACTCTGCTAAAGCCACATACCTCTCTAGCAGGCACTCTGTCTCAGAGAAGCAGCCCCAGTTCCCGCCTGGTTAGCCGCTACTCACTTCTCCCTGGCCCAAAACTTGGCCACAGCTCTTTAACATATCTATGAAACCAGTTAAAGGTTATACATATGTTAAATAACCATTCCAGAGGTTAGCTGCAAAACTGTTGCTATTCAAAACAGCTCTCAATGGCCCTGCTCCATTGGTCCCTTCCCCCAACTGACACCTTGGGGTGAGGGGGTGAGGATATCTTAATATTTCCTCCAATATTCTTGTACACTTTGAGTTCTGGACACCATTCCAAATCTTTTCTGGGCCCCCTCTTGGCTGCACCCTGTATCAATACTTGTATACATGATTTCCTCCCAATAAAACCCTGGACTCTGAAGCTCAGATGGACAGCCCCCCTGGTTGGCAATACTTTGCACCATTGTTACACATTACTGATGGGAGATTTAATTGTGCCCCTGTGAGACACTATTGGGAAAAAAAAATACTTGGAAGCTTGTACCTGTTCTTCTCTTGGACTTTGCCCCCATAAAACCCTTCCTTTTGGGGGACCCTAGTTCACTGTTGGTGGGATTGCAGACTGGTACAACCACTATGGAAAACAGTATGGAATTTTTCTAAGAAAACTAAAAATGAACGTACCTTTTGACCCAGCAATTCCACTGCTAGGATTATATCCTAAGAACCCTGAAACACCAATCCAAAAGAACCTATGCACCCCGATGTTCATAGCAGCACAATTCACGATAGCCAAGAGTTGGAAGCAACCTAGATGCCCATCGATAAATGACTGGATCAAAAAGCTATGGTACATTTACACAATGCAATTCTATGCTGCAGAAAGAAAGAACTACTACCCTTTGCAACATCATGGATGGAACTGGAAAGCATTATGCTGAGCGAAATAAGCCAGGTGGTGAAAGACAAATACCATATGATATCACCATTAACAGGAATCTAAACAACAAAACAAACAAGCAAGCAAAATATGACCAATGACACTCAAATATGGAACAGGCTGACAGGGACCAGAGGGGAGAGGGGAGAGAATCATAGGGGAAAAGGGGATGGACTCATATGAACAAGTATAAAGGACACATGGACAATAACTAAGGGTGGGGGGAGGAAATGGGAGGGAGGTCGGGAGCATGGGGCGGGTGTAGGGCAGGTTTGGGAATGTAAGACAGAAAGCTGTACTTGAACAAGAATTAAATTTTTAAAAATTATTAAAAAATTTTTTAAACCCTTCCTTTTGATGATTTTAATAGATATTCTTTTACTGTAGCAAACCATATACTGAGTATAACAACTATTTACGAGTCCCCTGAGTCCTAGTAAATCAGGGAGCCTGATGATACAGGGAGATGTGACTAGACCCTGGGGCAGAGGAGGGGCTGAGTGAGGGAGGAGTTATAGGAAACACTGGAGACAGCCGGGCTTCCGGACTGAAGCCGTAGCTGGGCTGTGAGTCATACATTTCCCTACCCCAGGGTGAAGCCTAAAGGAACCAACAAGGCGGCCTCACGGTGCTCCAGCGACAGAGCTAGCTCACAGTGTGTGGTGGCAGAGGGAAACCTTTCAGGAGATTGTGCAGGCTGGTGAGGGTGACTGACAGAGGGAAGATCCCTCCTACTTCCTTCCAGAACAGGACCGCAGCGGAAGATGCAGACCTGCCGGTCTAGCCTGGCAAAGGGGACAGACTGGCTCGGGAATTTGGATGCTTCTGGGGTGTATAGAATTTGGGGCCCAGATTTAAAAGGAGGGAGGGCAGAGACTCGGCCCTTCTCTTTCCCCTCACTTGCTCTGTCAGATGCTGGAGCATTTGCAGACTGGTGGGTCCTAGCCACTGTGTGGTCCAGCAGCAGCCCCAGACTCCGGGCATGGGAAGTGACAGGGGCGGCATGGCTGCCCGGGCTGCATGCACACAGACTTCCGGAAGATGCCTGAAGCCTGACTATGAACAGGAAAGCTAAGCCACTTGGATGAAACTGCTGCAGCCAACAGCATTTCTAAAAGTACAGAATTTTAAATGTAAGGAGGAACTACATGTGCAGACTTGAACGAATCTGGCAAAAGGATGGTGGGATTTTCTCTGGGTGATCTGAGGGAATGGGCTCTGAGACGGAAGCCTGCCATTCTTCCAAAATTGTGTAGCTTTTTAATAAAAAACTCCTTCCTTTTTCACCAAATCTCTGCCTCCCAAATTTGACCGTGGGCAGCAGGCAGCAGGACCCCATCTCTGTTCGATTACATGAGTTGGCCTTCGTCACTCTAACACAGAGCCCATCGAATATTTAAGGATCCTATCTATTCTATTCCATGACCTAACAGTATCAAATACACCCTGTATGTTTGAGAAATCAATTGGCATCGTAAATTAGCCTTTGTGTTTGTTTTTCATAAATCTCTTCAGAATTTCTAGCACAAACATCATCTTTGTTAACAAAAGAAAAATGTGTTTGTGTCCACAATAAATTCCATCATACATGTAAGGATGAAATAGTACCAATAAAAATAAAAACTTTGAGAACATAGAAAAAGTGATGCATTTCAAGCTATGTCGTAAGTTTAAGTAGCATAAATACTGAAGCATGATAAAAACATTACAAAATAAAAGAATCCAATATTTTACAAAAACATAAATACTATACAGTTATACAGGATGGAGCAAAAGTACAGTTGTATGTGAATAAAGCAGTTTATGCTTGTATTATTATTTATTATTGTATCATTTTCCATATAAACTGTAAACCTACTTTTAGCTCACCTGTACAGATAAGAACAATCTGGTGCTGCTGCCTTGCCTTCACATTTCATTCACACTGCTTGCTTCACATGCAACCAAATAATGGAATTCACCCCATTTAGGGAAGAAAGAAAAACTGTCTGAACATCTCAATAGACAGAGAAAAGGCATGATGGGGAATTCAATATGTAACCATTCATTCATAAATAATCTGGAAAGCAAGAAATGGTGAAGTTGATAGGAGAGACAGCCTGTCTGGACCACTGCAAGGGGGCTGAGGGCAGAGAACAGGAGGGACCACCAGGGGAGATAGAACTAGGCAATTGGAATGGGACCTGGGAGGCCCTGGTGCACCAAGCCATGCTCCTCTGGGTCAGAGATTCAAGTACTGAGGGTGTGCCACTGATACAGGGTGCAGCCAAGGGGGGGCCCAGAAAAGATTTAGAATGGTGTCCAGAACTCAAAGTGTACAGGAATATTGGAGGAAATATTAAGATATCCTCACCCCACCCCCAAGGTGTGAGTTGGGGGAAGGGACACATAGACCAGGAACATGCAGGGCTGTTTTGTACAGCCACAGCCCTGCAGCTAATCCATGGCCTGGTCATTTAACATATCTATAGCCTTTGGCAGGTCACTTGGATATGTTAAATGGCTGTGACCATGCTTGGAACTAGGGGAATGAAGTCACTTCCCCCCCAAGATGTGACTGGGGGGCAGATCCCCTGAGTTACAACACCTGCGTGGGGGCTTGGAGGAGATTGGCTCTAGGACATGGGGCCACACCTGCCCAGACTAACAATGGCAGCCCAGTAAACTTATAATAATACAGAAATACTGGCAGGTGTAACTGATCGTGGGAGGAGTCGGAAATAGGGGTACAGAGGAAGATGGGCACTGGGGGATTTAAACCCAGACACGGAAGCCATTAGGGAGAGAGACACGAGGTTTCAGCAGAGTGAGGACCCACTGTAGCCATTAGGAGGGAGAGCCGAGCAGTTTCAGCAGGGTGCAGACCCCCTCTTGGCCAGGTGAAAGGGAAGACCACGCAGCTTTGCCAGAATGGAGATCCCTGTGGCCAGGTGAAGAAGGAAGACGCGCTTTGGGTGGAGTGCAGCTTTGGTAGGAGAGGCCCACACGGCTTTGGGGTGCTCCCTTTGGCTGAGTGGCCTGGAAAGCGGGAGAGACTTTGACTGGAACTTGGTACAAAGAACTCTTGCCAGTGGAAGGTGCCACATGACTTGGATTAATTGGAGATCCTGCCTAGACATGCGATACAGCCCACAGTGCCAGCAACCTGAAAAATGGACGTGTGCTCTTTTCCTGATTTATGATACCTGGAGTTGGGATAGTGGGAGAAGGGAGTGTTGTGTGTGTAGGTGTATACCCTTAAAGACTTTAGTATTTTAATGAAGGCATTAGGCCTAAATAGCATTAAATAAACATCTTGTTTCCTTTTCACCAATCTCTGGCATTGAGAGATGTCTTTCCAATTGGCAGCGGACAGAAGAGCCCAATAGATATTAGTATGTGGTCCTTGGGAGGGGCCTCTGTTTTCTGTAGCAGTTTTTTGGCGTCCCTTGGTAAGCCAAGTATTGCGCCCCGCCTCGGACCCCCTGTTCAGGGGTCCGAGGCGGGGTGCAATACTGGTACCAGGGTAGACAGGTATATGTGCAATAAAAGGTAAAATTGCAACAGCAGAAGTGCTAGACCAAAGAGGCCTGTCAATCTACCTGGGGAAAGAAGGGATTGGTTGGGAGGTGGATCCGTCCAAAGCACAGGAGAGTATGGGAAGTTCATTGGTCATTCTAAGAAACCACCTGGCCCCATCTCACACTCTAAACAAATATAGTCCCGGGGACCAAAGAAATGTGTTCTTGTTTAGGATTTGCACTCAGACAGTGCATGAATGTTACCGAACAAGGGTCCGAGGTGGGGTCAATACTTGGCCCACCGAGGGATGCCAAAAACTGCTACAGAAAACAGGGGCCCCTCCCAAGGACAGTATACTAATATCTATTGGGCTCTTCTGTCCGCCACCAATTGGAAAGACATCTCTCAATGCCAGAGATTTGTGAAAAGGAAACAAAATGTTTATTTAATGCTATTCAGGCCTAATGCCTTCCTTAAAATATTAAAGTCTTTAAGGGTATACACCTACACACACACACACAGTGCTCCTTTCTCCCACTGTCCCAACTCCGGGTACCGTAAATCAGGAAAAGAGCACACGTCCGTTTTTTTTCAGTTTGCTGGCACTGTGAGCTGTGTCGCCTGCCTGTCCAGGCAAGATCTCCAATTAATCCAAAGTCATTCGGCACCTTTCACTGGCAAGAGTTCTTTGTACCAAGTTCCAGTCAAAGTCTCTCCTGGTTTCCAGGCCACTCAGCCAAAGGGAGCACCCCAAAGCCACGTGGGCCTCTTCTACCAAAGCCGCACTCCACCAAAAGCGCGTCTTTCTTCTTCACCTGGCCGCAGGGATCTCCATTCTGGCAAAGCTGTGTGGTCTACCCTTTCACCTGGCCAAGAGGGGGTCTGCACTCTGCTGAAACTGCGTGGCTCTCTCTCCTAATGGCAACAGGGGTCTACATCTTTCCAAAACAGCGTGGCTCTCCCCCTCACCTGGCCAAGAGGGGGCCCTCACTCTGCTAAAGCCACATACCTCTCTCGCAGGCACTCTCTCAGAGAAGCAGCCCCCAATTCCATCTTGGGTAGCAGCCACTCACTTCTCCCTGGCCTAAAATTTGGCCACAGCTATTTAACATATCTATGAAACCAGTTAAATGTTACAGATATGTTAAATGACCATTCCAGAGGTTAGCTGCAAAACTGTTGCTATGCAAAACAGCTCTCAATGGCCCTGCTCCATTTGTCCTTTCCCCCAACTGACACCTGGGTGGGGTGAGGACATCTTAATAATATTTCCTCCAATATTCCTGTACACTTTGAGTTCTGAACACCATTCCAAATCTTTTCTGGGCCCCCCCTTGGCTGCACCCTGTATCATGAACCTGTCCTCTCCAGGGCCACATGGTCTTAACAGTCGCATGGCCAATGTCCACCAGGAGGGATTCTCTCACCCTCTCCTTCACTGACCTGGTGAAGCATTTGATGGTGCGTTTGCATGCTCTCCCTTTGGGGAGCTCATGACCTTGAAGTCCTCACGTGGTCATTGTTGTGCCAGATCAACATGCAGATTCCAGGAGGAAGTCTGAGGCTGGACTGCAGCTGGAAATGAGCTCAGCTACCTGAATGATCTCCTAGCAGCCACCCGCGGGCTCCAAAGGATGGCAGTTTAATCCACTTCAGTGAGGTGGTTTATTAAGAAAGAAAAATATAAAACAACTGTGGGACATTTACACAATAGAATACTACTCGGCCATAAAAAAAGAAGAAAGTTTTATCCTTTGAGATAGTATGGATGGGCCTGGCGAACCTTACACAGAGTGAAATAAACCAGAGAACGACAAATACCATAGGATTTTACTCCTATGTAGAACCTAATGAACAAGTTGAACTAACAAGAAAAATGGGGACAGACTCACAGATGGAGAGAAGGATGACAGCTGGCAGGGAGGAAGGTTAGAAGGTGAAGAGACTGAGCAAAAAGGAAAAATAACTCGTGGACATGGACGACAGTATGGTGATTGCTAGGGGGAGCGAGTGTTAGGGGACAAACGGGCAATGGAAAAAATATAATAAAGATTAAATTAAAATAAATAAATAAGAAAACCGTAAACCTAGAAATTAAAGGAAACATTCTAATATGATAAATAATATCTTCTAATAAAACCTACAATAATCAGATTTAATGATAAAATGCAGAGTTGATAGTGCTACAATAATGCTGCTTAATACCTCCATCTGCAACCTATTGGATTGCCTGAGTTTAACTAATCCATAATGAGTGCAAATGAGCTTGGTACCACTCTGAGGTTTTGTCTAGGTCTATCCAATATGATCCTTATCCACAAGGACCAGTAAGCTGCCTTAGACAGGTTTTTGTCATGAAGAAGTATAAGAGGTCAAGCTCCACTGAGAAAGCTATTTGCAAACTTTGCTGGTATCACATCTACTAGCACTGTTTGTCCAAAAAGTTCACAGGACTACTCCCACATTAATAGAGCAGGGAAGTATAGTCAATCCATTATGGAGTGAGTAAATGTTTGCTTAAAAAAACAATTGACATGTATGTGCATAGCCACATTATGCACAATAGCCAAAAGGTTAAACAACCCAAATATCCATCAACAATGAATTAGGAAAACAAAATATGTATATAGACACAACAGAATATTATTCAGCCTTTAAAAAGAAAATTCTGACACATGATAAAACACGCATGAACCTTGAAGACACTATGTTATCAAATAAACTGGTTGCAAAAATATAAATATTATATGATTCCACTTATATGAAGTAGCTAGAGTTTCTTTTATATAAGTAGATCAAAGTCATAGAGACAAAGTAGGATGGTGGTTACCAGGCACTGGGGGTCAGATGCAATGGAGAGTTATTGTTTACTGGTCACAGAGTTTCAGTTTTGCAAGATGAAGAGACCTGGAGGTTGATAGTGGTGGTCATTGTGCAACAATGGGAATGTACTAAATACTACTGAGCAATACACTAAAAATGGTTAAGAATGCAAATTTTATGTTATGCATATTTTATTGCAATTTAAAGAAAAAAACACAATAATCACAACCCATCTGCACTATTTCTCTCCAGTGTTGTACTCCACATCTTTACCAAGGCAATAGACAATATTAAAGCAAAACAGGTATAAAAGAAAGAAACAAAAAGTTGCTATGAACTGATCTTATGATTTGTTTATGAAGAAAGTTCAAAAGGATCTACAGATAAGTATTAGAATTAGAACAGATTTTGGAATATTGTTGAATCCAAGGTCAATAGACAAAAATCAAATGAATTTCTGTACTGACTACTGACAATCAAATAACATGAAATGAAATGATAAACTATACTATTCAAAAGAGCATCAGTAAATATCAAATATCTAGGAGTATAGCTAGTGAAAGATATGTAGGAACTCTAAAGAGACCATTATGAAGGGAAATTTATAAAATATCTAAATAACTAGGTGGATAGTTTTTAAACCTCACTTTTATAAAGATGTCAGTACTCCCCCCAATACTTCATAAATTCAGTGCACATTCCCCTTAAAAATGCTGTCTTTGCCTGTATATTTATACACATAGGTACAATCTGATTCTAAAATTCATATAGAAAGGCAAAGCATCACAATAAGAATAAGTTAGGAACCCTGGCTGGTGTGGTTCAGTGGATTGAGTACAGGCCTGTGAACCAAAGTGTTGCCAGTCAGGGCACATGCCTGGTTTGTGGGCCAGGTCCCCATGAGCAGGTGTGAGAGAGGCAACCACACATTGATATTTCTCCCCTTCTCTTTGTCTCCATTCCTCTTTCTCTAAAAATAAATAAATAAATAAACTCTTTTTAAAAAAGACTTTAAAATTAAAAAAGAATAAGGAGATCAACCATATCATACACCAAAACTTACCATAAAAGTACAATGATTAATCCTTGGTATAGCCAAGAATATAAATAATACATAGAAGAGGAAAGCATTCAGAAACAGGCTCAAAACCATGTGTATACTTCATTCATAATAATAACTACTATAGAGAAGTGAAGGAAGCACAATTTTTTTCTATAAGTGGTTCTTGATCAATTTGAGATCCACATGGGAAAAATAAAATTTTACTGCTACTCACAACATATAAAAATCAATTCCAGATCTATTACAGATATAAATGTAAAAAGTAAACACAGGCTTCAGAAGTTAATACTAAGGAATATCTTTATGTTTTAGTATAGTAAAAGGTTTCTTAATCAGCATACAAGAAGCAAGAACCTAATAAAAATATTAACATGTAATTAGAATATTTGCATATTCTAATTAGAATATGCTAATTATATGTTGGGTGAATTTTGATTTTCATTAATATTAGATGTTAATATTCAATTAGAATATTAACACAATTTCTTGTGACTTAACTCTTTATTAAGAAAATGAGGGCAAAAAATGGGTTTTAGACTATAAGTAACTAGCAAAGGGCTTATATCAAATATTTATAATGCATTTCTTCCAATCAATATGAAAAAGGAAGAAAATCCAACAGAAAAAGTGATAAGAAAAGTAAATACACCATTTCTTAAATAGCATATGCAAGTGACTAAATTACATGGAAAGGTACTCAATTCATAAGTTACAAAGCCCATTCTAATGAACCAACAGCAATATACTCATGGTCATAGATGGACAATCAAATTCACTAGACACAATGGGCTTCACTCAGCACCAAAGACAGCAGCAAAACATGCATATTAAGCATATGAGGAGGATTATAACTCTCAGGTGCAAATTTTGAATCCCATTTGGATTACATGCAAAGGAAAAGAACAATTGAGCTTGAACTGTCTATAAAGCTATATTTTGCTGTCCCTATAGTCTCAAGAGTATATCATTAGCTGCTGTATTCCAGTATGCATAAAACTTGTCAATTATTTATTATTCAATGAACAATCTCAATAATGAGACACAAGTGATTGGACTAGTACATAACAGTTGTATCGGATACTATACACCCCATAAACTCACTGAGTTCACGTTGCAAGGAAGATTCAATGAAGAGTCAAATCCTTGGGTTACCCTTGAGCCTAGAGGAAAGAATGTTATTTTTGTTCCATTAGTCATTAGGAAATGCAATTTAAAACTACTCTGACACTGTCACACACAGTTTATAAAAGGCATTTAAAAGTTTGAAGAGGATATGAAAGAGAAGTCTCAAACTATCAGTGGGAATTTAAGTTTGTCCAAGCATTTGGGAAAACTGTGACGGTGTCCACTAAAGGTGAGCACAAAGATTGTCTCTGATACTCCATTTTAAGGTATATTATCTAACCAAAATGCATACTTAAGAATAAAACTGTACTTGGGAAATGGTATAAATCTGGCAAAACTGAGACTAAGAGGCTGAAAAAAACACTGGCACTCAGACTACAGATGCATCTTCTTACTTGTTGGGAACAAGAAAAATAGTCTTAGCCCCAAGGAGCCTGCGTCCCTAGCAAACATCCTGTAAGTTGATTGCCATCTGTTTAGTTTCAAAATTTTCCTCTCAGTTGAGACAGACCCCACCCTGTTCCCGCCCACAGGCTCTATAAGCCAATAGCTAACCGCCACATCTGCTTCTGTGCAACGCCTGCTTGCTTGCCTCTATATAAGGACTTAGCTGTAAGCGCTGGGTGTGACTCTCATTTGCAGCCCTTGTGGGCACTGTGTCGCTGGACACTTTGAGAGTTCACCCCTGCGCAGGTTAAACTTGGCCAATAAAGTAACATCTTTGGAACCCTGAAAGTCTCCGACATTTGTTCTTGTGGTTGGTGGATTCAACATTACTCACATGTCCATGGTTTAAAAAAAAACAAGGTGTTCTCCAAATCCCTTAAATAACTAAAATTGATGTCTTTGGTGATCATTTCACTGTTCAAAGAAAGAAAACCATTGACTAACATCTTTCCTTACTGTCTGATAATCAGTAACCTGTGGAAGAAAAGGAAAACGAAATGTGCTATTTTAATAGCAGTATTTACTTCTTTATTTCCCTTCTTTCTTGTAAATTCTGTTTTTGTCTTTGTCAGAAGAAACCAGTTTATCATTGTTTTCTTCTTGTATACAAGTAAATGACATGTAAATAATCATACACATATATGTGTTATTGGCTGATATTAACCAACAGACATATACGGGAGACAAACTGATGTATGGTGTTAGAAATCAGGGAGTTCTTATTTTATTTTATTTCATTTCATTTTATTTTATTTTTGATGAGGAGAGATCAGAATTTACATCAAGGAAGGGACACATAAAAGGCTTATGACTGGTAGTAATATTTTTTTTTGCCTGAATAAAGATTATGTTACCGAACAAGGGTCCGAGGGGGGGTACAATACTTGTCCCACCCAGGGATGCCAAAAACTGCTTCAGAAAACAGGGGCCCCTCCCAAGGACGATACACTAATATCTATAGGGTTCTTCCGTCCGCCACCAATTGGAAACACATCTCTCAATGCCAGAGATTTGTGAAAAGGAAACAAAATGTTTATTTAATGCTATTCAGACCTAATGCCTTCCTTAACATATTAAAGTCTTTAAGGGTATACACCTACACACACACACACACACACACACACACACACAGCGCTCCCTCTCCCACTGTCCCAACTTTGGGTACCGTAAATCAGGAAAAGAGCACACGTCCGTTTTTTTCAGGTCGCTGGCACTGTGAGCTGTGTCGCCTGCCTGTCAGGCAGGATCTCCAAGTAATCCAAAGTCATGTGGCACCTTTCACTGGCAAGAGTTCTTTGTACCAAGTTCCAGTCAAAGTCTCTCCTGGTTTCCAGGCCACTCAGCCAAAGGGAGCACCCCAAAGCCGCGTGGGCCTCTTCTACCAAAGCCGCACTTCACCAAAAGTGTGGCTTTCTTCTTCACCTGGCTGCAGGGATCTCCATTCTGGCAAAGCTGCGTGGTTTTCCCTTTCACCTGGCCAAGAGGGGGTCTGCACCCTGCTGAGACCTGTGTGGCTCTCTCTCCTAATGGCTACAGTGGGGGGGATCCTAACTCTGCTGAAACCTCATGTCTCTCCCCCTAATGGCTGCTGTGTCTGGGTTTAAATCCCCCAGTGCCCATCTTCCTCTGTACCCCTATTTCCGACTCCTCCCATGATCAGTTACACCTGCCAGTATTTCTGTATTATTATAAGTTTACTGGGCTGCCATTGTTAGTCTGGGCAGGTATGGTCCCATGTCCTAGAGCCAATCTCCTCCAAGCCCCCACGCAGGTGTTGTAACTCAGGGGATCTGCCCCCCAGTCACATCTTGGGGGGGAAGTGACTTCATTCCCCTAGCTCCAAGCATGGTCACAGCCATTTAACATATCCAAGTGACCTGCCAAAGGCTATAGATATGTTAAATGACCAGGCCATGGATTAGCTGCAGGGCTGTGGCTTTACAAAACAGCCCTGCAGGTTCCTGGTCTATGTGTCCCTTCCCCCACCTCACACCTGTGGGGGGAAGGGGTGAGGACACCTTATATGTCTCTCCAATATTCCTATACACTTTGAGTTCTGGACATCATTCCAAATCTTTCTTGCCCCCCCCCCCCCGCTTTGGCTGCACCCTGTATCAATTTTAATTGTGTCCGTGTAGTGATAACTTAACTGAACTGTACATACTTTACTAACTGTATGTTACACCATACTTTTTTAAATTATTAAAAATAACTGTTTTAAACGATCAAGAAACTTTGTGTATATATTCATTCAGGCATCTTAGAATGTTTAAGAATTCAAAAAGTTTTTACCTTTTCAAAATATATTTTTTACACAATTTCTTCTTTTACTAAAGAAAATTGCCTTGTTTACTAAGTAAATTTGGGCATGCCTAATTCCAATGTTAAAGGGCAACACTGAATACCAAAGGAAGACTTTTAAAATGTTTTTAAAACTAGAAAAAAAAAACACATTCTTATAAAACACAATAATTCTTTGAGATGAATGTCAAATAATTGGATTTACAGACATAGAAATACAGGAAAAAATTATTTTCTTATACTTGAAGATTACTAAAATGTCCAAACAACATTCATGCAATCTTAATGACGATCTATTCATTCCAGTCCATATTTTAGACACATATTTTCTGATATAGAGGAAATATCCACGTTCTGCTTGCCTGGTTTGATTGTTTTTCATTACAAGTCCTTCACTTGCACAGAAAACTTTGGTTCTACAATATGGCTCAGTGGTATAATGAAATGCTTGTACAACACTACAGGGGTTATATCACAATTTGATAGGTTATGCTACAGCTAAAAAAATCTTATAATGATGCACTTAATGGGCATAAAGTATAATATATATATTTCTTTTAGTGATTGTTAATTAATGCCTTTTTCACTAACTTAGCACATATATATGTATATTTTATACTTGTGAAAATTTAGATTTTTTATAATATGTTTCACAACTAATCATGTGTTCCATAAATATCCCAATATAGTTTTACCATACTAAGAAATAATATATTAAAAGAAAATATTGACTTCTTTAAAATCCTGAAATAAAATAATAGAACATTCTAGATATAAATGTACACATGAAATACCTATAGGTATAGATGCTCTCATGTTATATTACCCAGAAAACTATGCACGGAAGTAATGGATACATTTGTTTCATATCACATTTTTCAGAAGACTTGGTACAAAATAGTTTTCCAACTTTAATATACATGAGAATTATTTCATGCTGCTCATTACAACACAGTTTTATGCCCTAAGAAATTTTCATTGGATCTAGAAATTTGCCTCTTAACAAGAAGTTTAGGTGACTATGAACCATATTTTGAAAAAACACTCTTCAAAGGATTCAGCTTGTATATACAAGTAATTTTGCCCCTTCAAAATATAATCCTAAAAGCAAGCAGACATCTTGAATTCCCATTAGCACTTGGAAGAATTGCAACAATATCATGAATGGAAGCTTGTTAATTGGCCAGATTTTCAGTCTGTGAAACCAAATTAGAAATTATTCATAATTACATAGCCCTCAGAAAATAGATTTAAATAATGGCATGTTACTAAAAATTCAGTTTATAAAAAATTAAAGATTTTTCAAAAGTAAAAATTATGTAACATAATTATAAATCGAACATTCCATTTTTTTATTTTGATTTTGGTTCTTTTATTTTGATTATCTCTTTGGCTCAGGGAATATATAAATGACCTGGAAATAAAGAGTGAACTTTTTTCCTAGTTCTTCTTTAGTTTTTTTCTCTGTGACTCTTAGAAGATCCTTTACGCTTACTGTATTTGGTTATTCTTAAAAAGAGAAAATACATCTATTTTGCTGGCATGCTAAAAGGCTCACCTAATTTTTAAAAACTAAAGAACTTGCAGATATTTTTCATAAATGATAATCAAGAAAGCATGTTTGACTAACTTTATAATATGATCTACAGTAACTAACAAAGTTTCTTTTGCTTGACCATCACCCATTATTCCAAATACTCTGCTCAGTAAAGCTAGCATCTTGTTCACCCAAGTTCAGGAGTTTAGAAGCATTGTTAATTGTCACTTCATTGCCACATTTGCAACCCATCCCCTATTTCTTTCCATTAGTCATTACTATAGGCCCATCTAGTGCAATTCTTACAAGTCAAGTAATGCTGACATGACATGACTGAAAGAGAGCAGACTTAAAGTCAATAAAGGAAATGTGATTATAACCCATGACTGTGAAAATACAGAAAATATATATACTGGTCTGTACCCCTAGTTCCTAACACAGAGCTTCTAAATCCCTTGGTATCTCCTGGGTAATAAGGGTGTTTCTTCTTTTTTTTTTTTTGTAACCAGGAAGTCTGGGATTCCGCTGCTTACCACCTTATATACACATAATGGGGAGATGTGAAGATTTGTGGGGAAGGAAACAGGTTTTTATTAACAGAGTTCCCAATTTGATGGGGCTGGGAGCATTCCTGCTCCAAGCCAACCGCATCTGCAAAGTGCAGAAAACCAGCCACCTCCGTGAAGATTAAAATCCGACACAAACCCAGAAGTTCTCCATTATTTCTTATCTGTAGCCCAAGAAATTACTTGTAATTGCAAGTTGGCTTATTTACAGTTGCGTTTGTTTATAGTTTACCTTGAGCAATCTCCATTCTCCGGCAGCCCCGCCCTTCTCTGGAAAGGCTGGCTGCTTCAGTCTGCCACCTTGGCAGCTCTCCCCACCCCCTGCCTTCTCCTGGAGGGAGCGGGGAGCAGCCTCTTGCACCAGATTAGGGTTCCCTTGGTTGCAGTCTTGCCTAGTCCCTAGCAATTTGGTCAGACCCCCTGTTGCATTTTGATCCAAAGATCATCAGAAAGATCAAACCAGGATTAATTAGAAGCTTGGAATTTTCCCATTCTCCAGGAAAGGGAGATGAGGTAGAAATTGAGTTCATGATAAAGCTTCTAATACTATGGCAATTTCCTAAAAAAATCAATTCTAAAATGACACTATAGTTTTTGTCTATAGGAGAAAAGTATACTCATAGTAAAAAGTAGTAAGAAATGCTTATACGAAAATAAGAAAAATGCCCTGGCTGGTGTAGCTCAGCGGATTGAGCGCGGGCCTGAGAACCAGAGGATTGCAGTTCGATTCCCAGTCAGGGCCCATGCCTGGGTTGCAGGCTGATTCCCTGCAGGCCAACTCCCAGCAGGGGATGCACGAAAGGCAACCATACATTGATGTTTCTCTCCCCCTCTCCTTCCCCTCTAAAGATAAATAAATAAAAATCTTTTTAAAAAATAATTTAAAAAAAGAAAATAAGAAAATGAAGTTTTTTTTTCCTGTAAGTCTCCATGAAGTCCTTTTTAGGCACTCCTTGTATTCCAAGTATTGATATCTTGCTTGACAATCTAATAAACAAAATGTAGGGTAAATCTGAAACCAGAAAAGTTTGCATTCATGTTGCCTGTCACTACCAGAACCAATAAGTAGAAATAAGGATTGAATCTTTATGGGCACTTATTCAGATGGCGGCAATCCGAGAATATGACAGGTTATGTATCTTAAAGACCATCTTGCATTTCATTTTAAGCCACCATTTTTTAACTACAAATAAATATGTTATTCCATGTATGATTTTGTAACATCATGCATTGGTCTTTTATTTTTTTTAATTACCATTCAGTCCCCTTATACCTCCTTCTCCTCAGCAATCACCACACTGTTGTCCACATCCATGAGTCCTTTTCATTTTTGCTCAATTCCTCTACTCCACAAGTCCCTGCTGTTAGCTGTCATCTGCTCTCTATCTATGAGTCTGTCTCTGCTTTGTTTGTTAGTTCAGTTTGTTCATTAGATTCCACATAGGAGTGAAATCATATGATGTTTGTCTATCTCTGATGGGTTTATTTCACTTAGCATAAAGCCGACCTTTTTTATGAGAAGAAAAGTGTGGGTAAGGGGTTTGGAATTTAGGAAAAAAAAGCAAAAAGTGTTTGAAATTCAGAGAAAAGGTTAATCTGATAAAAGCTACAGTAGGCCGATTGTCCTAGCAACTTCATCTGTTGACTGAGATTTTTTATCTGTGTTGTGGAACACAATGGCTCAATACCATCTTGATTGCTTGCAGTCCTCCCAGAACACAAAGGTCAAATTGCTTATGGTTCTCTGGAGTCAAGCTGGTCATGCCTCCAGTTCCTGGAACAACAGCTTTCTATATGCATTAATTATTAAACTTATTAACTATAACTTAAAACTAAAAATTTTCCAACTCTTTCCCCATCAAATCCAAATATGTATGTTGATCTATAATCACTTAAGAAATACTATTTTAATATGTTAATCTTATTTTATAACATTCAAAGATATTTTAATAATATATGAAAATACAAAAAGTTTTAACTCTCATCTACCACAGTGATTTTAAGCCACAAGAATTTTTTCGCCCTGGCTGGTGTAGTTCAGTGGATTGAGCGCGGGCCTTTGAACTACACGATCGAGGTTCGATTCCCAGTCGGGGCACATGCCTGGGTTGCAGGTCGGTTCCCAGCAGGGGACTCACAAGAGGCAACCATACATTGGTATTTCTCTCCTTCTCTCCTTCCCTTCTTTTCTAAAGATAAATAAAATCTTTAAAAAAATAAAATAAAATAAAAATGTTCATTTAAAAAAAAAGAATTTTTAAAACAGGAAATACCTGACTATTTAATCATGACCACTGACCTCTTTTTCCTTAGATTGTCATTGAAATATAACAACAAACACAACAATAGATGTCTGGTGTGAATGAATCAAATTTATACCTATTTTTTGTTAGATAGGCAAAAAATACATCTTTTCATGTGCCATGCAATTTTAGTACTTGATTTATGTGTACCATGACATGAAAAAGGTGGAAAATTGCTGCTCTAGCACAATATGGATCAGCCCAGGCAAGAGCTACAGCACTGTCTTTAGAAACCACTGTTGTCTTTATTGAAAAGTTTCCTGATATGGTTCCCAGGGTCTCTTTTTCTTGCTGTTCTAATCAAACTATAAGAGGTAGTTTCTTGAAGCTCATTATTTTATGAAATACTCCTATGCTTTAACATTTTCTATGAGACAGTTCATGATACTATCCTCTTATTCTTTCAATCTTTGGAAATATGAAATATTTCATAAATTTTAAGATGCATGTATTGATCCTTCTCCAGTAATATTTGGGGCATATAATTTTTTGAGGGTTTTCTAATTTAAGAAATATTTTTGGTTATAAATTTTACATCTTATTACTTTGTGACTCTTAGAGATGGGGTCTGGAAATAATAAATAAATCAGGGAACGACAGGAGAGACAGGACATGCAAATAGTGCTGAAAGAATAACAAGTTTTCTTTGGAAAAATAAAGAAAAGAATAAAAAAGAGCCCGTTTAATATGAAGATCTATGTAAACATCCAATGGAAAAGGGAAAATGATAGAGTATTTATAAACATTGCATCCAGTATAATCCCATTTTGCACAGGGTAAATGTTCTCAAATCAGTTCTTAATTTCTAAATTATATGTAATCAAATTACCATGAGTAATCCCTTTGACCATGACATAAAAATTCTGTAATATAAAGGTCATTATACTTCAGTGATGTTTCCAAAACTAGCTTTTCCTCCAACAATGAATAAGCAGATGTTTTGTCAGCTGGCAACAGATGGAAGTGTTGACTGACACTTAATGGCATTAGCATCTCAATCATGAATCCTCAAACACTGACATTATACTTAGGCTAAAAGATGTTTACATTATAGGGGCCCTAGGAAACGGACACTTTCTTTCCTCCACCAGCCCAGCCTCCCCTTCCCCCACCCCTGACAACAAAAATCCCACTTTCCACTTCAGGTTCATCTTGGTGCATAAATGCCTTGAATAAAATAGCAAGCAGAATTTCCTTCGTTTTTAAATTATTCTCCTCCATCCCCTCCTCTTTCTGTCTCTCCAAGAACATATTGTTCACTATGAAATTCAAAAAACATAAACAAATGCAGGGTGTAATTTCACACCAGTCAAAGTGAGGCATGCAAAAGGCAAATTTTCAAGAGAAAATTTGGAATGAAAACTATAAAATGTTGAAATACAAGATAGTGTTTAATGATTAGAACCTGTTGGGCATTATGCTAATATTCTTGGGGATGTCTAACTATTGCTACATTTTAATTTTTTCTTTACTTAATAGATAAAGTTATTAATGCTAAACTCTTTACAGTAATGCACACAGACTTGATTTTCAGTCACTTTTCTCTCTTTACCTTAGTCTCTACAGCTTATATTTGTATAATATGTATAATTAGGACATCAAATTTGAATATTCAAAGTTTAAGTATGATGCCCCAATTTCTACAAAACACACAAAAAGTACAATTTTTTAAGATGTTAAGTAGTAAAAGAAAATTAGACTATATTTTATGTAATTTTAGGAATTCAGGGTGAATCACAACTTTAGTTACCAGTAAACTTTATACCTAGTGTCACTAGAAAATTCAGAGATTTTCAAAGGAAAATAATTAGCATCCATGTACCACAGAATGAGGGGTACATATACTGCTCTCTTGCTGTTTTGTTTGAGGTTTCATTTTTTTAATTTTGTTTCTGTGTGAATGAAAACAAAAAGTATTGTATATGTTTGCAATTTTCATTTTAAGCACAGGTTATTCATTTGTCTTATATGTATGAAGGAGTGGAGAGCAAAATAAGAGAATATAAAACAAAAAAATGTTTTGATGCTTTTGCTCTCTTTATGAATGGAGAAAATGCAAATTTTAGATTAGCTACTTAGATTCCTATTTCCTTATTTGTTAATTAGTATTTTAGGAGATATTTTTGGTAAAGAGATTTCTGTTAAAATAAAATGTTCTTTTTATTAGGAATATTAAATATCAATATAAAAGTTTTATTTACATTTGTCTTCATATAAAGCATTTTTCTTAATTCTGTGATAAACTAAATGTCTTTTATTATTTATTAAAATATTTCATAATAAAAAAGCAATGAGTGCTGTGTGCTTAGTTTCATTTACGGCACTTCCACGTTTAATAAATGCTAATTTCTTAAACTTTAAACACCAAAAACACATGAAGAATCAAGATTAAAGTACTTCAAAAGATTTACTTGACTATATTCTTTATGTACAAAATAACTATTTTCATATATAATTTTATTCTTAACAGTGTTTAATGAAAAATATGAACATTTAACATATTCTAAGAATCTGCGTCTATTTGTTAAATTTTACTTTTCAGTAACAGTTTAGATTTAATATTATTTGTATTAGTTTTGGGGATACAACCGATGGTTAGTCAATTATACACTTTACAAAGTGATCACCCTAACAAATCTAGTACCCACCTGGCAAAACACACAGTTATTACAATATTATTTACTATATTCCCTATACTAAAATTCATACCCTCAAGACTATTTTGTAAGAACCATTTGTACTTCTTAGTCCCCTCACTATTTTTATACCCCCCATCTCCCCTCCCCACTGGCGACCATCAGTCTGTTGTTCCTTGTATCTAAGATTCTTTCAATTGTGTTTGTTCAATTAATGCGTTCTTTAGATTCTACATATAAGTGAAATCGTATGGATTTATCTTTCTCTGTCTGAGTCATCTCACATAGCACGATACCCTCTAGGTCTATCCATGCTGTCACAAATGATAAATCTTCACTCTTTTTATAGCTGAATAATATTCCATTATATATATTTACTGCCACTTTGTTTTATCAACTCTCCTGTCCATGGACACTTGGGTTGCTTCTATATCTTGACAGGGTAAATAACACTGTAATGAACATGTGGGTACATATATCTTTTTGAATTACTATTTTTGGTTTCCTCAGATACATACTCAGAAGTGGAATTGCGGGGTCATGAGGCAGTTCCATTTTTTAAAAAAATATTTTATTTATTTATCTTTTTAGAGGGGAAGGGAAGGAGAGAGGAAAGAACCATCAATGTATGGTTGCTTCTTGTGCATCCCCTGCACAGGGGACTGGCCCCTGCCAGAAACTGACCTGCAACCCAAGCATGTGCCCTGACTGGGAATCGAACCGCGATCGTCTGGTTTGCAGGCCTGCGCTCAATCCACCGAGCTACACCAGCCAGGGCCCATTTTTAAAATTTTTTGTATAACTTCCATACTGTTTTCCATAGTGATCACACCAAAATGCTTTCTTACAGACAGTGCATGAGAGTTCCTTCATATATAATTTTAAAAGACAGAGAACTTAGTTTTATTCCACAATAGATATAAACATACTTAATTTTGAAAAATGTAAAATACGTAAAACAATTGTAAAACTATTTTAAATTTCTGTTCAGAATCTTAGGATTTCTTTATACAGTATTTAGTCTGAAGGCGAACTAGAACTATGCAGTTTTAAAGCCCATAAAACAAAAGAGTTTACATCGGTGAACGTGGCAGGAACCCAGCTCCCCCCAGGTTTTCCCTACATTCCTTTGTAATTAGTAGTTCAGATCTACCATATGACAGGGCATTCTCCAAAAACATATGAGAATAAATAAGTATAGTACTGCCTAAACAGCACCATAAGAATCTTCTTCATCTGTGCTACATGACCTTGACTTTCTGGCTTGATTGATGACAATGTCCAGAGTAATCTCAGAAGCTACATGTTGAAGCTGACAGAGTTACAGGAAGGAAGATGCCTGGATCTCTGAATTATTGCATGAACTTTCCATGAGTTAGAAATGAAATTATTTTTCACAAATGAACTGGTTTTTGACTGAAGAATAATTGACAAATATAATTGTACATATTTAACAGGTACAACATGATGACATACATTGTGGATATAACACACATTGTGAAAAGATCACCAATATCAAAGAAATTAACACATATGTCACCACATATGTGTGTGTGGTGAGAATGTTTAAAATTTACTCTTAGCAAGTTACAAGTATACAATATTATATTATTAACCGTAGTCACCATGCTCTATATCAGATCCTCAGAATTTATTCATCTTACAAATGAAAATTTATACACCTTGATCTACATCTCCCCATTTCTCTCTCCTCCCAGCCCTTGCCAACCACCATTCTATTTACTATTTCTATGAAAGTAGCTTTTAAAAAATATTCTATATATAAGTAATACCATTTAGTATTTATATTTTATTCTTTCTGGCTCATTTAACTTAGCTTAATGCCCTCTAATTTCATTCATGTTGCTGCAAATGGCAGATTTCCTTCCTTTTTATGGCTATATAATATTCTATTATAAATACATATACCATATTTTCCTTATCCATTCATTCTTTGAAGAACACTTCAATTATTCTCATATCCTGGCCATTATGAATAATGCTGAAGTGAACATAGGGGTGCAGATCTTTTTGAGGTACTGATTTAATTTCCTTCAGATATATGCCCCAGAATAGTACTGTTGGGTCATATGTCAGTATGAAGAGGCTTCCCTTTTCTCACTGCCTTGCCAACAATATTTATCTCATATTTTTGATATTTGACACCTAAACAAATATGAAGTGATATCTCATTGCAGTTTTTGCATTTCCCTGATGATAAGTGACATTGAGCAACTTTTTTATGTACTTATTGGTCATTTGTATGTCTTCTTAAAAAAAATGTCTATTCCAGTCCTTCATGATTTTTTAAATTGGACTATTTGCTTTTTTGCCATTGAATTGTATAAGTTGTTTCTGTATTTTGGGCATTAACCCTTCATGAGATATATGGTATGTAAACATTTCTCCCAATCTGCAGGTTCTATTTTAAGGTGATAAAAAATGAAATGCATAGAAATGTTCTACACATTTATTTGCCCACCCCACATTTTTAGTTGTTGATGTCATAATTTACATATTTTTACATTATATATCCATTAACAAAAATATTGTAGCTATGGTTATTTTTAATTTTTTGATCAAGATTCAAACACATATATTCGAATATTTAAAAGCTATCCCCACGTAAATGATCTCTGAACACCTTAACTCAAACTATTCACTTGAGGATGGCATCGAGTCGGAAATGGGCACTAGTATTCTGGCCCCTATTTAACGTTCTCAGTGTTCTAGAGCTGTAAATACAACAGTATGGAGCAATGTAATAGTTCCTCAACATCTTGTCTTCTTTATCTATTAGGCTGTAATCAGTGATGATTACAATGTCCAACAGCCATACTGTTTTGAAAAACTGCCATTTCTCTCTATGACACATAACCTGCTTATCTACTCTCATTGGATGTCGTAAGAAAAACCCTAAAACCAATATATCTAGTACTGTTGGCATTTCTTTTTCACTTCTTAGAGTTTAGTGGTATATGTTAAAGGTCACAAGATGATGAGGCCTACCAAAAAGAAAATGGGAATAAAATCCAAGGACAAATGTCAAAAAGCAATCTTTTCTTTCTTAATATCCCTTTACACTCTTTGTTACACAGTACTGAGGGACCTATTATATGCTGTACAAAGCTAAACTTTGGTGGATATGTATAATGTGGTATCAGGAGAAAAGTGGTATTACGAGCTATGTAAGTCCTGGTCAAAAATGCAGATGATTCATAAAGCATTGAGATTTAGATCATTAGCTAATTAGGTTAATAAAAACTTACCAATAGACTACCAGCTAAACTAATATTTGTCTTTTTAAAAGTCATTGCTTGACATCAATCAATAGATCTCAAAAAATAAAGAAAAATGGGTCTCATGTCGAACATAAAATTTCAAATGTAACTTATCATCTCCTCCTGTGAATGCATCCCTTGCTTTTCGTGCCATAATGGACATCATCAGTCTTAACACATTTGCCCGAGTTATTCTTTGACTGGGAACCACAAGAACTTTTCTGCACTAGATTACAGCCAACATGGTATAAACTATCGCATTAGTCTATCAAACAAACAATAAATATTTTCTAAGCAATTACTGTCAGAGAAGCCATATCAGAGTAGTAATAAATACAAAAAAATGGCTTCTTTTCTTATGATACCTTCAATCTAATTTTAAAAGTATTTGATGTGTGGGAATAGTTTATAAATAAGACTTTATAAAAAGCACTAAATGGATAGCAGAGACTATAAATCAAAAGTGAGTTCAGAAGAGGTAGAGAGTTAAAATATAATATCAAAAAGGTAATATTTGAGTTACAAAGAAAGAATGCTTATGATTTATATCAGATGAGAGAAAAAGGAAAAATTTTCTAAGTAGTAGGACGTAAATCAAGTCATGGATATTGGACATGTAAGACTAACAGCTTGCAGAAGAGTAATTTCAAATTAGGACAAGGTTGTGAAGGATCATGAATGTAGAATAAAGGTGTTTTGGTTGTATCTAGTAGAAAATAAAAAACACAAAGTTTTCATCAGAAAAGTTGTATTAGAAAATAAGCATTTTAAAAACACAACTTTGTGAAAAGTCACACAATTATTAAGAGGGTCTAATATCCCTCCATATCTACTTTAGGCTCTGACCTTAGAACAGGAGGAGGAGTCCCACGTGGTAAGATATTTGCAACAGGCAAGGGCAGCGAGCCATGTGCAAGCTAACGAAGAAAAGAATGGGTATAATAAATTCAGTTTACTATGTCATTTTCTACAACCATCAAAAAGTAGGAAATCCTAAAGGAATCAGAGGAAGTCAAAAGATAAAAAACAAAGAAAACAATAAATGAGAATTTGGTAAATTGACCAGAACCAAAAGAAGCAAAGAATGCTCTGGAAGTGTATAAAATCTAAAAAAAAAAAAAAAAAAATCTAATTCACATAATAAGCAAGGCAATGACAGACAAAACAACTATGCTAATCCACTAAACCAAATTCAGCTTCACCTTACTTTAAAAAATTGTTTTTGGTAACTCACTAAGCACAAATATGCTTGTATCTCTGGGCACAGGTAGAAGAGCTATTTGTAAATTGATTCTCATATATTTCTGTCAAATTCCACTCTGGCTGATGCCAAAACATTAACATTGTTCAAATATTTCTGGAAAGCCATGGCCATCTCCGTTGCTGAATCATACTGCCACTGGAAATATTAGACAACAAAAGGTAAGTGACTGGCTCCGCAACAAACCGCTTTGTAGAGTACTAGATTCAGTCTAGAGGGAATGGCCGGCGTCCTTACTATCCACATAAAGGGCAAGAAGCTTCTGGTTTCTTTCCACCTCCAATTTAAGTTGGTTTTTTTTTTCCTTATTAGAAATACACTGCAGTAACTTTTGGATTAAGAACAATAATCACCTCTATGAAGAACTAAGGAGTTTAAGAGGAACCAAGGAATGGAGGGAAAGGAAGGCAAACATTCATTTTGTGTCTGCTCATACCTTCTTATGCAGTATTTATCTTTTATTCTCAAGTGTTTGCTTCCCATAGTAACCCAAATGGAGATCAATCTTAAAAAGAAACAAGTTGTCTTTCTTGCAAAGCTTTGCGGTCAGACCAGCCCTTTGTGGTCTGGCCTAGCTCAGCTGTGTGCTCTCCTTTTTCATCGTGAAAATAAGCACAGAGAAAGTGAAGTAATTAATGAATTCTAGAGTGCTTTTCACTGCCAGCAAGTAGGCAACAAACTAGAGGTTATCGAACAGACGATTTTCTTGATGCCCTACTCACCTGCCCCTCAGAGGAACTTTCCCCCCTAACAAATAGATGGGGCAGGATGCACTGGAATTGGTCATGACACAATCCAGGAAGGTCAGAGTCAGTTTGAGCTAGCTTCAAAAAATCAGTGGGCTTTTGAAAGGACTATGAACATAAAACAAAGAACCTTACCCACTAAGGAAAAAATATAGGGAGAGGCAAAGTAAGGCTCAAAGATTGCTGACGGTAAGACCTGTTTCTGGAGAGGGGTGGTAGTATACAGCATTTAAAAATAAGCAATATCCATGGTGTAGAGGTAGAGAACATAGAATGTGAAGAGATAGATTCAGCTGCTTTCTATGTAGTGCAAACTCTTCATTAGATCCAATCTGACTTGTGCAGATGAGGAAAGAAAAATCCATCCATAGAATCTCTTTCTCATTGTCTATAGTACAATTAATTATATTTTATATTGGTAGTGGAAATCTTTATACCCTATTTAATCCTGATCTATTTTTAATCTTATTGAATCTTTAAAAGGTTTCATATGCATGATATTTTATTACACAGTTCAAGGAAGGAAATAAAAGGGTTTTAGCTCCTTGAAAGAAAGGAAATAAATCTTATGATGTATGAGAGAAGCAATGCATGTAACTACTATAAAAACACCTATATGAGACCCCCTGGTGTCTGAGGTGTCTGTTTTAACTCACACTGAGAGGACTGCTCCTTTCTCTCATTCCTCCATTCCACTAGCCTCTAAATTACCAAATTAAACAAGTTATAGTTGGGTAATTTAGTAACTTGTAGTGATACTGTTCATTTGGGAAAAGTAAAAACTGGTTTTAACTTTACTATTTAGTAGAGTTGGTGAATAAATCATTTATATTTTCTATTACTATAGGATTTTAAACATTTTACATCTTCTACTTTAACTGATCTTTATTATATACGTTATTTAAAAAATTACTCTGATACAGGCTAACATTATTTCAAAATCTCCTAATGTTATGCCTACCTAGCAACAACTACTTGTCTATATAACATGTTGATTTTTCCCAAGGTCAAGAACAAACAGACAGTCACATATTTAACATTTAATGAAAGCCTTCCTCCATTTAGTGTTTACTTCTCTGTGAACATCTGTGAGGGAACCATCTCTATTTAAATGAATTGCTTAAACTTGTTTTATTCCGGGCTGGTGACTTACATGTTATAGTTCCAGAAATGTATGTGTGGTGCCAGGTGGGTACTGTAAAAATCAGGGGGACACCTTGTGAAGTGTATGACTGTCTAACCAGTATGCTGCATACCTGAAACTAATACAAAATACTATTCACTATAAACTGCAATGGAAAATTTTTTAAAAATTAAAAATTCCTTCTGCAAATAACATCTTAGGTTCCACTGGGTTTTGTGTAGAGCTATGTAGCATGTAAGAGAAAATACATCTCCAGGCACTTTAAATGTAAAAGACCACACTGGAAAATTATGAATCAACTTAAATATATTCTCTGATAAAGGCAAGTGGATATATGTCTAAGGACTTGAGCCTGGGGAATAAAAATCAGGTGGATCTGCGAGGTAGTGAGAGGGTTTGAGGCACCGCAGGTTGGCCCGAAAGGGCTTTGTATGATGAAAAGCTTCACAATGAAGTGGATTTGGAAAATGTCTAGGTACACTCTTAGTATATCTGGAGGAGAAATAGATATTTCTCCACGTCCTTTTTGACACAATTCTCTCAACCCTTATTTATAATTTGTAGACTTTTCTAAAAGTAAAATAATCTTGGTAAATGCTTTACAAATAAATGTGTTAGAAGCTCAGAAAATGTACATGTATCCATATATTGCCACCTCTCTCCCCCATAAAAACAATTATGTCAAGTTAAAAAAAAAAGAACAAGATCTCCACTCCAATTGAAATAATTCTTTCCTTTTTTTCTTCAAGTGAGTCTTTGAATCTGATGTTAGCCATTTGACCTTCCACAAATAAATGTTCTTCTATTGTTTACAGTTATCAAAACATAAAACTATAAAATATAAAAAGTATATCGAATATTTTGAGGACAGATTATTAAAATATTATATATTATTTATTGCCTAAAATATTCCTAGAACTCTGTAAATTGAATTGGAAGAGGTTTTAGTTTATGAATACTAGACTCCTTTTTCTTCACTTTTCAGAAAGGCTAGAGAAATTTGAATCATAACACGAAAGACACTGTTTTTCTTGCTCTGATTGATTTCATTTGTTTGGTTGTGCAGTGAGGGATGCCCTACTAAGGCAGTGAGGAGCTTACTGGTTGATATGCCCGGCTCAGGTCATAGATGTTCTTTATTTCAAGAAAAAAAGATGTTATTTCTTGCCTTGCATTCAGCATCAGTTTGGAAAAATGCCCTCAGCATAGCAATAACATCTCACTTTCCAGCTTTACTGTGTTTCCTTTATTTAAATTCTATCCTTAGGCTCCAGATGTGGCGAAAACTTCTCTCAGATCTATGATATGTTGTTGCACAGTTTTTTAGCAGTACTTAATCTTGACTCTCAGAATAGGTCTTCTCATGTTAACTTGGAAAAATAGAAAGTCATTGAAAAGCTAGAGAATGTACGTCCATCTGAGAAAGTAACTAGGGCCAGAAAAAATACACTTCGAAGAATAGTCGTGTACTGTTTAATGACAAAAAGGGTTCTAAGAAATGCCTCCTTAGACAGTGCCATCATGTGAATGTCAAAGAGTGTACTTATACAAACTCTAATGGTATAGCTACTACATACCTGGGCTAGACGGTACAGCCCATTATTCCTAGGCGACAAGCCTGTGCAGCATGTTACTGTACCAAATGACGCAAGCTTGAATCAAGCACTGGAGAAAATGGTGCAATCAAGAAGACGATACATGAGGCTACTGCTGGTGTGACCCGCCATACTACTTTACAGCCAACCTTTTTTATGTAAGTGAAAATAATACTTATAATAACAATAAACAGTGTCGTAAGTACATAAACCAATAGTACAGTTATATATTATAATTATCGAGTACTATGTATTGTATGATAGGCTTGTTTATGCCATCATCGTAAGCACATGAGATGTGACTTCAGGATGGCTACTATGTCTCTAGGTGATTAAAATTGTTTCACTTAATATAATCTTAAGGGACCATCCTTCTATTACGTGGTCTGTTGTAGACGAAAACATTATTATACACTGCATGACTGTAATTTCTCTTTTTAGAAAGGCCTCCTCTTTAACATCAAAAATTTTCCATTAAAAATTACAGGAAAAGTTTCATGTTGGTTTTATATTTTTCCTCCCAGATTTGATCCAGACCCTAGGCACCCAAATGGATTCATATATCTTTAGATTTTAACTTTCTATAGAATAAAAGTTACAAGTAGAATAAAATTTGTTTTATTTGTCAAAGAAATATTGGTACAAGAGATGTTTTGAAATTGTTACCTTTTACTTTAGTCTGGCACAGTGGAATGAGGGTAGGCTTGGAACTGGGCAGAATGTTATATTTACTAAGCCAGTAACTACTCCAGCTGTGTAATCTTGGGCCAGTTATTAAAACTGCTGAGTCATTTTCCTCAGCTTTAAAAACTATCATAGTAATAGCTATCACGCAGACTAACTGTGACAATCCAATAATACATTGGAAAGCACCTGTCTCCGGAATCTAACCTGTTATAAAATAAAATGTCCCTAGATTTTTTAAGTGCTTTTGTGAAAAGTCCGAAACTCCTGAAACATGTAAATATATATGATGTAACATAGGAAATGAATGCTTTCAATTCCCCTAAATGCAATTTACTCTTCACATACCACACAGGTTAGATCAGAAGCCATTTGTCCAGGAATTGCTCTGCTCCAAGAGCACCAACTGTTCTCAACGAGGCTAAGCCCTAACATTCCAGGAAGAGAGGAGCAGTATCTCTCCAGGTATTTACATTTCAAAAAGTATGAACCTGGAACTTGTAAATATTCCTAAGTCATAAAATAGGAGATACCCATAGTTTATGACTCTTGGAAGACACACTAATGTTTCAAATGGGTAAAGTGAAAACTTAGGATTCTTTTCTATCCCTCTCAGGATAGAGAAAGGGTCAGCAGTCTTTCTCCTATAGATTAATGGAGAAAAATCCAATGTTTTCTGTTCATCACCTACTATGAATTTTGAAATTTGTCTATTGTAGACATTTGACCTGGCTTTCTTCATAGAGTCCCTCCTTGGGTAAGAATCAAAGTGTGGGAGAATAGCATGATCATTATTTTCTTTTAAAATAGATAATAATGTGAAAATACTTCAGGATACCTTATGTGTGCATTCAATGTAAAATTAATAAGTATTTTAAAAATCCAACAGTGGTCAGTCATATCATTGTTTAAGAATATTTTGCTTAAAAAAATAACAGAGTCTTGGTTTCAATTATTAAGTTTAGATAAGGTCTCAAGTTAGGGTTGCAGTCATGTGTTCCTAAAGGAGAGGAGCCATGTTTGTATTTATCTAAAACATCCATAGCATAGATTGAGTGGTGAGCAGAGACCGCAGGTCTCAGCATCATTACCACAGACACAAACTCACACACACATACATACCAACACAGATTCAATAGTTCGATGATATTACCTGAATGGAGACAAACCCACTAAATTGGATGCTAGACTGACTAATCAATATAAATTCTTTTAACTTATAGAGTGCTCAGTAGAGAAAAGTCATATCTATCTATCTATAGGTTTTTGTCACCTAGATGTTGTTTTCAACCTGTCAATATTATACAAGGATGCTCAATGTCACTGGCATTATTATGTCATTCTTCTGTGCTTCAGGGGGTGGTTTAAGGAATGGATATCATTTCCCAAGGTCATAAAATCTCACTGCTTTAAAAACTTAATCAGTCTAGAGGTGGCATCAAAATGTAGAATCATATTCCCAAATGCCTTAAATATGCAAATTATGAGGTATTACAGTGACCTTTCATCTACAGGTGTAGATGAAAGGTCACTGCACAATACTTACTAGGAAGCAGACAAGCAGCATGGTTAGCCTGTTTCTGACCTTGAGCTACTTACTCATTCTCCAAAGCACTATTTGAATTCAACATTGGCATTCATCTTGAGCTCAGAGTACAGACAAGAATATTGCATGCATATAAAAGTGACTAATTTCAGAATTCAATTAACTGATAAACTTTCTCATAGTTCTTTTAGGTGTCTTTTTTTTTTTGTCCCTGGTTTTAAAATTAAGTCCTTGCTTTCTAATTTTTAATAAAATTGCTCAAATCAAACTTCTAAGAGAGTTTTTCCTAATGGTATCTGTTTTTCTCAGTGTGTAGCAAATTTCTGTTTACTCATTCAAAAATACGTATTGACTAGACTACATGCTAGACACTGGTGGAGACAAAGAGGTATAAAAACTACTGAGAATTCTATAAGCTCATTAGGAAAGCAATTCAGCGCCAAAAGGGCATGGTGCTGAGTCTTCATTCTATGGAGTGCAGAAAATGTGAGAACGCAGTGGACCTCTATCACAGGAAACTACCCATAGCAATCGAGGAAACTATTCCCAGCATGTGGAGGTCGATTACAAACAAACAAACAAACAAACAAACAATTGCCAGAGGCAGGGTCTGGGGGGGTGGGCACAACGAAGAAAGAGGTCAAAGCTATAAACTTTCAGTTACAAAATACATAATACAGGGGCATAATGTTAAGCATGGTATTATAGTTAATATTGTGTGGCATATTTGAAAGTTGCTAAGAGAACAGATCTTAAAAGTTCTCACCACAAGAAAAAAGGTGGTAACTAGGAATGATGACAAATGTGAACTGGACTTTTTGTGGTGATCAGTTCACAGTAAAACAGTCAATATCAGATCATTATGTTGTACACCTTAAACTAAGATAGTGTTTATGTTACATATATATTACTTTCAGAAACAATAAAAGCATTTCTGTGTCAAGAAAAAAAGGTGAAAAGGCAAGAAAGAAAAGTTTATGTCTGCGGAAACTGGGGCAATAGTCTTTGCTGAATCAACTGGTTGCCATTAAGATAGGCTGGAAAACAAATTGTAAAAATACATAAAGTCCAGATTATAGAGCCTCATTAAAGGAAGCCAGATGAATATTTATTTTGATAATTTAAACAACTGGGAGTCTTTTGGGGGTAATGAAAAACCAAACTGTACAGTTCAGTTGCAGGTGTAGGTAAACACAGCTGGCTTCCTCTCACAACCACAGCAAAATTTACCACTAGACTACAAAACAAGTATTGTTACCGAACAAGGGTCCGAGGGAGAGGGGCAATACTTGGCCCACCGAGGGATGCCAAAAACTGCTACAGAAAACAGGGGCCCCTCCCAAGGATGATACACTAATATCTATAGGGCTCTTCTGTCCGCCGCCAATTGGAAAGACATCTCTCAATGCCAGAGATTTGTGAAAAGGAAACAAAGTGTTTATTTAATGCTATTCAGGCCTAATGCCTTCCTTAAAATAGTAAAGTCTTTAAGGGTATACACCTACACACACACACACACACAGCGCACTCCCTTCTTCCACTGTCCCAACTCTGGGTACCGTAAGTCAGGAAAAGAGCACACGTCCGTTTTTCAGGTCGCTGGCACGTGAGCTGTGTCGCCTGCCTGTCCAGGCAGGATCTCCAATTAATCCAAAGTCATGTGGCACCTTTCACTGGCAAGAGTTCTTTGTACCAAGTCCTAGTCAAAGTCTCTCCTGGTTTCCAGGCCACTCAGCCAAAGGGAGCACGCCAAAGCTGCGTGGGCCTCTTCTACCAAAGCCGCACTCCACCAAAAGCGCGTCTTTCTTCTTCACCTGGCCGCAGGGATCTCCATTCTGGCAAAGCTGCGTGGTCTTCCCTTTCACCTGGCCAAGAGGGGGTCTGCACTCTGCTGAAACTGCGTGGCTCTCCCTCCTAATGGCTACAGGGGTCTACATCTTTCCAAAACAGTGTGGCTCTCCCCCTCACCTGGCCAAGAGGGAGTCTTCACTCTGCTAAAGCCACATGCCTCTCTCGCAGGCACTCTGTCTCTCTGAGAAGCAGCCCCAGTTCCAGCCTGGGTAGCTACTCACTTCTCCCTGGCCCAAAACTTGGCCACAGCTCTTTAACATATCTATGAAACCAGTTAAAGGTTATAGATATGTTAAATGACCATTCCAGAGGTTAGCTGCAAAACTGTTGCTATGCAAAACAGCTCTCAATGGCCCGGCTCCATTTGTCCCTTCCCCCAACTGACACTTTGGGGGGGATATGAGGATATCTTAATATTTCCTCCAATATTCCTGTACACTTTGAGTTCTGGACACCATTCCAAATCTTTTCTGGGCCCCCCCTTGGCTGCACCCTGTATCAGTATCACCCAGAATCCTCAGAAAATTAAGCTGTATGGAAGTTCAACAACCAAGGCATTAAAGAAATCACATCCATCCAGATGGGTTAGGAGGGGAAGAGATGTGGAGATGTGGAAGAGGTTGATCCCACATCCAAGTGTAGTGGATAAAAACCAGGAGAGATACCTCAGGTGTGAGGGACATCAGACAACCCAGACCAGGGTTCCAATGCCAGGAAGATAAGTCCCTGTAACTTCTGGCTGTGAAAACCCCTGGGAGTAGGAGCGGTAGAAGAAATTGCAGGATTATCAGGTGTCTTATCTAAAAGGGCCTGCACCAGACTAAGGATTTATGCAGATTCACTCCCTCTGGGCTCCAGCATCAAGGCAGTAGCAGGATGGGCCAGTGGCACACGGGCAGAAACTGAAGTGTCTGACATCAGGATAAGTACCAGGGGACAGTTTTCTCCCAGACAAAACTCCTGAGGCCAGGCATTGGCTATGGTCCCCTTTCTGAGCCCTCCCCCACACATATCCACAGAGTGGAAACACCATATCTGAGACTCCATCAACTTGGTTCACATGGGTTGCCTGCCCCTGGCAACTACCTAAGACTCCACCCCATCCAAATTACAGGTGCACTTTCTACAATAGGCCACACCACTAAGACAGGGAGTCAAAGCAGCTCTACCTAATACATGGAAACAAACACAATGAGGCTGCCAGAATGAAAAGGCAAAGAAACATGGCCCAAATAAAAGAACTAAAATAAACTTCAGAAAAAGAACTAAACAAAATGGAGATAAAAAATCTATCAGACACAGACTTAAAAACTCTGTTTATTTGAATGCTCAAGGAACTCATTGGGAACTTCAACAGCATAAAAAACAGCCAGGTAGAAATGAAGTTTACATTAAGTAAAATAATGAAAATGTACAGGAATCAACAGTGGAGTAGATGAAAGCAAGATTCAAATCAATATTTTAGAATATAAGGAAGAAAAAAACATTCAATCAGGACAGAAAGAAAAAAAAAGAATCAAATAAATAAGGATAGACTAAGAAGTTTCTGAGACAACTTTAAGCATACCAACATTTGCATCATAGGTTTGCCAGAAAAAGAAGAGAATGTGCAAGAACTTGGAAATATATTTGAAAAAATAATGAAAGAAAAATGTCCTAATTTGGTGAAGAAAACAGACATGCAAGTCCAGGAACCACAGAGAGTCCCAAACAAGATGGACACAAAGAAACATACTCCAAGACACATAATTAAAATGCCAGAAGTTAAAGATAAAGAGAGAATCTTAAAATCATCAAGAGAAAAGTAGATAGCTACCTACAAAGGAGTTCCTGTAAGACTGTCAGCTGATTCCTCAAAAAAAAAAAAACTTTGCATGAAAAAGGCACTGGCAAGAACTATTCAAAGTAATGAAAAGTAAGGACCTAAAACCTACATTACTCTACCCAGTAAAGCTATCATTTAGAATCAAAGGGTAGACAAAGTGCTTCCCAGACAAGGTAAAGCTAAAGAAGTTCACCATCACCAAGCCATTATTATATGAAATGTTAAATGGAAGTAAGAAACAGAAGATGAAAACTGTGATAATTAAAATGGTAATAAATTTACAACTATCAACAACTGAATCTAAAAAACAAACTAAGCAAACAAGCAGAACAGAAACAGAATCATAGATATGGAGATCATTTGGAGGGGGCAGGGGGAGAATGGCGGAAAATGTGCAGGGATTAAGAGATACAGATTGGTAGGTACAGAATACACAGTGGAATGTTAAGAACAGTATAGGAAATGGAGAAGCTAAAGAACTTAGGTGCATAATCCATGGACATGAACTAAAGGGGCAGGACTGTTGGAGGGAATGGGAAGTACTGGGTGGAGGGGAGCAAAGAGGGAAAAATTGGGACAACTATTATATCACAATCAATAAACTATATTTAAAAAACTAAATTGTTATTTCCAGGGCAATTCCTTTTCTTTTATTTTAAAATATTTTAATATATTTTGTACTGTTGTTCAGTTATGGTTGTTCCACACTTTTTGCCATTGCTATCTCTTGCCCCGTATCCCCTGACTTCCAGTCAACCTCCCACCCCGACCAACTATCTGTGCACATGAGTCCTCTGTTCATGTTCCTTAACTTGTCCAGGGCAATTTCTGATCTTCAAAATGAATGATTCTTGGCACAGTTAGTGCAGATCTATTATCCTCTTCCATATCGTTTAGGGAAAGGGAAGGGATCCCTAGCCCAACAGAATTACTGTTACTCACTATTTCCTATGGGTTACAGTATCTGCTGACAAAGAAGCCTGGAGGAAGAAAGTGCATCTGGGAGTCTGTAAGTGCCCCCAAATTCTGGTTGACCCTGCAGAGAAACAACTCTGAGGGTCTCAGCAGGTGTGACAGCAGCAACAGATCAGAGCAGGTACTGCTACTTCACAGGACCCTGAGAGAAGGCCACAGGCCCCCTAAAAGCATGCATCATTCTATTTAGAGTAGCTTGCTTCTGGAGCGAGGGCGTGTAAATGTAATACACCAATCTTTTCAAAACACATTGAAAAACATACTCTAACATCTGGAACATGGTACTGTTTCCTCAATTAAGCCACAGCCTTAATAATAAAAGAATATACCTAAAATAAATAAAATACAAAAATAATAAAATAATAAGCATGTACAATTCAGTTTTACATCAAATCTCTAGTTTGCAAAAATTTTTGTTTCTAGCCCTGGCTGGTGTGGCTCAGTGAATTGAGTACCAGCCTGCAAATCGAAGGGTCACCACCAGCTCCATTCCCAGTCCAGGCACATGCCTGGGTTGCAGGCCAGGTCCCCGTCGGGGGCAGTAGAGGCAACCACACACTGATATTTCTGTCCCTTTCTTTCTCCCTCCCTTACCTTCTCTAAAATAAATAGATAAAATATTTTAAAATTTTTTTGTTTCCAGAATATGATTTAGACCTTTTTTATCTCTCTATGTTTTAAGCCAGGTTACTTAAATTAATAAATTAACTTTTTAGAATTAGAGAATATTTTAAAATATATGATCACTTTTGAATATCTGTTTCCACCCATATTTGCAAATACCTGTGATATATTAACTACTATAATGCAAAATTTTCAATTTCCTGTGGAACAATCATTACTAACATCATCTCTCCCAGTTTACAGATGATAAACATGAGTGGGGAAAAAAACCTGAAGTAACTAATATGAATTCATAATTACACAGCAGGAAAGTAAATGAAATCAGAACTTGGACCCAGATCCTATGACATTAATCTTGTATTGCTTGATTCGTACAAGTGTGTTTCCCAGCAAAAATTTAATAAATATATGCTAAAGAGGAAAGTGATATTTTAAAAACAAGAAATTAGAGGGCCCATAGCCTTGGAGTGGAGAGACACTTGCAAGCAGGCCAGAGGAACTTAGAGCCTAAACAATTTGTTACAAGAGTGAAGGGAAGATAAACAGATTCTCCAGTCACTAAATCACTCAAAACCATATAATGAACATCTATATGCTAGGTACTGAATGGGTAGAGTTGCAGTAAGTAGGAGGTTTAGGGGCAAATAACAATGTCTGTTTTGCCATGTGTGTTGACAAAGATAAGGAATGAAGGCAAGCAACCTAGTTGAAAAGTAAATTCAACAATTCTACTTTCTGTACATTATATTGAAGTAAGAATGATTTATGTAAGACATTTGTCAATTATGTCTAGAATTAAATGATTGAGAAATTTATATGGTGATGTAGTTTAAAATCATGACTATAAAGCCAGTCACAAATAACCACATATTGTGTGATCTCAATTAAAAGAAATGTCCCGAACAGCCAAATCTATAGAAATAGAAGGGAAATTGTGGTTACCTAGGGTTGGGAAAAGGGGTAAAGGAGATTGAAGGGTGCTGACTAAAGGGTACAGCATTTCTTTTATGAGTAATAAAAATGTTATAAAAGTAACTGTGGTCATGGATACACACTCTGTGAAAATACTAAAAGCCACTGAATTATACACTTCAAGTGGATCAGTTGTATGGTATTGTGAATTACATCTTAATAAAGCTGCTAAAAACAATCCCATAACTATAGATGAGTTATCAGAGGGATAACAAAAATACCAAAATTCAAAGGACCAAAGACATGGACTATCAAAGAACAGTTTTTATTTATCTATCTATTTACCTACCCTCACCTGAGGATATACTTACTAATATTAGAGAGAGGGGAAAGGAGAGAGGGGTAAAGAAACACTGAAGTGAGAGAAACATTGGTTGGTTGCCTCTCTTATATGCCCTGATGGGGGAACGAACCCATAACCTAGGCACGTGCCCTGATCTGGAATAAAACCCATGACCTTTTGGGTTGTGGGAGGACGTGCCAATCAACTGTACCACACCGGCCAGGGCTCAAAAAACAGTTATAATTAAAGAGCAAGAGGAAGAAGGTAGATAAGAAGCCACCAACACATTCAAAAGTTCACTAAGCAAATGTGCTAGATTTGAAAACTCAAATATTATTCAGATATTTGATAGTGTTCCTAAGAACACTTGGAGTGCCAGAAGCTAAAAGTTTCAGGAAGATAAAGCATGAATAAATAAACAGGAAATAAGTAAACTAAGTAAAAGACATGTATTCAAGATTTTCTTAAGAATAAAGGAGAATGGCAGTTCTCAGTAATAACAAGACTTTGTTCAAATTCTGAATTTTGGTTTAGTAGGTAAACTAGTCTGCAAGTTTTCAGAATAGAGTAGCATTGGAAAAATTTAAATCAAGTCCTTAGAAAGGATGCTTAGGGAGAAGGAACTACTACCCTTTGCAACATCATGGATGGAACTGGAAAGCATTATGCTGAGCGAAATAAGCCAGGCGGTGAAAGACAAATACCATATGATCTCACCGTTAACAGGAATCTAAACAAACCAAACAAGCAAGCAAAATATGACCAATGACACTCAAATATGGAACAGGCTGTCAGGGCCCAGAGGGGAGAGGGGAGAGAATCATAGGGGAAAAGGGAATGGACTCACATGAACAAGTATAAAGGACACATGGACAATAACTAAGGGTGGGGGGTGGAAAGGGGAGGGAGGCTGGGAGCATGGGGTAGGGGGCAGGCAGGGTTGGGAATATAAGACAGAAACCTGTACTTGAACAAGAATTAAATAAAAATTATATTAAAAAAATAAATAAAAATCAAAAAAAAAAAAACNATAAAAAAAAAATAAAATAAATAAAAAAAAAAAAAAAAAAAAAAAAAAAAAAAAAAAAAAAAGAAAGGATGCTTAGCTTCAAGAGCCAGAGAGAACAGAAGAAAATACCAGGACCAAAGGGTCGAAAGCAGAATTATAAGAGTGGAATGAAATCCAGAATGATAAACTCTCATGAAGGCAGGTGGAACCAATACAAAGAGCATTAAGTCACATCAGAAATTATTTCTTGAACATGAATTATATACAACAAAGAAGAAAAATCTTAATGTCTTTCCTGATGGAGCTTATAATTAACTAGCAAAGGCAGATATTTAATAATCACTGATAAAAATGCAAAGTTCTAACCGAAGGAAGTGCTAAAAACGAGAGTCATCAGGATCCTAATAGACTATTATGGAGTAATTGATTTGTCATGGAGAAAGAAATACTCGCATTGCTATTTAAAACTATATAAAGAATTAAATGAAGAGATAACACATCCTGAGTATCCTATAAACAACAGAAATATATTTCTCACAGTTCTGGAGACTGGTAGAGTCTGAGATTATGGTCAGGTAAGGGCCCTCTTCCAGGTTGAGGACTTCTCATTGTATCTTCACAAGGCAGAATTGGAAAGCTAATCCCATCCATGAGTGCTCAGCCCTCATTACCTATTTACCCACCAAAGGCCCCACCTCCTAATACTATCTCATTGGCGCTAGAGTTTCAACACATGAATTTTAAGGAATATAAACATTCAGGCATAGCACATTGTAACATGTTTTACCTATACCAGTTCAAATGTAAAAGGCAGCTTCATTTATTTATGCCAAATAAATTGGAATATACTGACCTATACTACTTACAGGAAACCCGCAAAGCTAATGGAACATCTAATGTGATAATTAGCTGGAAGAACTCCAGTGACACATCTCTCCTCGTTTAAAATCACCATGACAAGAAAGGAGCGAGTCACATCTGTCAACTGCTAAGACTATCATAATATGCTGACTAAAAATGCCTTTGCAAATGTTCTATATTTCCTGGACAGTTTGGAAAGCCATCGTTAGGATATTTCCCTATCTAGTAGATTTAAATAATTTCATAATCACCACTATAGTAAAGTGAAAAAATGCATGAGCCAATCTATACATAGTACATGGATGTTGCAGTTGGTCAAGTAGAAAACAGGTTTAAATGCCACAGATTCCTTGATTCCTTGCCAGTATGAGCGTGCCCAGTTACTCCAGGAAGTTGTCTCAATTAGCTTTCATGCTCTCCACAAATTGCGAGTTTCTCTAGTCCAACTTTGTGAAAATTGTATAAACTAAAATAACTTTGAGTATCACATGTAATTTCTATTGCAATTTCTGGAACAAACATTTTGTATAGCATTTTTTAAAAAGTTCAACAGTACAAAAACTTTATAAGATTTCCTTGGAAGGCGATAATGACTTGCCCTTCTTTTTACTTGTACATCCTGATTTTTCCCTTAGACACGCAGAAAAGTGAAAAAAGTATGCAAATAATGAGTTCTGAACTTTAATTCCATTCAACCCTGAACCTACTCAAAGAATTAGCTAAGTGGAGAGTGGACGTCAGTGATGGAAGCTATCTTTAAATATATGACAGGCTATCTTATTAGGTAATGACATTGTCAATATTCACAGGATGTCACACCACGGCTCTTGTGACTTGGAGGGAGACATAAATGAAGAGAGGAGTGTGCTAGACGGCCTCTGTGTTTCATTCCAAATATGAGATGATGCGAGACTCTCTGAACCTCAATTTCCTCATGTAAGAACAAGCCATAATAGTTAGGAATAGAGCAGTCAAATTTAAAATAAAGATAAGGGATAAACGACAAAAATGTGGGCTTTGTTCAATAAACCCCTCTAGGAACCTACATAATTATTATCTATAATGTAGGTTCCTGGAACCTTACTCTTCCAGCTTAACTATTGCTAACTCATGCTTTTCTTACCCAGGTTACACAAATGCTTGCACTCATTTCTGCAGCATTGTTACATTAGAGGGAAAAAAGCACAATAATTTGTTGCTTTTGGCTTAGTATCTCAGTATTGTTGTATGTCCAGAATTTGTTACACTTTCAGTCACTGAACTTTTTTTTTGGTGTTTCGTTTTCCTTCTATTCACACAAAAATGATCCACAATGAAATAAAACATAGAAGAACTTCAAACTTCCTGTTTAATCTGAAATAACTTTCTTATGCGTTTTGACTAAATAATGCATTCTTTTACAGTTGGCAAAAGAGATGTTCAAATATAGAACAATTTTGTCATGGGTTATCATATGTTTAAGTAGAGTATGTATAGCCCTGGCTGGTGTTGCTCAGTGGATTGAGTGCCAGCCTGCTAACTAAAGGGTTGATAGTTTGATTCCCAGTCAGGGCACATGCCTGGGTTATGGGCCAGGTCCCCAGTACGGGGTAGGCAAGAGACAACCATACATTGTTGATTCTCTCCCTCTCTTTCTCCCTCCTACTCCTCTCTCTAAAAATAAATAAACAAAATCTTAAAAAAATAAATAATGTATAGTTTAATATTGATGCAACAGTTAAATGTGAAGCAGCATTTCATATGCCATAAATCTCATAACTTCTTATAAAACTTCTTACAGGGACAGCATATACATATATAAACTATACAGCTTTTTAAAGTTACATATAAATGACATTGGTATTAAGACTATTGTCATAGCTGAGTTAATGTTTATTACTTCTAGCTCTAAATTCTTTTTTTTTTAATTTTATTTATTTTTAGAGGGAAGGGAAGGAGAGAGGGAGAGAAATATCAGTGTATGGTTGCCTCTGCCGGAAACACACAATGTACCGTGTGTCCCCTGCCAGGAACTGGCCTGCAACCCAGGTATGTGCCCTGACTGGGAATCGAACTGCGATCCTCTGGTTCGCAGGCCCGCGCTCAATCCACTGAGCTACACCAGCCAGGGCGGTAGCTCTAAATTCTTGTACCTTCCCAGCTTGGCACTTTAGATGATACATGTATTAACAAACAAGAAAGTCCAGAAATACAAAAGATTTAATTTAGTATTCCCCAGTGCTTTTCTTCTGAAAGGTCTCCACATTTTAAGAAGAAATTATTTTTATCCATAAGCTCAAAGAAATTTTATATCCTCTAAAATCAGACTCTTGACAATAAACTTAAATGTGCACTAAGATCACCTTAATGTTCAATCTGTTTCTCTTTCATAATCCAAGCATCTAACATTTACTCAGGGGGACGACTCATGTTGTTCATTTCAGAATGTCCTTTCCTCTCTGTCAGCCTGGCCGGCTATAATTCATCCTTCAAGGCCTAGTTCAAATGTCAACACGAAGCAGCTTACTTCAAAACCTTCAGGGATAAGTAATTATTTCGTCATCTGAGGTTCCAAAGAATTTTACATTTATCTCCAAGAGTATTTTTGTTCTACTTTAGAAACATTTAGTAAATAGTTGGTAACTATTTATGTTATATTGCCATAATTTTTAAACCTTACCATTATTTCAGTATTTCAGTATTTTCCCATGGAAAACCACTACACAACAAAATGCAGACCAAACGTATTAATTTCCATTGATGCATAACAAATCATCACAAATTTAGTTGGCTTAAAACAATACCTATTTATTATCTCCATATTTACACTACCTATTTATTATCCGTATGTCTGGTTCTCTGCTCAGGGTCTCACTGAGCTGAAATCACATGGCCCCCATAGGCCGTGCACTATGAACGTGTTTCCTCAAGGTGAGCAGAGCTGCACATCTTCGACTACTTCTAACATCTAGACCCCTGTTAAGAAGTGCATCTGATTAAGTAAGGCCCACCCAGTATCTCACCTCTTTGATTCATTTGACTGATTGGAGACCTTCATTACATCTGCAAAATACTGTTTGACACATAATAACAATCATGAGAGTGATATCCCAACACAACCCCAGGAGAGAGTATTCTGACCCAGAAGGAGCATTTTCTCAGTGACATTGTTCAGAATTGCTGCTCAATGATGATACTTAAAAGGAGAATGATAGTTTCAGTATTATATTTAATTTTTCCCACAGAGAATGCATTCCTTATTGCCTGCCTTCTGGGTGGACTATTCTGACCAGTTTTCCCATGGTGCATTACTGTTGGTGGTATCAAAAAATTTACCTAATGAGATATTTGATAGAACCCAGGAGATTTTTTTCTGGCAGAATCTCAAAAGTACAAACTGATTTATCTTATTTTAGCTGCATATGAAAAATTATATAGAAAGTAGGGCTATATACTGTTAAAATTTTAATCAGAATTTAAAGAACATGGACATGCTTGCTAAAATATAAAATTGTTTTTCATACCTAGTTATTCCAGCAGAAGTTTCTCAAAGTAAGAAATGGCATTTGCGCGAAGATAAAATTCAGAGCTTTTTTGTAAAATATGGCCTCAGGATAAATTTCAGATTGAGAGAGCACCTCTAAGACCCTTTGTTAAAGCTTCAGAGGATTTAAGGTAATTCCTTGTAGGCTTTCTCAGCTAGAAAAAGAAATGACTTCCATGAATAATAAGGGGAAGCCTTCTAGACCCTCTCAGTTAGATAAAATATTTTCCAATATCTTAATAGCATGCTTCTTAGATTTTCTTGCCCAAAGAAAATGTTGGCTATGAATCTGAGGTCTTGCCCTTTAGATCCTCTTTACTAGATAAAGACTTAAAAATCATGAGAGTGATCCCAGCTAGAAAAGGGACTCTCTCAGAAAAAAAAAAATGTGGATATGGCCCTAGTCTAATGGAGCAAACTTATAATTTGATGCATAGACACAAACATGATTTAAAAACAATTATACCAACCTGTACTGAAAAGGACAGTTAAAATGAAAAGATGTCTTGGGCCCTACAAATATTCATGAGTAGGACGCAGGCTAAAAAATTTACTCAATTGAGGTCATGAGTTTTTTTTTAATCCTCACCTAAGGATATGCTTAGAGAGGAAGGAGGAGAGAGAGGGAGACAGAGAGAGAGAGAAAGAAAGAAGGAGAGAGAGAGAGAGATAATGTAAGAGAGAAACCAATTGATCAGTTGCACCCTGACCAGGGATGGAACCTGAAAACTAAGTATGTGCCCAGAATGGGGATCAAACCCACAATGTTACAACCAACTGAGCCACCTAGCCAGGGCAATGAACATTTTTTATATAAAAATTTGGAGCAAGATAAAGCCAAATCAAAAGTAAAATATCCCAGGAGGCACGACTGAGTCTTAAGCATGTTTCTTGTACCCAAAGAAGGTACATTGATAATGTAGATAATGAAGGGTGCATTATCATCTGAGCCTGCTGTATTTCAGACTGCTATAGAGCAATGACTTCTATGTGCCTTCTTTCCTATTTTAAATGGGCATGTCTATGGCATTAACTGTATTTGGTCAACCACTATCCCCATGCCGAGTTTGTGTGTGGGAGGAAGATAAATTGTCTCTTTGATCCACAGATCTTCATACTAAGAAGCATCTTATTTGAGGAATCCTATTCACACCTGGACCTGATTTAGATAATGAAATTCATGATTCAAAACAGCATAGTGTGACAAAACTATAGGAGTCGTAGGAGGGGCTGAGTATATTTTTGTACTAGAGAAGGAGAAGAACCACTGGAATTCAGAGCAAAGAATGTGGAAGTTAGTCTCCAGAGAACCCCCTAATTTCTACCAGTGAACCACACCTCTCAGTATTTACTCCTGTGTGATGAACACCTTTCACACTGAATCTCTGCTGATTTGTATATCCAATAGATTGCTGCAGAAATTATTTTTAAAACACTTGCATCTTCTGCATAGGTTTCTTAAAATGTTTACCATTGGATTGAGTTTTGGCCAAGATGGAGGCATAGGTAGAGAAACCCTTCAATTCCTTGTATAACCAAAAGGAGGATAACAACAAATCTAAAACCAATAAATGAGCAGAAGAACCAGAAAATGAAACTGCACAGAATTCTGACAACCAAGGAAATGAAATCAACCAGAATAACCAGGCTGGTAAGGCAGTGGACCATGCAGGATGACTCAGAAAAACTGCAGTGAGGAGGCAGACCTGGGTGGGCAGGGCAGGCTGAAGGTGAAATTGAGACTCAGAGTTGACTGTGGGCTATGGTGATTGCCACGGTGGGAGAAACTTCCAGTCTTACATAAGAGTCTGTTGGAAAGTGGGACAGAGACCAGCAGGTGAGCTGCACTGTTCCCTCTCTGGCCCCTCCCACACAGGCAGTGAAGCAGGTTTCCCTGCCCAGGTGAATACCGAAGACCCTGCCCCATTACAACTTATCAGATGTGCCAAGACAAAGAAATATGGCCCAAATGAAAGAACAGAGCAAAACTGCAGAAAGAGAACTAAGCAAGGAGGAGATAGCCAACCTATCTGATGGAGAATTTAAAGCCCTGGTAATCAAACTGCTCACAGATCTGATTGAGCTTGGTCAAAAAATAAAAAACCAAATGAAGAATACCCAAAGTGAAACAAAGCAAATTACTCAGAGAACCAACAGTAACAGGAAGGAAACCAGGACTCAAAGCAACAATTTGAAACAAAAGGAAAAAATAAACATCCAATTGGAACAAAATGAAGAAACAAGAATTCAAAAAAGTGAAGAGAGTTTTACAAACCTCTGGGACAACCTGAAATGTTCCAATATCTGAATTATAGCGGTGTCAGAAGGAGAAGAGGAGGAGCAACAAATTGAAAACTTATTTGAACAAATAATGAAGGAAAACTTCCCCAATCTGGCAAAGGAAATAGACTTCCAGGAAGCCCAGAGAATCTCAAAGAAATTGGACCCAAAGAGGGACACACCAAAGCATATCATCATTAAATTACCCAAGATTAAATATAAACAGAGAATCCTAAAAACAGCAAGAGGAAAGGAGTTACCTACAAAGCAGTTCCCATAAGGCTATCAGCTGATTTCTCAGAAGAAATCTTGAAGGCAAGAAGGGGCTGGAAAGAAGTATTTGAAGTCATGAAAGGCAAGGACCTACATCCAAGATTACTTTATCCAGGAAAGCTTTCATTTAGAACGGAAGGGCAGATAAAGTGCTTCTCAAGTAAAGTCAAGTTAAAGGAGTTCATCATCACCAAGCCCATATTATTTAAAATGTTAAAGGGACTTATCTAAGAAAAAGGTGATCAAAAATATGAACAGTAAAATGACAACATACTCACAACTATCAATGAATGAACCTAAAAGAAAAGAAAAACAATAAAAACAGAAACTAAGCAAACAACCAGAGCAAGAACAGAATCAGAAAAATGCACATCACGCAGAGGGAGTTCAGTAAGGGGGGAAGTGCGAAGGAGGAATAGGGGGGAAAAGGTACAAGGAAGAAGAAGTATAATTAGTAGGCATAAAATAGATGGAGAGAGATAAAAATGGTATGGAAAACAGAGGACTCAAATAACTTATATGTACAGCCCATGGACATGAACTAAGGGCAGTGATGCTGGAGGGTTGGGGGGGCAGGGTGGAGAGGGGTAAAGGGGGAAAAATTGGGAAAACTGAAATAGCGTAATCCATAAAAAGTACTTAAAAAATGCTTACCATTGGGATGTTCCACTTAAGCATCCAGATGCCATAATGTGAGAATTTGAAGGGTGGGACACATACAAAGAACAAGGGTAAGTTTGGGAAAACAACTCCAGCTGAGTTACTAGACAATAGCAAGTATCATCTTCCATGTAAATGAACAATGGTTGTATCCCAGTCAAGAGCTGACTGCCATAAAAGACTCAGAGCAAGGACCACCCATTTAAACTAAGTCAACTACAGAATCTCCAGAGGTGATAATAATTATTGTTTAAGCCAGGGGACAGAACATTTTTTTTGTAAAGGAGCATATAATAAATATTTTAGTCTTAGCACGCAGGTGGCATATCCTTCACTTAAATAAATAATTACTATAAAATGTAAGGATAATTCTTAGCTCACAAAGGTCACACAAAACAAGTCCAGGTTTGTCCCATGGACTATAATTTGTGAGCCCTGCTTCAGTCTACAAATACAGAGTGTTTTGTTACATTGGAAGAGATGAATACATATGTAATGGTGTGCACAAGAATTAGCATATATGTTTTTCAATAGAATAAGCTTCTAGAAAGTAAATATCATGTTTTAAATATCTATGTAATCCTCTTATCTGTGGCACAATGTGCATGTCTCAAGTATTCGTTACCCATAATTCTTTTTAATTATTAAACATGACTCAGTTATATTTCAAAATCTCCTTAAATATGTTCATAAATAAATCTTTGTATAACATACATGTAATATTTTAAAGATAAATTGACAAAAATATCCTGCTATTAGCAATTATTACCTTTGGGTTGACTTAGAATGCACCATATGGCAAAAAAGAGGAGGCCATCAATCACGCCACCATATGGATGAGCCTAAAAATACTATACTGAATGAAAGAATTCAAATGCAGATGATATTTTACAGTTCTGTCTTTATTAAATTTTCAGAGAAAGCAAATATAGAGAAAGAAAGCAGCTTAGGAGTTACCCAAGTTAGGATGGGATCAGAGTTAACTGCAAACTGATGTGAGAAAATTGGGGGGTTGATACAAGTGTTCTAAAACTAGAATACATTGATGACTGCCTAACTATGAGTATAAAGTTACTAAGATTACTGAATTTTATAATTAAAATGCATGAATTTTATGGTTGGTATGTAAATTAAATTATGCCTAAATTAATGTTTTAAGCATACTTATTCATATTTTCACTGTACTGATATCATAAAAAGGTCACATATCTTTGTGTAAATCTGAAAGAATAATAAGCATTAAAAAATATTTTTAGCGTCCAGATGATGGTGTCAGAGTCAATGGAGTTGCACTTACCTCCTCCCAGCCCCAAACTGGAAACATACACCGAAACAACCAACTGAAAATTCACTAAACAGAAGTCTTAGAATCAAGGATTTACAAAAGAAGCCACATTAACACTGGTAGGAAGGGCAGAATGGCTAGGAGGGTTTTTCCCATGCCCGTATGCCATGGCTAAGAATCCCTCAAATGTGAAAGTCCTCCCTGAGGAGCCTGGAGTCTAAACTCCAATCTGTGTGGAAGTAACAGAGGAAAGGAGGTGCTCATATAACATCTGGAGCCCCCTGACATAGCCAGGTGACCTCTTAAAAGACCAGCACACATAATCTTTGTAGCCACTTTTCTTGGGATCCTACAGAGGAAGGACAAGTAACCTCAAACCTAGCACCAGTGCTGAGTTTAAATCAGTATCAATCTAGTGAACACTACTGGTCTCTATCTGGTGAGTCACTGAGAGCCTCCTGTAAGCAACTCATGTACTACCACAGGCCCTTTCAGCAACCGAGCCTAACAGGCAGCTAACAAGAGCAGAGCTTGGAAACTCTTGCTGACCTGTTCCCAGGCTTTGTACTGGTGAAAACTGACCTTGGTGCATAGCTGTACCCCTTCTATTCACACCCAGGCACAGCAGAGGCAGCTGTGAACTGTGGATCTCTTTGTAGCTCCAAAAAGGTAGCCTAGGGTCCATCACTGGCAGCACCTGACATTGATGGACACTGGTTCCCCTCCCTAGAAGCCCCAGAACCAAAACAAGTGGTTCAAGACATATCAAAGCATGGCCTAATTAGCTTCACAAGTGGCATACACAAAAAGAGATGTTCACAGACACCCAACCTTGTTGGGAGCTCCCAGAAGACTGTCAGCTGGTTTCTCAACAGAAACATTTCAGACCAGAAGGGAGTCACATAAAATATTCAAGGTAATGAAAAGCAAGAACCTAAACCAAAACTACTTTGCCCAGCAAAGCTATTATTTAAAATTGAAAGAGAAATAAAGAGCTCCTAAGACAAGAAAAAGCTAAAGAAGTTTATTACCAACAACCTAGTATTATAAGAAATGTTAAAGTGTCAGAAAGAAGAACAAGAAGGAGAAGAAGAACAAGGAGGAAGACAAAGAAGAAAAGGAAAAAACAGAAAAACATAGTTATAAACAATAAAATGTTAATAAATACATACCTATCAATAATCACCTTAAATGTAAATGAATTAAATACTTCAAAGAAAAGACATAGGGTAGCTGAAAAGATAACAAAAAGGATATATATATATATATATATATGCTGTCTATAAGAGACCCACCTTAGAACTGAAGACACACACAGACTGAAAATAAATACATGGAAAAGGACATATATGTCATGCAAATGGAAGCAAAAAACAAAAGCTGGTGTAGCAGTACTTTAAAACAAACAAAAAAACTATAATAAGAGATAAAGAAGAACATTACATAATGATGAATGAATCAGTCCAACAAGAGGATATAACCCTCATTAACATAAAAGCACCCAACATAAAAGCAGCTAAATACATAAAAAAAATTTGATAAACATAAAGGGAGAGATCGACAGTATTACAGTCATAGCAGGGGACATTTTTATGTTAAATAATTGGATTTTATTTTATATTTCTTTCCTTTTAAAATTGTTGTTCAAGTACAGTTGTCTCCATTTTCTCCCCACTGCTCCTCCCAAGCCATCCACTCCTCTCACCCTCTATCCTACCACCCTTGTCTTTGTACATGTGTCCTTTATATGTGTTCCTTGACAACCTTTCCCCCCTTTTCTCCTATTATCCCTTCCCACCTCCCCTCTGGTTACTGTCAATTTGTTGATAGTAGGGGATTTTAACACTTCATTAACATAAGTAGATCTCCCAGACAAAAATTCAATGAGGAAACAGGAGCTTTAAATGATACATTAGACTAGATGGATTTGATTGATGTTTTCAGAGCTTATCACACCAAGCAAAAGAATATACATTTTTTTCAAGAGTTCAAGGAATATTTTCTAGAAAAGACTACATGTTAGGGCACAAAACAAGTCTCAATAAATTTAAGAAGATTGAATTCATATCAAACATCTTCTATGACTGCAAGCACCTGACCACATGGCCTGGCTGCTGCCTGTCAGGCCCCAGCAGCAAGGCAGCAAGGAGGAGTGCTCAGGCCCAGGCTTGCAGCCCTCCACCCAGAGGCACCTCCCACCTGACCCCTGCACCCAGAGCCCTGCAGGGCAGACTAGTTCTCTAAGAGGAGATGCCCCACAGAGGAGAGCTGCAGGGATCAGGGAGTCCGAAGTCCCTGGAAAGACTTAACTCAGTGGGGGTGCTGAACTACCCTGAAGGGGCTCTGAGAGTCTGTAGCACCTAGGATAGCAAAGACTGAGAAGGTGGTGTGTGAGTTTCCTCTAATTGGTGCACATCAAGGACAGTACAACCCATGGATTGAAGGTGTAGGCTGGGTGCCAAAGGGCACTGGGGACCCAGCAGCAAACTGAGGAACTGGGCTGGGGGTGGGGCAACAGCGAAGAGTGTAGCTCAGGAAGGGAGAAAAGTGAAATCAATCCCTCCTCACCCTGCTGCAGCTAGGAAAACCAGCAGAACTGCCTCGGCCAGTTTAAAGCCAGCAGAAGGCTTTGTTTTTTAAATTTTTTAAACTCCTTCTTCCTTTCTTTCCACCTTTCTTTTTTATTCCTTCTTCCTTCCCTTTTTCTTAATTCCCACAAGAGAGACAATAAAACCTGAAGCTGTGAATAGACCAGAGTTAGACCCAAAGATGGATCACCCCAACAACTAAAACAGTGAGATAAATTTCACTTTGCTACTCCAAAGAACTTGCAAGTTATTGTATATTTGTATTATTGCTATTTTCATTATTCTTACATCTTTTATTTTCTTAGTATTTTTGTATTTCTCTTCTTTCTGTTTGTTCTTCTTCAGTTGGTTTGTAAATTGCATTGTTTGACTGTTATAATTATTGCTCCATTACTATTGTAAATAATTGTCATTCCATACAATTGCAAATACTACAGAGCACCCCTCCCGAATCTTAGCCCAGTTCACTGTTTCCTGAACTTTATTACTGTGGTGGTGAACTCTATTCTCTTACATACTACACCTATTTTCTATCCTTACTCTCAGTTTACCTCATAATCTGACCCTCCACTGGGTCAGAGGTCAAAGGTCACTGCTTTCTAGGTCCAACTCACAATCCTTCCCCACTCCTGACTAGAGTCTTATCTTTTTCCCATCCTTTCTAAAAAATGGCTAGTTGAGTGAAATATCATGGTTAATGCTATACATATCCTAAAGATCTCCTATCTCTTCTCTATGGGTTGGTATTTTAAATACCATAGAATATACTCCCACTGTCTTAAACCATTTTGCCCTCCCCCTCCAACTGATCACAAAAAAGAGTAAGTGGGAGCTGTGACCACCAGGATACCTGCTGGAAGAAGAAACCCACCAACAAAGGAACCACCAACAGATAACAATGGAGGAAGGTGAAGGAGGGAGAGGAAGCCATATTAACTTCAATCCAGGACTGATCTGGAGATACGACTAAATGGTGAAGAAATTACCCAGAACCAACAACAGAACAAGAGTGACAGAGAATCCTCAGAACCTTGTACGCACAGGACAATCAACTTCAACACAACCTGTCCACACCTGCACAACAGAATACAAGACATGGTGGATGGAGTGACCCTCAGTTAACCAGCTGGAGGGAAGGACCTACCAAGGAGGTAGGTCCAAAGACCCAACAACAATCAAAACATGAAGACATACAGAGCCAACATAAATGATAGCACAAGACCAGTGAGCTCAGGAGATTAATGAGACTGCACCACTGAATCTCATAGATGTTCTACAATAGACGTTTACACCAGAAACCCAAAGAGTCAGAACAGATCAATTTAAGAAGCAATGGCTAACAAGAAGAGTCTCACAAACAATGGGAAAACAAAGAAACAATAAGCAAATGAAGGAAAAGCAAGAAGCCTCAGAAAGAATGCTAAATGAAATAGAGGTAAGTCAACTATCAGATATTGAATTGAAAGGAATGGATATCAGGAATCTCAATGAGCTCACAGAGAATTACCAAAAACTACAGGGAAACTACAATGAACTCAGTGCAAATTATATCAACATGAAAAAGGAAATAGAAACTATCAATAAGCCCCAAGAGGAAATGAAGAATACAATTTCTGAACTGAAGAACAGAGTAGAAGGAATCAAATGTAGGCTAAATGAAGCAGAGGATCAGATCAGCAAGCTGGAAGAAAAGGTAAGAAGAAAACACCTAGAAAGAGCAAGAAAAGAAAGGGTCTCAGAAAGACTGAAGAAAGGTTAAGGAAAATGCAGGACAACGTGAAACATAATAATATCCATATAACAGGGATACCAGAAGGAAAAGAAGAAGAGCAAGGGATAGAGAACTGTCTGAAAAAGTAATGATGGAAAACTTTCCTAATTTGATGAGAGGAAAAGTCACACAAATACAGGAAACACAGAGAGTGCCAATCAAGAGGAACCCAAAGAGGCCCACTTCAAGACACATCATAATTAAAATGGCAAAATTCCAACACAAAGAGAGAATCTTAAAGGCAGCAAGGGAGAAACAGACAGTAACATACAAGGGAGCCCCGAGAAGCCTTGCAGCTGACTTCTCAGTGGAAATGCTCCAAGACAGAAGAGAATGGCAAGAAATATTCCAAGTAGTAAGAACCAGAGGCTACTTTACCCAGCAAGGTTCTCAATTAAGATGAAAAGCCAAATAAGGAGCTTTTCAGACAAAAGAAATGTAAAAAAATACACCTCCACCAAACCAGCTCTGCAAGAGATGCTAAAGGGACTGCTTTAAGAAAAGGAAGGAGTATGGTGTAAGTTGGTGCTCAAGTTTCATTTTTTTGCACATAGCTGTCCAGTTCTCCCAACACCATTTGTTGAAGAGGCTATATTTACTCCATTTTATGTTACTGCCCCCTTTGTTGAATATTAGTTGCCCGTAGAGACTTGGGTTTATTTCTGGGCTCTCTGTTCTGTTCCATTGGTCTATGTGCCTGTTTTTATGCCAGTACCAGACTGTTTTGATTATAGTGGTTTTGTAATACAGTTTGGTACCAGGTATTGTGATTTCTCCTACTTTGTTCTTCTTTCTCAAAATTGTAGCTGCTATTCAGGGTTGTTTATGGTTCCATATAAATTTGAAGTGTTAAATATAAGCCATGACACCATTAAAATCCTAGAGGAGAACATTGGCAGGAAAATCTCAGATATTTCACTCAGCAACATTTTTACTGATATGTCCCCTAGCACATGGGAAATAAAGGAAAGAATAAACAAATGGGATCTCATCAAAATAAAAAGCTTCTGCACAGCTAAGGAAAACAGTATTAAGACAAAAAGAGAACCAACTGTTTGAGAAAACATATTTGCCAATGATACCTCAGACAAAGGTTTAATCTCCAAAATATACAAAGAACTCACATGACTCCACTCTAAGAAGACAAGCAACCCAATTAAAAAATGGGCAAAGGACTTGAACAGACACTTCACCAAGTAGGACACACAGAGGATCCAGAGACACATGAAAATATGTTCAATATCTCTAGCTATCAGAGAGATGCAAATTAAAACCACAATGAAATACCACTTTATACAAGTCAGAATGGCTATCATAAACAAAGAAACAAACAACAAGTGCTGGAGAGGTTGTGGGGAAAAGGGAACCCTAGTTCACTGTTGGTGAGATTGCAGACTGGTGCAACCATTGTGGAAAATAGTATGAAATTTTCTAAGGAAACTAAAAATAGATCTGCCTTTTGACTCAGCAATTCCACTGCTAGGAGTATATCCTAAGAACTCTGAAACACCAATGCAGAAGAACCTATGCACACCAATGTTCATAGCAGCACAATTTACAATAGCCAAGAGTTAGAAGCAACCTAGGTGCCCATCAGTAAATGAATGCATCAAAAAACTATGGTACATTTACACAATGGAATTCTATGCAGCAGAAAGAAAGAAGGAGCTCCTACCCTTTGCAACATCATGGATGGAACTGTAAAGCATTATGCTGAGCAAAATAAGCCAGGCAGTGAAAGACAAATACCATATGATCTCACCTTCAACAGGAAGCTAAACAACAGAACAAACAAGCAAGCAAAATATAACCGGACACTGAAATACAGAACAGACTGACAGGGACCAGAGAGGAGAGGAGAGAGAATTTCAGGGGAAAAGGGGAAGGACTCACATGAACAAGTATAAAGGACACATGGACAAAAACTAAGGGAGGGGGGGTTGGAATAGGAGGGATGTGGGGAGCATGGGGGGTGGGGCTGGGATGGGAGTAAAAGACAGAAAACTGTACTTGAACAATAATTAAATAAATTTTTTAAAAAAGAAAAGAAAAGGAAGAACAGTGAAAAAGAGAGGAATGCAGGCAGGAAAAAATGGCAATGAATAAGTACCTATCAATAATAACCTTAAACATAAATGGGTTAAATGCTCCAATCAAAAGGCATAGAGTAGATATATAAATAAGAAAACATGAACCACACATATGTTGCCTTCAAGAGACCCACCTCAGAACAAAAGACCTGCACAGACTGAAAGTGAAGAGCTGGAAAAAATATTCCAAGTAAATGGACAGGAAAAAAAGCTGGTTCTTTGAAAAGATCAAAAAAATTGACAACCCTCTAAGCAGACTATCAAGAAAAAAGAGGAAGGACCCAAATAAACACAATTGTAAATGAAAGCGGAGAGATAACAACTGGTATCACAACGTTCGGAACTGCCCTGCCTGGTTTCAAAAGCTGTAACCCCCTTTGGCTAAGGCTGAGTAAGCAACCTTCAGACCATAAGCCACTAAGGAGACAAAGCTTATCTCCCTGGCAGGGGCACCACCTCTGCTCCTTTTACTTCACTCTGCTGGCCCCCAATGCTTGATTAATTAGCCAAAGATTCTCCAAGGGGGTAATGACCTAAGACAGGCACGTGAAAGACAAATACCATATGATCTTACCTATAAGTAGATCCTAATCAACAAAACAAACAAGCAAGCAAAATAGAACCAGAGATATTGAAATAAAGAACAAACTGACAGCCACCAGGGGTGAGGCAAAGGGGGACAATCAGGTTAAGAAGAGGAAGGGACAGGTATAAAGAACCCAAAGAAAATGGGGAGGAGGGAGGATTTAAGGTGGGTGGCTGGGGTGGGTAGGGCAGAAGGGAGTAATGGGGGGAAATGGAGACAACTGTGATTGTATGATAAAAAAGTAAATGATAAAATAGCAGAGATCATATTCATAATGAATGTTCAAAACAATTTTATCTCAGGAGCCTTGGGTAAGATTAACAAGCCCTAAAAGCTGCAAATTATTTCTTGTAATAACAAATCATAAATATACAGAAAATACAAAAAAATCAGCAGTGAATAATAGAAAAGTAAAGATAGAGTTAAAACTTAGTTTCTCATGCCCTGGCTGGTATAGCTCAGTGGATTGAGCATGGGCCTGTGAACCAGAGGATCGTGGTTCAATTCCCAGTCAGGGTACATACCTGTGTTGTGGGCCAGTTCCCAGCAGGGGATGCAGTTCCCAGCAGGGGGCACATGAGAGGCAACCATACATTGATATTTCTCTCCCTCTCTCCTTCCCTTCCCCTCTAAAGATAAATAAAATAAAAAATCTTTTAAAAAAAACTTAGTTTCTCATTAAATAGCATTCTCAAATCTACTGAAGTCATTATTATCAGACCTGTGTTCCTTGTTCATATGGAATGAAGGTCAGATTCTCTGCCTGCTTGCTATTCAAAATTATTGTCAATAGAGGTATCTACATGCTTCATTAATATTGCCTCACTTTGATCTCTTCTTCTTTACACCACTATTCCCACAATATATTTAGTGATCTTCTAACATTTTTAGCTTTGTTCATTGTTTTTTAAATTTCTTTTCTTTTAAAAAATTTGTATTTGTTATTGTTCAAGCACAGTTGTCTCCACTGATGACCCATCCACCCCTACCTCCCACCCTCAGTCCTACCCACATTTGGCTTTGTCCATGGTTTATACTTCTTCCTTGACAATTCTTTCCCCTCTTTTCCCTGTTATCCCCACCCCTTGCCCTCTGGTTACTATCAACTTGTTCTTTATTTCAATGTCTCTGGTCACATTTTTCTTGCTTGTTTGTTTTGTTGATTGGGTTACACTAATAGGTGAGATCATGGCTCACTGCCTGGCTTATGACTCCACTCCAGGAAAACAAATAAAACAATAAAAAATGGGCAAAGGACCTGAACAGATACTTCTCCAAAGAGGACATACAGAGGACCCAGAGACATATGAAAGGATGCTCAGCACCACTAGCCATCAGAGAGATGCAAATCAAAACCACACTTTACACTGGTGAGAATGGCCATCATAACCAAATCAACAAACAAGTGCTTACCAGGTTGTGGGGAAAAGGGAACCCTATCACACTATTGGTGGGAGTATAAACTGGTGCAGCCACTGTGGAAACAGTATGGAATTTCCTCAGAGACCTAAAGATGGATCTGCCTTTTGACCCAGCAATTCCACTGCTGGGATTATACCCTAGGAACCCTGAAACACCAATTCAAAAGAACCCATGCACCCCAATGTTCATAGCAGCACAATTTACAATAGCCATGTGCTGGGAGCAACCTATATGCCCCTCAGTAGATGAGTGGATCTAAAAACTATGGCACATTTGCACAATGGAATACTATGCAGCAAAAAGAAAGAAGGAGTGCCTGCCCTTTGTGACAGCATGAATGGAACTGGGGAGCACTATGTTAAGTGAAAGATAAATACCATATGATCTCACCTATAAGAGGAATCTAGTCAATAAAACAAGCAATCAGGGTACAACCAGAGGCATTGAAATAAAGAACAAAATGACAGTAGCTAGAGAGGAGGCGGGAGAGGGTTAATGGGGAAAAATAGGACAAGGACCATCAAGGAACATGTATAAAGGACACATGGACAAAGCCAAAAGGGGTGGGTTCAAGGGTGGGAGGTGGGGATGGGTGAGGTGCGGGGGGTATGGAAGGGAGAAAATGGAGACAAGTGTATTCAAACAACAACAACAACAACAAAACATGTACACACACTGTCTCACAATTATTATTACATTAACAATATGGAAACTAAGTATAAAAAGTTTACTCCAGTTCACATACCTCAATATATACTCAAGGTCACTCAAGAATCAAAATCATAAGTAGAACTTAGACCTCAGGAAATCTATGTCACTCTTACAGTGTACTGACGAATTTCCAAATTATCTAAATACCACATACAGCAATTTTACTGAGCTACCTCATTAATCAGAATAACATATCTAAGGGAAGTTACAGAATGAGGAAATAAAATTGTATGATTTCTTAAATCTAACTTTCTGGGTGAACACTTCCATTGACTCCATGTATTATACATGCTGTAAGGAAAAACACTGGCAGCACTTGAATGAATTTTTAATATATTCTGAAACTACATAGAGCTATTTCACACAAAAATGGTCAGCATGAGAGAAGCCTTGCACCTGAAGGGAGTCAGAACTTGACAGTGATTTCAAGGGGCTTCTGCTGCCTTGAGCTAGACCCATAGTGTTCAGAGTTAAAGGAAAACCGTTTAACCTGCAACATAGATTTTTAACATCTGATGAAAAGCTGAAAAATACCCATCTTGTACAAGGGTGATCAACTAATGAAATTACTATTTCATCAAATTTTCACACTAAAGATCCTAAAGCAAAAACATCATGATTTTGGAAACTGAAGGTAAAATTCTCCTTGTCTGCATAAAGGTGAATTGGATGACATTCCATGTCAGAGTGGTCTGTCTTTGGCACAAAAGATGTGAGATGCATACAAATTAAAAGACTCACCAGAACTTATACAAAATGCTGCTTCATGTGAGGGGATATTTGGAAATGGTGTAGTAACAAAGTAGTTTTACTTCAATTTATATTGATACTGTCAAGTAGGAGACACTGTGGATCTTGTGACAAGTATGATGAAAATTGCTTTCCCTTATATACATTTTTACCAAATGTATGACACTTTTTTTACTTTAATAATTTAGATGACCTGTTATTGGTTACTCACTCATTTTTCACAGTGAATACATACCCTCTTGAGAAAACCAATCCGTATTAGATGCTTTTGTGCATTTAAAAAATATGTTGCCAATAAAAATGGATTATGTGATTGCACTCCTTTGTGTATATATGCCTTTTTATTTCAGCTGAAATTCTTTCTTTTCATAATTCCACTGAACATCATATCATTTGAAAGACAGACAAATCCCTGTGACTGGCTCTCTATATTTCACTAGACCTGCCCAGGGCTGACCTTTTCAAGGCTAATCTGCTAATTGTATAGCAAATGCTTTACTCAGCAGATTCCTTTACATCTTGTCATCCAGAGAACTGAATACATGGGTGATTATCATAGAAAGGTTTCCTTCACAAAGTTATAGGTTAGCATCTTTTAGGAGAGTAAACATTCTTCAACTGGTCCACTAGAATTCCTTTTTTTTTTTTACTATATTTTATTTTATTTTATTTTAATATATTTTATTGATTATACCATTACAGTTGTTCTATTCCCCCCTTCATTCCCCTCCACCCGCACACTCCCTCCCCCACCATTCTCCCCCCCTTAGTTTATAACCACGTGTCTCAAGTTCTTTAGATTCTATATTTCCCCCACTATTCTTGCCCTCCCCCCTATCTATTTTCTACCTACCATCTATGCTATTTTCTGTGCCTTCTCCCCCCTTCTCCCCCTCCCACCCCCCTATTTCTAACCCTCCATGTGTTCTTCATTTCTATGGTTCCACTCCTGATCTAGCTGTCCTCTTGGTTTGCTTTTGTTTTAGGTGTGGTTGTTAATAACTGTGTGTTTGCTGTCCTTTCACTGTTAATATTTTTCATCATCTCTTTCTTATATAAGTCCCTTTAGCATTTCATATAATAAGGGCTTGGTGATGATGAACTCCTTGAACTTGACCTTATCTGAGAAGCACTTTATCTGTCCTTCCATTCTAAATGAAAGTTTTGCTGGATAAAGCAATCTTGGCTGTAGGTCTTTGGATTTCATGACTTGGAATACTTCTTTCCAGCCCCTTCTTGCCTGTAAGGTCTCTTTTGAGAAATCCGCTGACAGTCTGATGGGTACTCCTTTGTAGGTGACTGTCCCCTTATCCCTTGCTGCTTCTAGGATTCTCTCCTTCATTTTGGTCTTGGCTAATGTAATTATGATGTGCCTTGGTGTGTTCCTTCTTGGGTCCAACTTCTTTGGCACTCTCTGAGCTTCCTGGATTTCCTGGAAGTCTATTTCCTTTGCCAGACTGGGGAAGTTCTCCTTTATTATTTGTTCAAATACGTTTTCCACTCGTGGCTGTTTCTTTCCCCCTTCTGGTACCCCTATAATTCAGATGTTGGAATGTTTAAAGATGTCCTGGAGGTTCCTAAGCCTGTCCTCATTTTTTTGAATTCTCATTTCTTCATTCCTTTCTGGTCGGATGTTTTGTTCTTCCTTCTGGTCCATTCCATTGATTTGAGTCCCAGTTACCCTTCCATCACTATTGGTTTCCTGGACATCTCCCTTCATTTCAATTAGTTTAGCCTTCATATGTTCCTCTAATTTGTGACTTTGTTCCTCTAATTTGTGACTATAATCTACCAGTTCTGTGAGCATCCTGATAAATAGTGTCCTGAATTGTGCTTCTGAGAGGCTGGCAATTTCTGGGTCGCTTAGAGTTATTGGCTCTCGGACTTTGAGTTCTTCTTGTGCCATCTTTCGGGTTGTTCGTGCCTGTTCCATAGCAGGATCAGAGCCCTAAAGTGTTCACTACAACAGGGCAACTCAGTCGCTGGGTTGTGACGTTGTATGTGGGGGCGGGGTCAAAGAGGGACAGTGGCTCTCACTGGTATTGCAGGGCAACTAAGTCGCTGGGTTATGACGCTGTATGTGGGTGCGGGGTCAAAGAGGGACTATGGCGTCCTGTCCGCTGCCTGCCGCCACAGCCCTCACCGGTGCCGCAGTTGCTGCCGTCACCAGGCCCATGCGTTTCGTCCCACTGCACGCGAGTGTGCCACCGCCGTCAGCCCTCGCCCTCTGGGACCTGCGTGGTCTGTCTCACTGTGCGCGAATATGCGCCCGCGGTCTGCCCCGCACCCCAACTGGTTCCCGTCTGCCTGCGCGCCTGGGTCGGGGGCCCTGTCCTGCCCGACCCTGCTCGCTGCTGGCTCCGCCTCTCTTGCCGTCTCCTTTGAAGGGTTAGATGTAGTTGGACTTCCGTATAATTCAATTTTCTGTCCTTTGGTTGTGTCTTTGTTTCTCCAAACCTTTGTTTTCTTCAAACTTGATTGTGGGAGAAGGCACAGTGTTTCCACCTATGCCTCCATCTTGGCGGAAGTCCTGGTCCACTAGAATTCTGTCTGCTTGTCTGTCTGGCAAATTACATATGTATCTAAAATTGGCTTGGTGTTAAATCTAATCTGTGAGGATTTCATACTAAAAAAATCCAGGATTTCTCAAGTAAAATGATCAATTGATAACATTTGAAAATTTACAATATTTCTAAGTTATCTATTGGGCTTAAGCACTCTTGACAATAATCACATTTCTAATAACTGGCATCAAAAATTCTTTTAATTATCCAGAAAAAAGTTTAAATGTTATGTATGTCACTAAAAGATACCTTTTATTTAGAGCTTCAAGAATGTTTAAACTTTCCTCTTTCCATTATAAAGTTGCCAATTTAACAGTTGGTAATTTTTGACTATAATGTTGAGTCTCATTTCGTGTCTGTGTGCAATCAGTGTACCACAGGGTAGCCTGATAAAAAGTCCTTTTGTGGCTCATATTCTTTCCTTCTTAACTCTTATTACATCGTTTGCTGCTAAGAGTCTTGGTTTCTTCATCTATTTTTCTCTGAATTATGCTTGTATCTCATTAGGAAGCAGCTGGAAGCCTGTGAGTAACAAAATGGACTATTACACCAGCAGAACAAAGCTATGTCTCTCAAAATGCTTTTTTTTGACTGAAGAATATGGCAAATAAATGCTATTTAAGTAGCATTTATTTAATAGCAATTAAATAGATATTCAGACCCTATATAAAGTTTTAATATAGACTGAATGCCTTTTTAAAAATTTTAATTATTGTTAAAGTACAGTTTTTTGTCTTTTACTCGCATCCCAGCCCACTGAATGGCCTTTTAAATCTGACCTGTTAATTTTTCATGGAGTGTGTCAGTGATACCAAATGTAAAACCAATGGTAAACTTTTGCTTATTGCTCTTTTAGCTTCCCAACAAATACTTTCTTTTTAGGAAGCATGGACTTAACTCTAAGCCAAAAGAAACAAGCAAAAGCATATATATTAAATGAAGAGGATTAAGAAGCAATACTAGAAATCAAAACTAAAAATACATGTATAAGAAATGTTAAACAGGAGAGATTTATACTATATTGTTTACTATAACAGCATTCTAAGCTATGAACAATTCATTAGACCGCAAGAGTATGCCAGTCAAGCCATCAACGTGAAGTAAAGCAAAAGCCCTCTTTCTTTGAGTTAAGAAATATTAAAAAGTCAACCGATGGTGGGAATAAAGAGAGAAGATCATCATTGTTTCAATCAAGTTATGTGAAGATAACATAAAAGCTGTCCTGAAGAGAATACTTGTTGCATATAAAACACCTGTATTTTTTATATATGTGGGCTGCACAGCCTGCTACCTTAACTTTATGACTTTTCAGTTGCTGTTTTATTAATGTGACTATGCTTTGTCCTCACCCCTAGGCTGCAAGCTGTTTGAGGGGTTGTAGAACCAATAATAGAGTTGAACTTTATTTCTCCCACTATGTAGTGAAAGAAATGTTTATGCAATACTTTTAATAAAAACAGTTTGCACATTAAGTAGTAAATCTTGCTAAATATCAATAGACTGTTTTGTGTACAGGTCAAGTAACAACTTGCAGGTGTGTCAGCTTCTAAAGTTCCCTGAACGGGAGGAATCTGATTACATTAACTGCACTAGAACCTCCTTTTGTTCTATACTCTTATAACTGGATTCCTCAAAATATCTGTATTGTCAAAAAACACATTTCAAACACAGCTATTTCAAATTATCTGCTACAAAAGCAAGAAGGCTCTGAGTAAACCCAGCACTTCAAACTGATATGATTTGCCCAGGTAAGAATGGCGTGTTTTCCCTATCACTGCAAGGACGGGCTTTGCATACTCTGACAACACTTTGTCCTTCTAAACAAAGCCCACAGGCACTCCAACAAGGGCTACATTGTGAGAGCACCAGCATTTTTCAAAAGAGGTTCTATTTCCAGATTGCCAACCTGTTACCACAAGTCATAGCCTACATGTACAAAAGATGTTTCTAAATAATCAGTTGTTTTACATATTGCTTACTTTATAGAAAATAATTCTGCTGGACATGTATTATTTTCCTGATCTAAAAAAGGTCACAATTCATGAACAACTGATTACATTAACTCTCTTACATCAGATTAAAAGTAATAAAACTATTTTGAAAAAATCCATCATCTCAACATTAATATTTAACAAGATTACTTAAGACAAATGTTTCTTCTTTTCTAGTAAACTAATTTCTCTTTTTTTTTCAAGATTTTATTTATTTGTTTTTAGACAGGAAGGGAAGGAGAGAAATATCAATGTATGGTTGCTTCTTGTGAGTCCCCTGCTGGGAACTGGCCTGCAATCTAGGCATGTGGCCTGACTGGGAATCGAACCGCGATCGTGTGGTTCACAGGCCCGCGCTCAATCCACTGAGCTACACCAGCCAGGCCTAATTTCTCTTTTTTTAATTGTTGTTTAAGTACAGTTGTCCTCATTTTCCCATCACCATTTTCCCCTGCCCCACCCACCCCCATCTTGTATCCTAAACCCTACCCCTCTTTGGCTTTGTCCATGGGTCCTTTATCCATGCTCCTTGACAACCCTTCCCCTTCTTTCCCTGATTGCATTCCAAGAGAAACAGCAAAATTAAGAAACATTTGTCTGATTGAAAAGAAAAATGTTTCTTAATTTTGCTATTTCTCTTGAAATGCAGTCATGGTATCAGATCTGAGAAGCATTGCTTTCCTGCCTTACTAAACTATTACAAAATATAACATCATAATTTTCTGTCTTCCCCATCACCAACATGTATAGGCTATATCAGAACTGATTTTCCCTAGCTCTGTGCTCCAGGCAGTGTATGACCCTGGTGGCACATGCAATAATCCAAAGTGTTAATTGAGAGGGCAGAACCCAGGGCATTGCAATTTGGCACCTCCGAAAGGTCCAGATGCTGATGCAGTGTGGGGACACTCTCTACTCACCCATTAGCATTCTATCATCATCACTCATGAATGACGAGCAGTGTTATTTTCCAAAACTTACTTTATAAAAAAAATCAAATTGTCTCAGACATGGCAATTAAGTGAGTCTACATTTGCACATAAACCTAATGCACTAATTGGCTTGTTGATTTGCATCTTCAAATAGCCTCTACACCTGTTTCTCAATGTGTGAAACAAATAATTACCTTTGCCTCCAACTCATTTTAATGAATTTTATGAGAAGACTCACAGCAGGTTACTTTTTTTAGAGTTCCGGATTTTCAAGGCACAGATTTTCATTGAATACATCAACTGTGTTTGGTTTTTAAAAAGGCCTTTAATGGAAATAATTGAAAGCACACTATCTTCTGGACCAGGGAGGAGGAAATGGAGAAAGAGGAGCAACAAGGAGAGGGAGATAATATTTTACATCAAGAGAGGACTTTCAAAACTATGTCAAAATGCTTTCTGAGAAAATGGATGTGAATTTACTACCTGAATGAGTGTGACCCCATCTATCACCTTCCAATGAATGATAGATTGTTCAATACAAGATGTTTGCTTTTTCTATATTCCTGTATTTGACACTTAAAGACAGAAAAACATAGAAACTCTTCAAAGACTAACCTTTTACAACAGCAATTGCTTCTGAAATATGTGTGAGTAAGAGGAAGAAAGCTGAAGAGACTATTTTCTGGAAAATTGTGTAGTATTTTATAAGGAAACTAGATCAGAGATATTTCACTTACTTCAGATAAACTTGAAATTATGAGTACCATGCATATAACACTAAGTTAAATAACATTAATTATATTTTATAGTCATTTCCAAGAGGATTGGTTTTAAATGGCTATGGGAAGATACTTTTTATCTTATAATATCAGTGAGAAGATCCAATGAAAATCAATATAATTATACAAAATCAGTGGAATTGGCACAAATAATTTTTTCAGATTCAATGATGACTTCATAAATATATGTAGTGTTAACAGAATCTGGACCTCGATGCTTTTAACTCTGAAATTTAGTTTCTATAAGAGATGTTTCCAATGATACTTTTCTAAGAAGTTGAATTTCTTTCAGATTTTATGCCATGTTTTGTGGCATAAACATACATGTTTCATGTATGTTTTGCTCTTGGGTTTTTTCTTTTTAAATGAAGTTTCTGAGGACTCCCATATAATAGTAAAATACCAGTAAAATATAACATTATTTTTAGCTAAAGATCTAACAGATTCAAACATGAATGCAGTGGAAAACTTTTACAAAAAATTAAATGCTAAAAACTATCGTCTTAGTTCAAATTCCCTTGCTCGAAATACCTGAGATAAGAACTGGGGTGAAAGTGATTTATTTGGGAAACAATCTCAGAAAGAATGGGGAGAATGAGACAAAGAGCAAGAAAAATGAAGTGTGCTTACTCGGGTGGCAATCTCTGGGGACAGCTGGGTCTCAGTCCACCAGGAGCCCTTCTGAGGAAGGTGCCTCATATGCGGGAGGTGCCTCAGATTTGTCCCTCAAAGGAGAGAAGACTGGGGCCTTCATCGACCAGACTACCCTTCTTCATTGGGAAAGAGTTACTTCAGAGGGTGCTGCAACACCCACAGAATTACCCAGGCTGAGCAAACCCTATTGTTTCAGGGAAAGACCCCAGGCAGAAAATCATGGTACAGTGTGGGTGCTTGGAGTGCAGTATTGGTGTGCCCTGGGACCGAGCACCCAGCTGCAGCTGAAATCAGAGGTGGCCAGTGAAGCCAGGCTCAAGGGGCATCCACAGCAACCACTAAACTCCAAACAGATCCTTACATGTGTATTTAAGCAGCAGTAAGGCATTAGTAAAAGAATTTGGGATAAAAGATATTCCGAACTTTGAACTCAGATCTGTATTTGAAGGAGTCCCTATCCGATTCTGTTCAGCAATGGGGAAATTCATCAGTCTTCTTGGGGGATGACGTAGCCATCTTCTCAGGATGCAGTTAGGATTAAATGCATTAAGGTGTAAGAAATATCTGACACACGACGAGTCCATAAGTGATGGCTATTATCGCCTTGCCCCACCTAGAGTGAAAACATCACATTTATTTAACATGATTTTTAGTCACTGATGCTGTTATGGGTTTTTCTGATGTCAGGACGTTTCCTTTGCTCAGCTTGCTCATTTTCTGTTTGTAGATACAGGTCATCACTGTGCTAGAGAGAGTGTACTCTACCGCAGTTCATTACCAAGCTATCAGGCTTTATAGATTTCATTGTAACTATTAGTCACTCAGGAAAGATTTCTTTAACTCCCTAGACTAGGGTAAGCACCTTAAAAGAGACTACTGAATCTCTTAATAAGTCTTCTTTCATAATACTTAAGGTATGTGTTGCTAATTACATGTATTTATGCTAAACTTTAAGTTCTATGGCAAAGGGAAATGTCCACCTTGTTTTCAGGACTCTCAATTAATATTTCTTAAATTGTATTAACATATATATTAATCCTATACTTGGCAAATTCAGCAAATTCAATAGTCTTTACTCCTCAGCTTTATCTCACGGCAGAAATCATGTGAAATCCTGGCTACTAAGAACACTTACAGTATTATATGTGTTGGCAATAATACAAGTTTTATTGCCAAAAGTGGATCTGGGAATAATTTTTATTTTGACTCTAGAGGCCACACTTAGAATTACGCTTGTATTTATCACCATTATTCTTCCACATGCATCTGCCTAGCTCACCACGGAGCCCCTGTCTCCCTCCACTAGGGCAGATAAAGGGAGAAAAGGTGGTCAAGAACCAAAGTGAGCACAGGCACCAAAATTTAAGTAGAAAAGGGATGCTGAGTGGGAATTTCTGCTGTGAGTTCTCTAGAATTTTCTTTTTTCTACACTCTCAGGTGAATTGAAGCAGACAGTAAAACCCACCCACCTAGTCCCTCCCCTCCCCACCTGCCAAATCTTCATTCTTTCCTGCTTAGATGATGGAATGGGTACAACCACAGAGATTGCTTTTCTTTGGGGCCCATCTTCAGGGGAAGAAAAGTATTAGGACTCCCAAAACCCTAACATTTTCTTTGCATTAATTTCTAAATGAAAACCAAAATGTACACTCTAATATTTTCCTCTAATTCCCCCTTCTCTGTTTATTCAAACCAGAACATTAACCTTTGTCATGCTGTTCTCTTCTCTAATGTTTTCCTGAATTTTCTGATTTGGTTTGCAGTCTAAATACAGGTTCATCTCTTCATTCACTTTTTGGTATTTATCAAATACCAAGTATGGTTTGATCCAATTTTCAGCCCTGGCTCCTTCCTGAATTGCATCATGACATTGGACGTTCTTCTAGCTTCCTCTACCCCTGGAATCATTTGCACATTCACTGGCATTGAATTTATCTTTTATGTTCTCTCCTGGCTCTTAGAAATGTTAACTAACAGTGCTTGGATAAACTCTTCATTCTCTTTGTTTTCATTTACTCAGTTCCAAACTTGTTGGAAATTAATCAGTAATTGGGAAAATTATTGACATAATCCTCTGTCAGGATCCAGCTCTGTCAAAACCATACATCTGACTTGCTGTGTATCGATTCAAAGAAGGGGACTGATCTGGAACTGGAGCGACCGGGCTGCCAGCATTGCTGATCTTCTTCCAGTTGTACTCATTCAATTGCCTTCACTCATTGCTCATATGTCTTGGATGAAGGTTCACTGCATAGAACTATAATTGTATTGAAGGGAACCATCCTGCTGGGTTTCCAAAAAATTCTTTACTGATTAAATTTGAAGACTGTTACTTTGCTTCAGGAATTAGCATGACACACACTATTTTGCATATAATCGGCATGCAACAAATATTTGTTGAATTAAATCAAGTGTTTCCCAAATGTTCAGCTTTCAACAAGTCTAAAGAAAAATACATGGTGGCACCATTTGGTATTTGATTTGGAGTCAGCCCTTCCATAGCCTATAAACTTTTATATAGGCCATAATTACACTCATTTTATTTCGGAACTCAGATAATTACAAGGCTAGAGATCACTTTGAAATCAACCAGCTTTTCACCCAGCTGCTGTGCCATCTTGTGCAATATTTCAGATATGGAAAATATTCAGTTGGAAAAGCAGCCTCCTCCAAATAATGTGTTGAGAATGCAGATAGTCTCAAACAGTGTTAGTAGAAAAATGTTTCCCATTTGCAAAGTAGTATGATCACATCATGTCCCTGATAATACCTAGAGCATTTGGCAAAATTATAGTAGTTTCAGACCATGGAGATCCATAGGAGAACTACTCTGGTATAAACAAAGTAGTTTTTCAGAATAACTCTTCTTAAGTCAGCACCTGAAAATCCTGTGAGCTATGAATTGATATATCTTCCTAAATAAAAATAAACGTTGACTGTAACAATGAAATATGTGTCTCTTCACTAGGTATGAATGACTAAGGCCTTGAGTAATATGAAGATGGTTCTTGCTGATAAATTGATATAGTACCTGGTGTCAACCCATGAAGGATGTTACCTAAAGCCAGGGTTTCTATGATTGACATTTTTTCCCCAAACTGTATGTTACATCAAGATTTGCTGTGTGTGGAGTTATTTGTAAGTTATGAAGTCAAAATTTTGAGGAGTCAAGGTGCTGAAGGAAGGTAGAGAGAGAGAGAAAAGAAAGAAAGAAAGAGAGAGAGGAAGGAAGGAAGGAAGGAAGGAAGGAAGGAAGGAAGGAAGGAAGGAAGGAAAGAAGGAAGGTTGGTTCTGTAAATAAAAACTTTTAGAGAATGTAGGCTTCTGTGTATATTTCTTCATGAATCCCAACACGTATTAAAAGCTGCAAGAAATCCTTCAGTAAATCATTCTTACCTTACTGCATTTAGTAATTCTTTCTTGTTTCTTTTCACTTAACTTTATCAATATCCCATGAATATAATTTTCTTTGTGCACTTTGGGAGATGCTTCCCTGGAATATAACCCAAAAATGAAGAGGATCTCCTGAACATTCAAGTTATTCTCCCCTTTTCACTAACATGAGAAATACTAAAAAGCTTCTTAAGCACGAGTGTTATATACTCTGCTATATACTTCAGATTTGCAAACAGCTGTCTTAATCAAATAATCTACTATGAATTTCTCTGGTTATAATATCTATAGTTACTAAAATGACACTTTTTTTCTGAACACATAATTCTAAAGCTTCTCTGCCTTGGGTTTTTCAATTAAAGATTTTGGCCTATCAACATTTTTTTTAATCTTGAATTCTTCTCTAGGGAAAAAATAACTTTTACTAATATGTCTCAGAATAAAATTTATTATTGACATTTAACCAATATGTTCTTAGTATTATTCTAATGAATATTACTCAAATGTTACAGTCAAAATACTGTACATACAGAATACAAAATAATGATCATGACAAGGACCCTGACCTAAGAGAATTCATAATGTGAAGAGTAAAAAAGCTAGTTGAACAATTAAGTACAATTCAATTGGGAGTAAGATAGTTTGTAGGTCATTGCAAAACTATGGTAATACAATGATGTCATTAATTCTACTTTGAGGGACTTGGGAACAATCCAAGAGAAGGATGAATCAAAGAAGACAGTTTATCTCCCAAGTCAAAAATTCATTCATTTTTATGAATATTAGTAGATATTTATTGTGCATCTACTTAGTGCCAGATACCCATATAGATACATAAATAAATGATATATTGTTGGGAAATATTGCATCCTGCATCATACTTCTAGCACATACAGAATTGAAAAGACAGGAAAGAAAATAATCAATAACTTGGTCTTAAAATGTGTAAAATATATAAACTCACAGTTCTTAATAAAATAAAGTGGAAGGTGGTGGAGTAGGTGGAAGCTGCACTCATGTCCTCCCATGACCGCATTAAAATTACATCTAAATGATATGACAATTTACCTGGAGAACTGACTGAGACTAGCTAAATGGAAGTCACATAACCAAGGCCATACAAAAGAAGCTATGGTGGGACTGGTAGGGGAGGGACAAGAAATGAACTGGCCCCATACCTATTTGAGGTAGTTGAAAATCCGGAGAGATATCTCAGCTACAAGGTCCCTCTTGAGGATGAAGGGATTTAAGCCTCACTGCTGGGTCCCCAGCTCTGAGCACCAGTGCCAGAAAGAGGAACCCATACAACATCAGACTGTGAAAGTCAGTGGGGGTTCTGTCTGCTAGGTGAGATGGAAGCCTACTGAAAACAGAGGCATCCTCTTAAAGGGATAGTGCAAAAGTGGTTGTTCATAGGCCTCCACCCTGGGTGGCTCATGGGGTGCCAGAGGCATACAAGGAGAGACTGAGTGGCATGGCTTCAGGGAGAGGACTGGAGACATAACCTCCAATGCAGCTATTGAGTCCTCCTACCACACAGTCCATAGCACCATCTTACGTGGGTTAAGCACTCCACCCCACAGCATTAGCCTGGTGAACTACATTAGCTCCAGTCTGATGACTCCCTGGGACCTCACTCTGGCCAACTCACACACTGCTGGGAGTTCTGTCAGCGGCCCATATCCTGGGCCAACACCGCAGTCTTTCTTGAAAAGCTCTGGAGGAATTCAGGTAGAGTTAGGGGGGGTGTCAGAGACACACAGGAAAAAACTGGGTTTCAGAATGAAGGCCATCTTCCTGCATGGCCAGCATCATCTTTTCTGTGTTAAGAGTCCCTCTACATGGCCAAATTTTAATCTGCTTTAAAAAAATGTTTTCCACAGTTGGAAAAAGGTTTTCAGTGCCAGACCCTTGAAAATTAAAACAAACAAACAAATAAACAAACAATAAGCACAACAAAAAACATCTTGACTTTTAAGATACTTTGATCTAAAGTTTGTTGCATACTATTATGTTAACTATCTTTCTTTGTGACTGAGATTGTTATACATTAATATATTAAGTAAACATTATGGAAACACTATGAAAATGAAAATACCTGGTGAACTCTACTAGCTCCACCCTAACAATTCCCTGAAACTCCACCTCACCCCACATCAAAGACCCTAAGAGGGTGGCAGCTGGCCTAGGTGTACTCTGATAATTTTGCTGAGTGGCCTCAGACCCAGCACTGGCACAGAGTTTATATTAACCTATAAACACCGCTGGACCCTACCTGGTGACTCCCTGAGAAACTGCTTCATGCAAATTGTATACCAACCAAGCCTATTTCATTGGCTGGCAGGTGACAGTGGATTCCAGGATACCTTGGGTCTTTTGCTGACCCATCCCAGGCCTGGAACTGGTGACAGCTGGACTTGGCTGGAAACTTGGCTTTTTCCACATGTACCCAGGCCCAGCAGGGAGAGCTACACAGTTACTGCAGCCATTCTACCTGAAAAGTAACTGCCCCCACAGACACGCAACAGCGATCAAGACTACAACAGGATGGTACACATAACCAACACAAAGGACATTCCTGGAGCACCTGGGAGACAGTGCCACTGAATCGCATAGGATACCTACTACATTAGTCCATCCACCATGACTGGGAGATATAGTAGATCTAGCTAATATGCAGAAAGAAACACATGAAGACAGCTAAAACGGGGATACAAAGAAAGATATCCTAAATGAAAGAATAGAAGAAGTCTCCAGAAAACCAACTTACTGAAATGGAGACAAGTAATCTACCACCTACGGAGACTAAAACAATGGTTATAAGGATACTCAAAGAACTTAGGGAAAGAATGAATGAACTCAGTGAAAACTTAACAAAGAGACAAAAACCATAAATAAGACAAAAAATCTTAATAAGGAACTACTCAGAAATGAAGAATATAACATAAGTGAACAATACTCTAGAAGAAATCAATAGGAGATTACATGAGAGAAAAAAATCAGCAATTTGGAAGACAAAGTAGCATGAAACTTCCAATCAGAACAGCAAAAATAAAAAATAATTTTTACATAGGAGGATAGTTTAAGTGACCTCTGATATAACATCAAATGTAACAATATCCATGTCATAGAAGTACCAGAAAGGGAAGGGAGAAAGCAAGAAACTGAGAACCTACTTGAACAGAAATTGGTAGTTACAAGTTAATCAAGGAATATAAAGTTCAGCATAGATAATAGTCAATAATATGATAACTGTGTAGGGTACCAGGGGGTTCTTGAATTACTGGGGGATCATTTTTTAAATTATATGATCATCTAACCACTATGCTGAACACCTAAAAGTAATATAAGATGATACTGAATGGCAATTGTAATTGAAAAATAAAATTTAAATAAAATGCCAATAGTATTTAAACATATTAAGAGATGATCATCCTTACTCACTATAAGAGATTGAAATAAAACCACTCTGAATTATATCCTAAGAACCCTGAAACTCTAATTCAAAAGAACCTATGTACCGTAATCTTCATAGCAGCACAATTTACAGTAGCCAAGTGTTGGAAGCAACCTAAGTGCCCACCACTAAATGGATGGATCAAAAAACTATTGTACATTTACACAATGGAATCCTATGCAGCAGAAAGAAAGAAGGAGCTCCTACCCTTCACGGTGGTATGGATGGAACTGAAGAACGCTATTCTAAGTGAAATAAGCCAGGCAATGAAAGACAAATACCATATAATCTCACCTATAAGTGGAACCTAATCAACAAAATAAACAAGCAAGCAAAATATGACCAGGAACATTGAAATAAAGAATAAATTGACAGCAACCAGAGAAAAGGGAGAGAGAGATAATGGGGTAAAATAGGGGAACACTCATCAAGAAACACATATGAAGGACATATGGACAAAGCCAAAGGGGGTAGGTTCGAGGGTGAGACATGGGGATGGGTGGGCCTAGAGGCCATGGTGGAGTAAAAATGGATACAACTGTATTTGAACAACAATTTTAAAAAAGGACATAATGAAAAATTCAATTTGAAAATTAAACACTTCACTGCCCTCCCCCCAAAAAGGAAATGAAATGTTTCCTTCTTCTGAACACACAAGACATTTTTCTATTAAAAACCATTTATTACCAACTTTTCTTTCCACTGTTATTATTCATTGTAATTACTATAATAATCTCTTGTTTATCTATGTTAAATGAAATCAAAGGCAAATTCAGTCTTTAAGATCTGAAGTTCCTTCCTCCAGCATAGTTAGTATCAAAATTTAATTTTGTAATATTTAAATTTTAATTAATTTTTATACTTTAATTTAGAAATGTTTCAGCTTTATGGTTTATTAATGATCATAATATTTAAATATTTATGATTGTTTTCAAGTTTGGGACATCTCACAAGTTTCATATATAAGTTGTACAATTTCACAGCTTTCAAGTTTTCTTGTGCAGTAGTTAATCTTAAATATTCTTTGAACTGAAAGCACTGATTAGCAAGTGTGCCAATAATTTGAAAATGTTCCCATGAATTAGCTGTGCTGCCATGTAGCTCAAACAGTTTCTATTCCACTACCCACATACTCCTACTACCCAGGGCCTTAACACTTGTTTACATTGCTCTGAGGTCTCTGGCCCTGCGTCTGTCCCACAGAATCAGGCAAATCAGAGCAGTGGGTATTACAGTAAATCTGGACATCATTCCTACACCAGAACAGCAAACAATATTTAACTGTGTACAAAATGACTGTAAAAGATAACTATATCCCACTAAACTAATATTTCCCTTAGTTGCTATACCAATACCATTTGACTTATAAAATGCGTAACAAACAGGAAGTCAGTGTGTTAAAAGATAGTGGATCTTAATTAATGGCAGTTAGAATAGTTTGTTTTTGAAAAATTATAAAAATATTCAGCCACAGGAATATATTACTATGGCCTTCCCAATAAATCCACCTGTAAATAGAATATGTAGTTTTATAAATAAGCATCAAAACTTCTATTTATCAACTTTGTGCTGATGAAAATTCTCCAGAAGATAATGAAATATTATGCAATGAAATAATTCTATGTGGTGCCCATTTAAGAATTTGCAAAGTCGTTGGATGGGTTGAAAACAGGGCCAGAGTAAAGGAATGGTATTGATAAGAAGAAATGCAACTAATAGAGAAGATAAGTAACTCTAGTCGCATGATTCTAATAATCAGAAAAGTTATAATGGTTCAAACCTAGTAATTTATTCAAAGTTTTCCCTAAGTCAAGCCATTGTACCTTCTTATACTTGAAAATTGGGGTGAGGCAACAATTGCCAAATTTATGTACCAACTCATGACCAACCCTCAAAGCATTCATTAGCTCACTCCACTCTAAACTGTGATTGCATTAAGTTTGTATTCTAGGGCTTGACATTTTTTTCAAAAGTCCATTCTAATAGTTTTTTTCTTGGAACATGTATTCTAATGTTATAAAGAACCTATAGTAAAATTTTTTTAAATATTTTTTTTATTTATTTTTAGAAAGAAAGGGAGAGAGAAAGAGAAGGAGCGAAACATCAATGAGTGGTTGTCTCTTGTGTGCCCCCTAATGGGGACCTGGCCCACAACCTAGGCATGTGTTCTGACTGGGAATTGAACTAACAACCCCTTGCTTCACAGGCTGGTACTCAATCCATTGAACCACACCAGCCAGGGCAGTATGAAATATTATAGACATATGTGGAATTTGATTAATTTACCATTCTATTTTTTCTTTAGTCTAATAAAGTGAACAAGTAACAAGCATTATTACTCCCAAATTTAGGGTAGAGGGGAAGGTACATCTTATATTCAGAAAAATATGGTACCTTAAACTTGTATTATTACATTTTCCTAAATAAATCTTGGGGCATCAGAAAATAAAATATTATAAAATGTAACTAATACACTTGAGCTAAAAGCATTTCTATAGTAAAAGAGGCAGAGATTTCATTTTATTTTTAAAAATAAAACATAATTGCAGTGCTCACCATCAACTCCACTTCTAAAACCTCACAACCTGGTCATTTGAGGCACATACTGAGCTAAAAGTAATCCAATATACCAGAACCATTAACATAACGACAATCTAATTTTAGAGTTTTCTACTATTTACAGTGAAAATATCCTATTATGTTCGTACTGGCTCTTTTATGGCACAATCATTCCAGAGCACACTTGGTTTGATTTTGTTCAGGAGACCAATAACAAGAGGATCTTTACTCCTAAAAGCATCTCCATACTTAACCCAAATGTAGATGGAGCTCATGTTTCCAAGTGTTCAGAGGAAAATTTTTGGAGGCAATGAAAGTTTATGGTTGTACGAAAATAGTAAAAACATTTAATAAGCTATGGTTCAATCACTACAGCTTCTAACAACAAAAAATATGAGTGATGAAAAAAATAAAAATAACATCCCAAGTTATATTCAGGTGCCATAGCTGAATTTTGAAAACCAGAAAATGCCATAAGTCTAAGTACTCTATTATACATTACATCTCCTTCCCTCACAGACCACAAACTCTCTTTCCTAAAGAGTCTATAGTTACTCGTTTGCTAATTCTGTTCCTTGCTCCTGACCCCTTGTAGTAATACTAATAAAAATTTTACTAAAACTTAGGAAATTTCTTCCCATTCATACTTCCAAACTCATACTTCTTGATTCTCCCTGTTGAACTTGAATAATTACTTCTCCTTGTTGAATTTGATAATTATTTAGGGAGCAAATGCCTATCATGTGCCCCTATTTTAAACTCTTTTCATTGTTTCACTTTTTAAGATTTTATTTATTTATTCTTAAGAAAGGGCAAGGGAGAAAGAGAGAGTGAGAATCATCAATGTGTGTTTGCTGTTCACATGCCCCCAACTCAGGACTGGCCTGCAACACACACATGTGCCACGACCGGGAATTGAACCAGCAACCCCTTGGTTTACAGGCCAGTACTCAATCCACTGAGCCACACCAGCCAGGGCTCTTTTTATTGTTTTAATATGTTCACATTTCTGTGCCAATCTGCAAATCATTTATGTGTTCTTTCCCATTATGGGGGAGACCCAGAATCATAATCTTGACTAGTGGCAATGTCTACCCCCAAATCTATACCTCATATTTAACTTGAGTCTCAGGGTATAAAAGAAGTGTAAATTCACCATCCCAATCTCTACCCTCTGCCTTGGACAATTTGAATAAATCATAAAGGATAATAAAGGGGTGACTAAGAATTCTCAGCATAGCAGTATAAAGGCAACCAATAAAATATGTAAAAATGCATCAGAAATGTGTGCCACAGAACTGCAGAATAAAAACCACAAATAATTGTGCTCTTGTCTTGTCATAAGCCAGTCTTACAGGCTTTCAACATTTTCTCTGGCATCACTTCATTCTCTGTGAAGTGCTGAGATTCTGGTATTTCCCCCACCTTCTCAAAGTGACCTTCTCCCCCATTCCACTAAATGTATGTTTATGTCATTTTAATCTTATCACCTGGTGGGACTATCTGAGCTTAAATCTTTTATGAGATCTTCAGAAAAAAAGCCTCTCCTTTAAAGTAAATGAATTCAAGAGCTATATTATATTTTTATATGAGTAAAACTGCTCATCCCTTGGAGACAAGAATAATCTTTTATATATCTTAGATGTTCTCACAGAATCTACAATGGGCTAAAGTGCAGTGTTCACTAAAAAATACAAATGGCATACAAACTACTTAATGACAAAATTCTAAAATATGTGGCATTTCACTATTTTTAAGTTCTTGAAAGACTGTGTTATGGAGGCCAGAGGCCACCACTGCCACAGAAGGGAAAAAAATCAGTTGAAAGTTGAAATTATTGTTTACATTTTAATTGTGTGTTTCTGACATGAAATTTAAGAGAGATCATAAATGGATTCAGAATTTTTCTTTAACAGGTTAACAAAAATGTCATCCTTTTTCACACTTGCATACACATATCTGCACGACACTGACTGAGAGGCTCCTGTTCAGTGGACAGGAGCTCCAGCAGGAAGCAAAACAAACCAGCACCCATTGAAAAATACTCCAATAATTTCTATTTTAAGGCACTTTAGTATGAAAGCTAGATGTCTCGTACAAATCCACCTTGTCTGTAAGGATTCCGGGAGGTATTTTCATTTTCATAGTGTTTCCATAATGTTTACTTAATATATTAATGTATAACAATCTCAGTCACAAAGGAAGATAGTTAACATAATAGTATGCAACAAACTTTAGATCAAAGTATCTTAAAAGTCCAGATGTTTTTTGTTGTGCTTTTTGTTTGTTTGTTTGTTTGTTTTAATTTTCAAGGGTCTGGCACTGAAAACCTTTTTCCAACTGTGGAAAACATTTTTTTTTGGATTAAAACATTTCATTTGAAATTAATCACCAACCAGACTTACTACTTACACAACGGTATTTCCTCGTTCACAATCGCCCACACTCCTGTCATTCCCTCTCTTTTTATCTAAACAGCTCGCCAGTATAAAGACATTTCCTAATTCAAATACAACTCTAATTATGGTCATAATTACTATTTTCTCATGACAATTCACATTATTTCAGTCTCATTATCTTATTGAAAATGCGTATGCCCTGGCTGGTGTAGCTCAGTGGATTGAGCACAGGCTACAAACTAAGAGGTCGCCAGTTCAGTTCTCAGTCAGGGCACATGCCTGGGTTGTGGGCCAGGTCCACAGTGGGGGCCATGTGGTGTTTCTCTCCCTCTCTTTCTCCCTCCTTCCCTTCTCTCTAAAAATAAATAAATAAATAAATAGATAGATAGATAGATAGATAGATAAATAAATAAATAAATGAAAATGTGTTGAACACTCAGAACTACATCATAAACACTACAAAATTTGCAGCACCCCATACTGTGTGGCTTTGGTGAGATCTGGTTTCAAGGGCCACTCTGGTCATAGATTTTGCCCTTCACTCACTCGAGAGTTAGTCTATGCCCTTGGCTCTGTCTTGTAATTCTACCCTATAAAATGCAATTATAGATAAAATCTCTCTTGAGACAAATTTTTCATTGTCTCTTCAAAGTACATTTTCTTCGTGCATTAAATCATATTCCAGACCATCTCACAACAGTAGCTGTAGCTTGACCTTTTGTCTCTCTGTCAGTGGTCAATTTATATTCTCACTCTAATACTTCTGAGTTTTAATCAATTCTCCAGATATACTTGTAGTTGCAATCGCACTGTTTTTATACTTATACCTCCAATTTATTTTTCTTTTTTTAACTTGAATTTATTGGGGTGACATTGGTTAATACAATTATATAGATTTCAGTGGTACAATTCTTTTTTTCCCTCATTGCTTTCCCCTTCCCTACTCACCCCCCCATCTCACATTCAATCCTCCTCCCGTTGTCCTTTTCCATGGGTCCTGTATACATATTCCTTGACTTGACCCTTTCCCTTCTGATCCCATTATCCCTCCCCACTCCAGTCATTGTCAGTTTGCTCTCTATTTCCAACTCTCTGGTTCTATTTTGCTTGCTTGTTTGTTTTGTTTATTTAGTTCCACTTACAGGTGAGATCATACGGCATTTATCTTTCACCTCCTGACTTGTGCAATCACACCTTTTTAAAACACAGTTCTTGATGTGTTAATATGTAATCAGTAATCATATCCACTTAAAGTAAAATTTGAATAAAATAGATTTAGAAAGTAAATAAAATTGTATTTTATTTTGCAATCTTCAACTTTCAACATTAAAAAAATATTTCCCATCCTGTGCCCTCTTGTCCTCTCTGCTCTCACCTCCACCCAGATTCTACTCTTCCTTTCAGTGCTTTAAAGAGACACTTGAGCTCTCTTCCAGCAAGTGTTTTGGCCTGCGGAGCAGAGAACATGTGGCTCTGAGAACAGAGAGCCGTCTTGGAGTAGGCCACCACCCTGACCACGGATCATGGCTATGACCTGTGCAGGGGTGGTGATTACACAGTACCACCTGTAGAGAAAACCATTCTGAAAACCAACATTCAGATGGCTCTTCTTTCTGGGGGGCTATGACAGAGTAGCTCCACTTCCTGGCTTGACTGTAAAACACTTCAAGACATAGGAGCTGGTGTCATAGATGAGGGTTTAGAGGAAATACTGGTGCTGTACCACTTAGTTTTGGCAAACAAAAGTGTGAAGTAAAACAAGGTGAGCCACCTCTATAGCTCTTGTGAATGGAATTTTGTTTTAATCTAGAAAAAGAGGAAGTTCAAGTTTTGGATGACACTAAAAAGGGTTAAGGAGGTTGTGGTTTCACTAAAAAGAATTAAAATTTATGCCAAGAATAGAAAAATGAAAAAAACAACAAGTTTTCAACAAACAACAAGTGCTGGTGAGGTTGTGGAGAAAAGGGAACCTCAGTGCACTGTTGGTTGGAATGCAGACTGATGCAGCCACTGTGGAAAACAGCATGGAATTTCCTCAGAAAACTAAAGATAGAACTGCCTTTCAATCCAGTGATCCCACTGCTGGGACTATATCCTAAGAATCTTGAATCACCAGTTCAAAGGAACCTATATGCCTCTATGAACATTGCACTCCAATGTTCATAGCAGTGCAATTTACAATAGCCAAGTGCTGGAAGCAACCTAACTGTCCATCAGTAAATGAGTGGATAAAAAAACTATGGTACATTTACACAATGGAATACTACTTAGCAGAAAGAAAGAAGGAACTCCTGCCCTTCACCACAGCATGGATGGAACTGGAGAGCATTAGGCTAAGTGAAATAAGCCAGGTGGTAAAAGACAAATACCATATGATCTCACCTATAAGTGGAACCTAATCAACAAAACAAACACATGAGCAAAATAGAACCAGAGACATGGAAATACAGAACTAACTGACAGTGACCAGAGGGGAGGACAGAGGAGGAAAAAAGTGGAAGGGGCAAGCAAAGATACATGAATTGAGGACTCATGGGCACAGACAAGGAGGGGAATTGACCGTGGGACTGGTGGGGGATGAGGTTGGGGTGAGCAAGGGGAAAAAGGTGGGACAACTGTAACCAAACAATAACATTTTTTAAAAATTATATCAAAGATATAATTTTGCAAATTTTGCAATCAAAAAATAAAATTCAGCTTTTCTCTAGCATTTTGGTGTCTCACACTTCTGTAAACTTAATAGCTTTAGCTTTCAAAAATATTTGGTTCTCTTGTGTTTTTATATTAGATTCTTATATAAATCTGCATGATAAGCTAATACAAAGTTTCTTTTTTTCAATCAAATGTACACCAATTACAGATCCCCCTGAAAAAGGTTATTTGTATAGAAACCACTGATCCTTCAGTGTAGGAAATCTCCCTCCAGAACAATCATCTGTGCTAAGGAAGGAAAGCTCCATGCAGGGAGGAAGTGAGGCACAACTCCAAGTCCAGTGTTTTCTATCTGAGGCTGAGGGTCTCCCAGGTCCAAATTTCACATATTTTCTTTCAAAAGTTATTGTGTGTTAACCCCTGAAAATTAATAGTCAAAAAAATCTATCTCTTGATTCCAAAGAAATATTATTCAAATAATAACATACTTGAAAAGATTTGAGAAATTAGTATTTCCAATTCATTGATTCAAAAGACAGATGACTGTTTCAGAAAAACTGTATTATTTAAATGCTGACCCTTCAACAACTTATTTTTTAATTGCTTTATAAACTACAAGCCAAGCCCTTTATTCAATAAATTTGAATTCTTTCAAAGATACAAATTATTGCATAATCTGAATTAAAAAATCATAGTTATTTCTTGTTCTTCTTTTCAAAATACATATATGTATATTGTCCCTCTCCCTATATGAATTGCTGCTATCAATTCTGTTGTCCAAAGTTTCATTATTACCTCTGAAGACAGGATATTTGTAGAGGATTTTCTGATCTTTTATATGTCCATGTTTTCCCTAATGAAAAGTAACAAGGTAAAAGTCTTTCTCTTTCACTGTTTGAAATTCTATACTAGTCTTTAAAAGCAAGAAAAAGCTAATTATCATTTTCCTTAGCAATAGTGGGCGGGGTGGACAGTTATTTATTTATTTTAATCGCTGTTCAAGTACAGTTTTCTGTCTTTTATTCCCATTCCAGCTCTTTTATTCCCATTCCAGCACCCTCCAGTGCTCCCCACCTTCCTCCCATTTCCACTCCCCTTAGTTTTTGTCCATGTGTCCTTTATACTAGTCCCTGTATATCCTTCTTCCTCTTTTTCCCTGAAATTCCCTCCTCTCTCCCCTCTGGTCCCTGTCAGACTGTTCTCTATTTCAATGTCTTTGGTTATATTTTGCTTGCTTGTTTGTTTTGTTGTTTAGACAATAGCATTTTAAATGTAAAAGATTTTACAAAAATACATGTTCTTATTCTGTCTCAAGCATTTTAATCCTTTTCACTAGCAGCTAGGATATTATTACAGTTTTAAAAAACAAAAAACAGAGATATAGACTTGGGACACTCACTTTGCAAGTTGGGGAGACGATGGTTGCTGTTAGGACATGTATGGAAATGGGCCAGGAGAGAGTAGGTGTGTTAAGCCACCATATGCCCAGTCAATTAAGTAAAGTCCTGGCATATTAGAAAATTCTTATCTCATTTAAATAGAAAATGCTTTGCTTAAAAATGCAAAGAAATGGAAATAGAAATCAAACCGTAAACTGCTGACTAGCCAAAATGCTTTATAACTATGGCATAAAACTCTTTAATAAAAAGCAACTCTATTTCACAAATACTTTAGAAAATTCCTTTTTACATCAAGGCTTTGTAGAAAATCTCACACAATCATATATACATATGTATATGTATGTGATTACTAGTAAATATAAATCTACTTCATTGCTAAAGTGAAAACTTCTCAGAAGGAATAGACAATGTTTTTGGAAAATCCGTGGTAAAATGAAGAATACTTTCTGTAATATTCTACATTTGTAGTTAAAATTGTACATCTTAAAGAAAACATGAATAAAGGATGACTTTTTGGCCTGGACAACACTGTAAATCTCTTACATACCAATTTTATGAGGAACACATTTAAAGATTTTTAAATATTTGTTATTTCACTCTATCAGATTCTGTGGAGATAATTACATAGCCATATGGCAATGCTTTAAGAAATTAAGTTTTGTCTATAAAATCTGAGATTCTATTTTTACTGTTTGCTTGAGTTCAATGATTACATCATATAAATGGCGTTTATTGAGCACTTACTGTGCTAAGCATTGTGCTAAGGTAAGGAATTTATGTTGCCTTATTTCATCTTCACAGCAATCCTGTCATGTGCTATGATTATCCATACTTGACATATAGTAAAATAATCTTTGAAAAAAATTATGTAAGCAGCCCAAAGCTATAGAGCTAGTTGCTGCCACCTTATTAACTTATAATTCTGTGGTATTAAAATTACTGTACATGAATTCCTCATAATTTTCATTCATTTCCCAAATTTTTTGTTAAAAAGTGGACAAATATCTGCAGTTTTGTTTACATGAAAGATAGTCAGATCCACACCAAGCCTATCCTTATGACTGATGACTGCTATGTAAAGAGAATTACAATGACTCTTCATGCCTTGTTTATTTATTTAGTATTGAGAACTATAGGACTCGCATATGTCTGCCTTATTCTTAGAGAATTGAGAACCAACATACCAGCTATATATTGTTGAACAATCTGTACTGTCTACTGTGCAGTCAAGGCTGTGTGGTCACGTGACCAGTGATGAAAAAAGAAAGGTGGAAATGGAGGAATCTGTTTTGAGGTCACATCTTCCCAACTGGTCAACATAGTTAATCCAGCTCTCCACTCCTTGATTGCCCTCAATTCACACTTGATTCAGTGTAATCCAAATATGCTCTGACCAGTGATTCTTTACTTACAAAACCAATAGAGGGGAAATGTATAACCCCAGTAAACACTGACTTAAGTGGCAGTCTGATTAATAAAAGTTAAATAATGTAAAATACTAACTTAAAGTATCAAATAAATTTTTAATTGTTTATAGGACTGGAATCATAATAATAGTATGTTTTTGATTATCAGTGATTTTACAAGTAGCGTTGAAACATCTCCAATCAGTCAAGATGGATACCCAAAGATTTATTAGACATTCTTGTATATAAGTAATATTCATCTCTATTTTAAAATGGGCTAGAGGTATTTATACTTGGAAGAAAAAGCCCTAATCTTTGGAGAGGCAAAAAGAAAATTATCCCTTTCTTTATAAATTTTTATGCATAATTGATTTTTACATGAGTCACTTTTTATACATTATCTCCTCTCCCAAAGTAAGGTCCATTATATGTGTCAGTTTTTATTAATATCCCTTAAATTTCATAATTACTTATATAATTTTATTAAAGATATATATTTAATTGCCTTTGCTGATAACCTAATAAAATGTCATTTCATTTTTAGGTACAAACAAGGACAAGTTACTTTCAGGGCCATAGAACACCTTGACCCAGATAGTCAACATTCTCAAGGACATAGGATAAGAAATAAAGTCAAAAGTTGGTCTACAGCTGCCCTGGCTGGTGTAGCTCAGTAGATTGAGCGCGGGCCTGCGAACCGTACCATCGTGGTTCGATTCCCAGTCAGGGCACATGCCTGGGTTGCAGGCCAGTTCCCGGCAGGGGACACACCAGAGGCAACCATACACTGATATTTCTCTCTCTCTCTCCTTCCTTTCCCCGCTAAAAATAAATAAATAAAATCTTTAAAAAAAAAAGTTGGTCTACAGCTATTTTCATTAGATGATAAGCTTTCATTGGAACAACAGGCAAGTGTCAGCCATTTTGTAGACATACCCTCAAAAAAGTACTTTTGCACTATCTCAATACAGAAGAGAATTCCATAGAAATGTATGTTGTTTAATCAAACAATGAGGTTTGTATGTCCATTTTAAAAATAGTTCCCCAGTTTTCCAAGTGGATTATTGTTGCCATCCTCACCACAATTGAATTTAGGCACACTAGAGTAAAATATTTAAAATTAGAATTAAATTAATAGCAGAGAATAGATGATTTAGTTATATGTCAAATAACGAAAGAGCGACTTTCCTTATATTCACTACTGGGGGAAAAAAAAGAAAATTCTGCCAACATGACCCTACAAATGAAGTACCTTAAGTGCTAAGCTCTAATAACCCATTTCTCTAGTCTGCCAGTCCTAAATACTGCAGAGCTGACTTCCCAGATGCCAGCTGGCAGCCCAGTTTAAAGAAGCAGCAGCTTAGAGAACTGTAGAAAAGAGCTTCTAAATTGCCTCCAAGTGGCATGTCGTGAAGTCTGCTGCCATCCCATGAGCAACCACAAAAGATGCAATGCGCTGAAAGAGTTAATTGGGAGTCCAGGCAAAACTCCTGGCATTGTGGTGCTAACTTCTTCCTAACCCTATTTGTTAAATTTTTGTAATATGCTGTTTATGCTTTCAGGTTGCATAATACATTCATTTGGGGATTTTCTGAATATATTCACATCCTTCAATTAGATGAACCACTGAAAAGTCATTCTTCTAAGAATGTATTTGATAGAAAAATTTACTTGGTCTTTCATCACAAATGCCATTACATTTTCAAATAAACTGTTTGAAGCAGAGAGTTAAATATCTGGGTTTTACACAGACTTCCCATTTTTTGGTTGCTCAAGGAAAGTCTGGCTATCGTATGCTACTGCTTTGAAATGAAAAGAAACAAGAGAATATAAAGGTAATTTAACTTTAAATAAACCTACTGCTCAGCTCTGCAGACATAAATGAATACATTTTTAGGAGCTTTGAATACTTTATCACAACCATTATTTTTTTAATGTATTTTAGACTCATTGAAAGTACTATAATTTCAAATGATTTCCACTTAAAGTTCTCACTAGATATAGTTTGCACTTAAACTCAAAAGGTCAAGATGAACATGATCATCAAGACACTAAACTGCAGAATTATAAAGGCTCTCAATGTGCAGTTTATAGGCATGCAAACTGGGTGTGCATGCTATAAGGATGGAGGATTAATTAAATGACCAGACATGTTTACGTACTTAGGGCTATTTACTAGGTTTATTAAATAATCATGTTTCTCTTTAAATTTCTCTTCTTTTGCCCTGGCTGGCATAGCTCAGTGGATTGAGCACAGGCCTGAGAATCAAAGGATCGTGGTTCAATTCCCAGTCAGGGCACATGCCTGGGTTGCAGGCCAGTTCCCAGCAGGAGACGCATGAAAGGCAACCATACATTGATATTTCTCTCCCTCTCTCCTTCCCTTTCCCTATAAAGATAAATAAATAAAATCTTAAAAAATAAATATATAAATAAATGAATTTCTTTTATTTCTGGTTCTCTAGTTGTCCAACTTTGAGATATTTAATTATATATCAGCTTATCCAACAAAGAAGACGAAGAGACATATCAGTGTAAGTCTACAGAGACTCACTAAACTGATAGTAGGTCTATACTTTCAGATTGGAACTAATGACCAAAATGATGCTGTGGAGGCAATTTAGGATTTAATTCAAAGTTAATCAGGAAGTACCATTCATTTGTCCATTCATGTGTTAATGCTGGCTAACCACTGTCCTACACTGGGTGAGAGCTTTACTGTAATGTTCAAATATTAGTTTAACCACTTATTTACTATATGTTCTTTGATAATGTTTAACTTTCCTCTCAATGCTTCAGTTTATTGTCAAAAAGGGAGAACAACTACAGAACCTTCCATTAAGGTTTATAAGACAATTAAAGAGAATTTCATGTAGGTAAAGTATATGTACTGGATTGGCCAAAAAGTTCATTTTTTTTTCTGTAAGATGGCTCTAGTAGCACTTAGTTGTCTTTAACTTCATTCAAAACTATTTTCTTAGGTTATTTTCTGACAGCTGTCATCTCAGCATGCATTTAAAATAAAACTTTTCAAAACTAGTGAATTTTTGTGTAGCCATTTTAATATTAAAGATGGAAGAAAATATGTAACATTTTTGGCATATCATGCTTTATTATTTCGAGAAAGGTAAACATGCAACTGAAAGGCAAAAAAATTGTACAATGTGAGGAAAATGTGCTCTGACTGATCAAATGTGTCAAAAGTGGTTTGTGAAGTTTCATGCTGGAGATTTCTTGCGGGATGATGCCCCATGGCTGGATAGACCATTTAAAATTAATCACAATCAAATGTAGACATTAATTGAGATCAGTAAACATTCTACCACATGGGAGATAGCTGACATACTCAAAATATCCAAATCAATAAAGTTATTGGTGAAAATGGAAAATGTGTATTTTATTTTACAGAAAAAAACTAAGCAAACTTTTTGGCAAACCCAATAATATACTTGTACTACTTATAAATAAGCTTAGTACAGTAGTACCCAATTTGGCCATGACATGGAGAAAACCCCCCCAAAACTGTTACTTTTACTTTTACAATCCTTGTTTTGTACTTACTATGTAACAGTGCTATACTAAAAGCTAGGGATATAGCAATATATGATATACTTCTATACTCCATAAATACAGCTTAGTTGAGGAAACAAATAATCACAATATAAGAGAATATTTACAACAAAAATATACAGAGTTTTTAAAGATCTTTTATATAATCAGAGAGAGAAGGAAAGAATTCCAGGAAAAAATGCCATTTGGGCTTATTTTTAAAGCACAAATAAATAACTTCTGTAAAGTTTCTTATTGTTTTTATTTAATTGGGTCCTTTATTGCTACTGGAAGACTTGGTTATGTTTTCAAACCTCTTTCCTCCAGAAATTTTTCATTCATCTATGCCAGCAAAGAGCTGAAAAAATATAAGGTGTAGTAGAGAGATACAAAGATGATAATTTAAAAATAGACAGAAAATTGGTCTTGAATCCCCCTTTAGTATAACCCTCACAATATCTTAGTGATAGGCTTTTCTAGACATAAAACACCTCAATGTAATGTTTTTATAGTAAGAATTCTATAAAAAGTGACCCAATATAACTTTCTAATAAAAATAAAGGGGAAAATGACCCCTTTGGAAAGACATGACATTTCTATTGTATGCCCAAAACTGAAAAATAGGAAGGCTTTGAAGTAAAGGCCCTGGAGAAATAATTGTTTTAAGTACAGGGGAAAACCATGAAGTCACCGATTCCCTGATTGCAAGGGTCCCCACAAGTCCAACCCTCTCAGTACACTTGACTGGAGTTCTCAAAGTCCCAAAGCCAATGAAGTTGTCAATCTTGATAACTAAGGAGGTGCTCGTACTTGCCATGTATTGTGTTAGGATAAAACAGGGACAAATTAACTACATAAGGAGATGATAAAAAAAGACAAGTAAAAATTATATGAAACTTACCATGTTGTAACAAGTACTCCTCGAAAGTTTTTTAGGGCTAATGCTTAGGAAGGGATTGCTCAAAGTCTTCCTGTAGACACTCAGTCAGAGCACTGGGGATTCTCCCCCAATGGCTAAGATGGCTGCAGGGGCAAGTTCTTATCCGAGCACACCAAAAGCTAGAGATATAAAGGAAGAGGGCCCAAGCTTGCTGAAAGCTAGAAAGATAAATGGATAGGGCCCCCCAAAGCACCAAAAGCTAGAAAGGTAATTCGATATGAAAAAATCTCTCCCCTCCCTACCCCTGTAAGAACCTCGGACTTGAGCAGAAAGAGAAGCCCTTTGAAACAGGAGTCCGCCATTCTCCCAGGTTGTGCAGCGCCTGCATAAAACCTCTTTCTTTTTGCATGAGCATCTGCCTCATGAGTTTGGCTTTTGAGGTGGCAGGGCAGTCCAACCTCCATTTTTGTTTGGTTACAAAACCATGTGGTAAAGAAAAGGAGGACATAGTATGTGAGTGGTGACTACAACTTGCTTTATCTTGGCCTTTTGGTTCACCACAAAACTCAGTCTCTTAACAGTCAGAAAGTTTGACCTGCTGTGTTACATTTAAATGATCTCTTTTGGACAGAAGATTTACCTCAGGTCAGTCAAAACCTGAAAATGATAACACTACATTTCTAAGGCTATATGTGTTCTCTATGCAGAAAGCCTACTATGACATGTTTTTCATTTTATAGACAGCTCTTCCAAAACTTTTGAGATTCTATGAATTATTCCTCACTAGTCAAACACATAGAGTGGTGGGGAAGGTGAAAATAAATATTAAGCAGAATTTCATAAGACTTCAAAATCCATATGGGAAAGGGGTAAGAGAAAATGGTGGATATATGTAACAAGAATGACCTAAAAGAAAAAGCTTTGGGGAAAGCCTTTTGAGCAAGAATTTTATTTTTATGGAGAATAATAGAAGAAGCAGCAACACCCAAAATTCTAGTTCATTCTTTCCACCAAAGTACTAAAACAAAATCCTACTGTAGCACATATGCTCATAAAAAAATAGCTTGAATTAACATTACTTATCTTCTCAGAAACTTTTGAAAAAATATTTTAAATTGAGAACCAAAATATACTTTTTCTTAAATAGGGGTTGGAGGAGGATAAAAGCATTCGCACATGTAGACTAAAGATGAAAATTTTGAAAAAGTTACAAAATGGAAACACTAAAATAAATGTAATTGATTTTTATTTAAAACACACACATACACACACACAGTGGTGACAGACATTAGTTTTGGAGGGCAAAAATATATGGCCAGAGGTGGCTAATTGTGAGAATAAGCTATTTCTGCAGTTGGCGAAAAAATAAATAAAGTATGGCCAAACTTTGGAAAACTCATGGGTATAGAGCACAATAGAAAGGCCAGAGTCAATAATTTATCATCTAATTTTAAATATCAAGGAACCTAGTTTAAGAAAGAAATCTGTTGCTTGAGTAGATCAGAACCTCAAGATGGCTCTCTAGGTGAGTTCAACATTATACAGAACTTCAGACAGAGAAGGCTAATTTTCTCAGCACTAAGAAACTAATTTATAAAACTTGGAATGCCTGAGCAAAGAACAGAAATGGGAAATTCACAAGGAAGGATTAAAAATGATACAAGTCTTCAAAAAATAGTGAAACTAAGAAATACTACTGTTAACTTTAACACTTTAAAAAATATAACTAAAGACAATACCAAATTGTCAAGAATGTCAGGATATCAGGTTTCCCACCTATTTCTTTTGGGAACATAAACTAATACAAATATTCTGCAGGGCAACTTAATAAAATGCACCAAATCTCTATATGAATATTTCTTGGATTTTCCAAATCTGAAATTATGTTGTTAAAATTAGTTGGGAAGTATATAAAACTACATATATATACAAAAAATGCTCTTCAAAATGTCATTGAACAAATAAAAGGAAGAGACCTAAACTTGAAAACACTGATTTGGGAATAATCTAAGGGAGGTAGAACTGGGAGAACTGTGATGTTTTAATAGGAAGTCCAATTTATTTTAAGTTCTCTATCTGGAAAGAGATTAACTTTGTGAACAAAAAGCAGATGGTCTGCCATGGAAACATACAGAAAGGAGATCCATTATCCAAGAGACTTGGCTAAAGAAAGCAACGTTGAACACTCCGTCTGAGTTCAAAATATCTGCTGAGGGATGATGGTCTCAGGAAAAGTGATCTCAGAGACTTTTCTCAATATCATCTTTCACTTTTTCATCTGGTTGCATGTCCACCACATATATTCCTGATGATAGTTGTGTATTAAAATGATGCTATCTTGGGAATCATGATCTACTTGAATTCATTCTTAACATTTAATTAAATGATATATTTTTTAACTTTTAATTTTAGAATAACAGAGAAGTTGCCAAGAGAGTATAGAGTCCCAATATATCCTTCACTTAGTTTTCCTCTATTGTTGACATCTTACGTTACTAATGTACACTTGTCACAACTAAATAATAAACATTGGTACAGTACTATTAACTAAACTATACACATTATGATTTAACTTTTTAGTTTTCTTGTTAAATTTATTTAAGAAAGAAATAATGGGTTTAATCTCCCATGTTATTACTTTGGACAATATGCCTAAATATAGAGTTTCGTAAATAGTTACTCAATCTTCTTGTCCAAAAAAATCTCAAAATCTTTTCTTTATTCCTTGGTAATCTAAATCTATACAGTTACTCTATTTTGTGATATTTGAAAACTTGCCCAAATCCCTGCAATGAGGAAGATAATTCTGCTCTGAAAACTAGACAGTGATTTAAATAAAATAGAATAATTTTAATAAAATAAAATAGATTTATTTTAAGGAATCAGTCCCACAGTTGTGGGAGCTGACGAGTTTAAAATCCATGAGGCAGGCTGGCAGGCCTCAGGCAGATGCTGACTCCCAAGTCTTGAGGCAGAATTTCTTTTTCAGTGGGGGACTGAGTTTTTCTTCCTAAGATCTTCAACAGATTGGATTAGATCTGCCCATATTATTGAGGGACTCTCCTTTACCTAAAGTCAACGAACTGATTGTAGATGTTAAACATACCTACAAAATACCTTCACAACACCAGATTAGTGTTTGACTAAATCATTGGATAATACAGCCTAGTCAGTTGACGCATAAAGCTGTCACGGCAGGGCACATAACGTCTCATCACAGCCTATTTTCACCAGAACTCAGTCAAAAGTGACCAGATAGACAGACAGATATAATCCAATGAACAAACCTCCCAGTATTTTAATTTTAAAATAATAGTTGCCATTAATTAAAGCAGCTTTACTTTTACTTTAGGGGAAGGTCCATCAAGGAACCTGCATAAAGGACACATGGACAAAGCCAAATGGGGCAGGTTCAAGGGTGAGAGGCGAGGATGGGTGGGGCAGAGGGCTATGGTGGGGTGAAAACAGAGACAACGGTACACAAACAACAATAACAAAAAAAAAAGTAAATAAATAAACAAAACAGCTTTGTTTTCCCATGGTATCTGCTAAAGTTTACATAGGAATTATTAAATTTACTTAGAGTAAGTGTTTATCTTATCGGCAGCATTCTTTTTCATAATGTTTTTAATTGTTTTATAATTATTTCAGTGAATGATATGAAGAAAATTAAGAACATTATTTCTATACTTCTTAAAACTCTTGAAATAATCTGTTCTTTTGTTTTATTGTAAGGGTAATTGTTGGGGACCACTTTGTGTGGTACTGGGAACTAGTCCCTGTGAGCAAGGCCCTGCCTGTAAGCCTCAACCAGAACGCTGGGAATGCCGGTGGCAGGCAGGACCCGATACTAACTCGGAGAGTTCCCGTGGGAAATCAGGCCTGGAGAATACATTGTATCCTTTGAAGCTTGCTTTGCTTTATAGTCCTGCTGCTGTAAACCAGATGTTTAAATTCAGAGGGAGTCAATTCCTAATCTCACGAACCACGCCTTAACAACCCTCTGGCATCAGCATATCTAACAGACCCTCACTAGAGGCAGATCTCTGTGTTGCCTCAATTGTTATCTATAGATAATATGTTTTCTTTAACTATGGCCTTTAACCATTGATTGATGAGCTTTGTATGCATGCTATATACCCCTGAGTTAACTGATCCCAGTAAAAGCCATTTTGGAGAAGGGCTCAGGGCATTCACCACTAGAGGGAATTGCCCGCCTTTCCTGCCTGAACAACAGACCATGTCCAGGAGGACTCATTTTCATCCTTGGTGGCCGGGAAAACTCCGAGGGAGGGGGCATCCTACAAGTAATCTTTTTTTTATTGTTGTTCGATTACAGTTGTTCCAGTTTTTACCCCTTTGCGCTCCCATGCCCCATCCTCCCTGTTCCCTCAGACAGCCCCCACCTTGTTGTACTTTGCCATCGGTCCTTTATACATGTTCCTTGAGTAGACTCCTCTGCTTTTCCCCGTTATCCCTCTCCCCTCTCCTCTCTGGTCATTGTCAGTTAGTTCCTTTTCTTTTTTTAAGGATTTTATTTATTTTTAAAGAGAGGAGAAGGGGGGGGGAAAGAGAGGGAGAGAAACACCAATGTGTCATTGTCTCTTATGTGCCCCCCACTTGGAAACCTGGCCTGCAACCTGGGGAATGTGCCCTGACTAGGAAACCAGTGACCCTTTGTTTCACAGGCCCACGCTCAATTCGCCGAGCTACACCACCCATGGCAGTTTGTTCCTTATTTCCCAGTCCGTGGGTCATGAGTATAAGTTCTCTGGCTACCTCATTTCCTATACTGTACTTTACGTCTCCATGGCTATTCTGTAACTATGTATTTGTGCTTCTCAATCCCCTCACCTCTTCACCCAACCCCCTACCCCTATACCCCGCTCCCATCTAGCAACCATCAAACTGTCCTCTGTGTCTATGATTCTGAAATGTTAAAGAGACTTATTTAAGAAAAAGAAGACCAATACTATGAACAATAAAATGGCAATAAATACATATCTATCAATAATTGAATCTAAAAAACAAACTAAGAAAACAAGAAGAACAGAGACAGAATCATGGACATGGAGAGAATTTTTTTTGGTATTAATATAAAATCCAAATCAGGTTTTCCCTATTTGAGGAAAGAATTGTTGGAATTCTTACAGAAGCTTGGTGAAATGCAGTGGTTCTTGAAGCATATTAAAATCACTTAGGGGAGTTCAAAAATATTGATTTTAAATTATTCACTATGGGGTGAATAATTTAAAATAATTTTTAAAGCTTTTCTAATTATTCTAGTGGGCAGCCATGTTGAAAAGTTCTGAGGCAGAGAAAAAGGAAATGAACCTACAGTCACATGCTCCGTACTGAACAGAGTTTGCTGCACTTCTCTGAGTCCCAGTGACTCGATAAATGAGTCCATCTTGCTGCTGACAAGAGCTTTATTCCTTGCACACACACTAAGCCACCATTTTTCTTCTTAAATGTTCTTTGTGAAAACCTTTTATGTATTAAATTTGTTTCACTATTCAGAGTTTTCATGGATGAGGTAGAGAGTAGCCTTGAGGTTCTCAGGTTCTGAAGGTTTATGTCATGTTTATTAATATCATTTGAAAATGGAAATTTCTCATCATTCAAAGACTATGTCCAATTTTCCTGCATGTACAAATGTCACAGGGCCAAACGGCACCAAATACTTATAACTCTGGCAGGACTTTCCTGAGGACAGTTTAGAAAGTCATAGGCCACCTCGAGAACTTGAGATATAAATATGATAATCCACAGTGTGGTGCCTTAGAATCAAAGGGCTCAACAAATCTAAATTTTCCATCATCTGTTTTTAAAATTCATATGAAGAGGCTTTTAAAAGATAACATATTTCCTCCCTTAAGAAATCCTTAAATAATATGAGCATCAAAAATTAAAATCCAAGCTTAAATTCTCCTCTCCTGCTGACCCAACTTAGGGCTGTCCTGCCTCCTGGCCCTTCGTGTGATGGTTATCTCCTCCTCCTTTACCCTTATATGTTCTTCTTGCTGCACCTTTGTTGGACCCCTTCTCTCCTCCCGCTCCCCACAACTGACCTATCGTAAACATAAGCCTCTTACTGGACTGCTGCTCCTCACAATGTCTTCTAATGTAAGTGAGGAAGAACATCACCCCAAATCCAGTGGAACTACACCTTCAAACTTTGGCCAAGATCACACCTACACAATTGACTTTCCTAGGTCACACATTAAAAACCAAAAATTCAATGAAGAACTGAAAATAGTCCTAGGTCATATAATCTGAGACTCTCTGGCCTTTTATTAATTAATATATCTCCTCATAAGACCCAGAAATGGAAAAATCATGTTTTATATAAAAAAGCAAAATATATTGATTACAAAAGTATATCAAACATAAGAAAAACTTCAATGTAAGTTGTTAACAAAAAAGGCATAAAATAGTACAAGATTTCTTAGCTGCTATCTCTGATGTATTTTTTCTACTATCAAAATTGTCTGGTCAAAATTTAGTCAAATAAACAGGTAAAAAATCAAACTTTTCTCGGGCTTTAAAGACTATGGTCCTACTACCTCTAGAGACTATACCCATCTCAATCAGAGAAAACACATCTACCCTATGTATTGATGATCTTAAAAATGAGGGAGCAGATTTATTAAGGAAACATAAAATAAGATGTTTTATTTGCCTTCTGTCTGAATTATAAGAGCTAGTAAAAAAAGACTTTGAAGATTCTTTGACTACAAAAGAAGAAAAACTGCAGACCAAGTTAATACCTCTTTACATTAAGTGACAGTACCACCTCCATGTTGTCCATGGACAAAACCACAATCATACCATAAGAGAAAAGGACACTGGAAGAGCTTTAACTCAGAAGATGGAATATCAACAGACACAAAACAACTTTTTCTAACAGAATAACATCTCTGTAGCATCTCTGTTCTGCCCGAAGGATGTAGCATCTCCATTCCGCCCCAGATAGCCCTTACCATAAAAAAGAGACTTTTCCATACAATTGACAAAAACACTATATGCCATGTCCAATTGACCCTACAGACTTTTTATTATTTCTTCCTTAGAGTAACAAAAATATTTCAGGGGTAAGAATCTCAAATACCCTTCAAACATCTGCCTTGATCTCAACTACTTCTTACCTCAACTACCAAGTGTCTGAGATATCAAGCTATAGTCAACATGCTTTTTTGATGAGATATTTCTTTTCAATGAATCTGCTGGTACAAAAGCTACTTTAGAAATGGGATGCCCTTATTAAATTTGGATCAGATAGCAACATTTGCCTAAGTCCCTAACTAACTCTTTCATTGCATTGTGTCTTTTGTGATTGCTCACGAGGTGGCAGCAGACTTCATGACATGCAGCATGAAGATCACCTATAAATTCTTTTGTAGAGTTCTCTAGCCACTTTCTGGACAAAAATCCTCTGTCCAGATTTCATTACCTGAAACCTCCTCTACTGATACCTCAAACTATGAATCTGTCTCCAAGAAATGTTGGGCTAGAAACAGTTCAGATGTGGGACCCACAAATGAGGCCAAACCTTTAATGGCCTGAATGGAGTTGGCTGAACCCTTCCTGAAATTAGTCCAATAACCACTAAAAACAGATACTACTGAAGAGCTTTGGTTCTTTATATCTGTGTATCTCCTGAAACAATGCACTATTTCTTGTCTTTGCCCTTATCCTTGTTCTGCCCATCAAAATGCCAAAAGGCAGGGCAGGCAACTCCTGATTTTTTGAAAGACTATGCTTCCCTGCTTCTTTGCATTCCCAACCCTAATATCATCATATACTTGATCACTTATGGTGATCATATCAAGGATCATACCCAGACTTACAGTATTTATTTGCATTCACTTGGGAAAATCAACAGTACACTTGAATTGTAAGCCCCCTGGGTTTACAGAAGTACCCTCTTACTCTTTGCAAATACTTAATCATAAATTTAGAGACATTCTATTCCCAGGAATCTACTCAAATGCAATATGTTGATGATCTTTTATTATACTATTCAAGAGTCTTACAGAATTAATTCTCTTCACTTGAGAATAGTATTACCATAAAAAAATAAAATGCTTATCTACAAACCCCAATATTGTCAGATCTAAGTTTCTATCTAGGCTATCACATCAGACAAAATGAAAAGTCATTTCCCTTCAAAGACTAGAAGTCAATCATGACTTTACCTGGTTAATTATTAAAGTGATTTCTTTGCCCCATAGGATACTATAGATACTGGATTCCCAACTATTCTGAGGTGATGAATGCTGACAAACTTAAGCTTTTCCTTTGTATAAATATTAAATTGTCTTTTATAATTTAAAGAACTTTCTTAAAATTCCCCATCTTTAGACTCCCCAATTACTATGAACCCTTTTTTCTTTTTTATCTGGAAGATCAGGTTCCATTTAAGGTGCTAACTTCACACACAATGAATATCAGAAACCTATTACTTATAATAGGCACTCATTGATTCCACAGTGAAAGTTGTCTCTCCTAGTTCATGTGCTGTGGCACCGGTAGCAAAGGTCATGGGGGTTTCTGCTGACTTCATTTTAAAACATCTATTTTATCTCATGGTTCTTCAGGCCTATTACACCTTACTTTCATCTGACAATACCCACCACTTTTCTAGTAGATTTATCTCCTATTTGAGAACCAAACAAGGAGGCTATTAATTTGGATATAAATGTATTCTACTCAGTCCTGCTCAATTTTAACCCTCTGCCAGAAGCCAAGTCTGTACAAGGGGCTGAAAAGTGTAGCCTTTACATGGACCTTCCAGCCAATGGAAATAAGAGAACAAATATGTATACAGATTGTACAGATACACTTTGGGGGTAGTTCACAAATGCTGCAGTAAAACTCTATAGATACAATGCTTGAATTTATATTTCCTAGATAGAAAAAAGAGAGACAATGCGAGCAAGAATGTTTTAATGTGTATTTTTCTATTTTGTTGGTGTGTGTGCATACATACACATATATACACAAATACACACATATATATATTTTGTATACATATAAATAACTTTGTGTATATACAAATTTTAACAATATATTATGCCACAAAAACAAAATCTTGAATAATTTATAAGCACTGTAACCAAACATAGCATGTCCTGTAGCTTTAATACAACTAACACTAACACCAAACAGATAACTAGAAAACCTGCATATCTACCCAGGCTGGTGTAGCTCAGTGGATTGAGCACAGGCCTATGAACCAAAGTATTGTGGTTCGATTCCCAGTCAGGGCACATGCCTGAGTTGCAGACCAGTTCCCAGCAGGGGACACACAAGAAGCAACCATACACTGATATTTCTCTCCCTCTCTCCTTCCCTTCCCCACTAAAGATAAATAAAATAAAAAAGAAATAAAAAAGAAAAAAAGAAAACCTGCATATCTTTAAAAACTAATTAAATAAATCACTGGCAAACATATTTTCCTATGTGGTTGGTCCCCTTTTCATTTTGCTGATGCTTTCTTTAGTTGTGCAAAAGCTTTTAATTTGACATAATTCTATTTGTTTGCTCTAGGGGACACAATGGTAAAAATATTCCTGCATGGAATATCTAAAATTTTCCTTCCTATGTTCTCCTCTAGGACTTTTATGGTGTCATGACTTATTTAAGTCTTTTATCCATCTTGAGTTTATTTTGGTATATAGTGGAAGTTGGTAGTCAAGTTTTAATTTTTTGTATGTGGCTGTCCAGATCTCCCAACATCATTTGTTGAAGGGGCTATTTTTACTTCATTTTATGCTTCTGTCCTCTTTGTCAAATTTTCATTGATCGTAGAGACTTGAATTTATTTCTGGGCTCTCTGTTCTGTTCCATTGATCTATGTGTCTGTTCTTATGCCAGTACCAGACTGCTTGGAATACATTGGACAATGGTTTGATATGCAAAATATATAAAGAACTCACATTACTTCATTCCAGGAAGACAAACAATCCAATAAAAAATGGGCAAAGGACCTATACAGTCATTTTTCTAAGGAGGACATACCGAGGGCCCAAAGACATATGAAAGAATGCTCAGAATCACTAGCCATCAGAGATACAAATTAAAACCATAGTGAAATACCACCTCTTACTGGTCAGAATGGTCATCATAAACAAATCAACAAATAAGTACTGACAAGGTTATGGAGAAAAGAGAACCCTATCACACTGTTGGTGGGAATGCAGACTGGTGCAGCCATTGTGGAAAACAGTATGGAATTTTCTCAAAAAACTAAAAATGGAACTGCCTTTTGACTCAGCAATTCCACTTTTAGGATTATACTCTAAGAATCCTGAAACTCCAGTTCAAAAGAACCTATGTATTCCAATATTCATAGCAGCACAATTTACAATATCCAAGTGCTAGAAACAGCCTAAGTGCTCATCAGTAAATGAGTAGATAAAAAAATTGTGGTACATTTGTACAGTGGAATACTACACAGCAGGAAAAAAGAAGGAACTCCTACCTCTTGTGACAGCATGCATGGAGCTGGATAGAATTATGCTAAGTGAAGTAAGCCAGGTGGTGAAAGACAAATACCATATGATCACACCCATAAGTGGAACCTATTCAATAAAACAAGCAAATGACCAAAATAGAATCAGAAACTTGGAAACAAGAAACTGACAGTGACCAGAGTGGTGAGGGGACAGGGATAATGCGGGACAAAAGGGAAGGGGCAAGCCAAGGAACATGTAGAAAGGACCCATGAACAAAGCCAAAGAGGGAGAGAGGATCCAGTGTGGGAGATGAGTGTTGAGTAGGGCAGGGAGAGTAATGGGGGGAAATTGGGACAACTGTAATTGAACAACAATTTTTTAAATTAAAAAAGAGAAAGAATTCAAAAATTGAAATAGATTGATAAATGAAAATAAAAATCTTTTAAATAATAACTAAATTCTGAAATACCGAAATTTTTGAGATATAGCTAAAACTCTAATTAGAAGAAAATTTGTAAGCAACCTTGTAAGCACAGAAAATAATAAAAGTTGAATGGCAATAATTTTAGTATTAGTGTCAAGAATTTATGGAAAGAACAGCAAACTAAACCTCCCAAAGTAGAATAAAGTAAATAATGAAGATTAGAACAGAATTTAATAAAATAGATAGAAATAAACATATAACAAGATGATCAGTAGAGCCAAAACTTGGTTTTTGGAAGTATTAAAATCAATGAAAAATCTCTACCACTGATAAAGAAAAGTGACAGTATAAGAAATGAAGAAAGAGGAGCTACCTGGAGATGCTGCTAAAGAGATGATAGAATATTTTAAATAACATGTAACAAATTAAAAACTTTTTGTAAAACAAACATTTCTAGAAAAGTATGTTATCAAACTGTTTCAAGAAAAAACTGCAGTAGTCCTATTATGTCCTGAGCAACCTCCTCCAAAACTTGATCTCCAAAATGTTTAAGAACAAGTCATTTTTATCTCACAAAATCTCTTCCTGAGACTAAAATATGATGAGACACTGTAAAGCTAGCATAATCTTTATTGCAAACCTATAAAACACATTACTAAAAAAAAGAAATGATCAGTTTACTCTAAATATATATACAAAAGTCTTAAATGGAACTTTGTCAAGATGAATATAACAAAATACAAAAGGGATAGTACAGCAGAATTAATTTAGTTTACCATAAATGCAGGCTTGATTTAATATTAGAAAATCAACTGTTATTTGTCATATTGGCAGATGAAAGAGAAGAGTTACAAAATAATGTTAATAGTTGCAAAAATTATATATATAATTCAACATTCATAATTACATTTTGACAGTAGTTTGTTAATGATTAACAATCATTCATCAATTCTTAACAACTTATTACTCGGTTGTGGGGTGGAATAGTGGAAGACTGCTATAGGCTGAATTGTTTCCTGCCAAGTTCATGTTTTAAAGCCTTAAACATAATATGAAGGTATTTGGAAATGGGGTCTTTGGGAGGTAATTAGACTTAGATGAGGGCATTAGGCTAAAGACCTCATGATGAACTTAGTGCCCTTATGAGAGTATCTGAAGAGATCAGAGAGCTAACTAGTTCACTCTCTCTGTCTCTTTCTCTCTCCCTCTCCCCACTCTCTTCCTCCCTGTGTCTGTCTGTCTGTCTATGTCTGCCCAATAAAGATATAGTGATATAGTGAGAATGTGGCTATCTCTAACACCAGAAATGGGATTTTGCAAGAAAATAAGTTGGCCAGCACATTAATCTTGGTCTTCCCAGCCTTCAAAACTGTGAAAAATAAGTGTCTGTTGTTTCAGCTACCAAGTCCGTGATATTGTGTTATAGAAGCCCAAGAAAACAAAGACAGTAAGACTGCATGAGCATCAGGAAGTGGGTATGAAAACTCTGTATCTTCTACTCAGCTGTGTTGTGAACCTAGAACAACTCTAAAAAATAGTCATCCCTGGCTGGTGTGGCTCAGTGGATTGAGCACCAGCCTACAAACCGAAGAGTCGCTGGTTCGATTCCCAGTCTAAGGCACATGCCTGGGTTGTGGGCCAGGTGCCCCGTTGGGGGTGTGCCAGAGGTAATCACATATTGATATTCCTCTCTTCCTTCCCTTCTCTCTAAAAATAAATAAATAAAAGCTTTTAAAAAATAAATAAAGTCAATTTTTAAATCCTCTTTGAAAACAAAAAAAGAGAAAGATGAAAACTTTCTTTTTTTAAATATATTTTATTGATTATACCATTACAGTTGTTCTATTCCCCCCTTCATTCCCCTCCACCCACAAATTCCCTCCCCCACTGTTCTCCCCCCCTTAGTTTATAACCACGTGTCTCAAGTCCTTTAGATTCTATATTTCCCCCACTGTTCTCACCCTCCCCCCTATCTATTTTCTACCTACCATCTATGCTATTTTCTGTGCCTTCTCCCCACTTCTCCTCCTCCCACCCCCCTGTTGCTAACCCTCCATGTGTTCTTCATTTCTATGGTTCAACTCCTGATCTAGCTGTCCTCTTGGTTTGCTTTTGTTTTAGGTGTGGTTGTTAATAACTGTGTGTTTGCTGTCCTTTCACTGTTCATATTTTTCATCTTCTTTTTCTTATATAAGTCCCTTTAGCATTTCATATAATAAGGGCTTGGTGATGATGAACTCCTTGAACTTGACCTTATCTGAGAAGCACTTTATCTGTCCTTCCATTCTAAATGAAAGTTTTGCTGGATAAAGCAATCTTGGCTGTAGGTCTTTGGATTTCATGACTTGGAATACTTCTTTCCAGCCCCTTCTTGCCTGTAAGGTCTCTTTTGAGAAATCCGCTGACAGTCTGATGGGTACTCCTTTGTAGGTGACTGTCCCCTTATCCCTTGCTGCTTCTAGGATTCTCTCCTTCATTTTGGTCTTGGCTAATGTAATTATGATGTGCCTTGGTGTGTTCCTTCTTGGGTCCAACTTCTTTGGGACTCTCTGAGCTTCCTGGATTTCCTGGAAGTCTATTTCCTTTGCCAGACTGGGGAAGTTCTCCTTTATTATTTGTTCAAATAAGTTTTCCACTCGTGGCTGTTTCTTTCCCCCTTCTGGTACCCCTATAATCCGGATGTTGGAACGTTTAAAGATGTCCTGGAGGTCCCTAAGCCTGTCCTCATTTTTTTGAATTCTCATTTCTTCATTCCTTTCTGGTGGGATGTTTTGTTCTTCCTTCTGGTCCATTCCATTGATTTGAGTCCCCGTTTCCTTTCCATCGCTATTGGTTTCCTGTGTATCTCCCTTCATTTCAATTAGTTTAGTCTTCATATGTTCCTCTAATTTGTGACTATAATCTACCAGTTCTGTGAGCATCCTGATAAATAGTGTCTTGAATTGTGCTTCTGAGAGGCTGGCAATTTCTCGGTCGCTTAGAGTTACTGGCTCTGCGGCTTTGAGTTCTTCTTGCACCATCTTTTGGGCTGTTTGTGCCTGTTCTGTAGCAGGATCGGAGCTCTAAATTGTTCACTAGAGCAGGGCAACTAAGTCGCTGGGTTGTGACGTTGTATGTGGGGGCGGGGTCAAAGAGGGACAATGGCTTCCCTCTGCCGCCTGCCGCCGCATCCCCCACCGGCGCCACAGCCACCACCGTCACCAGGCCCATGCATTTCGTTCCACTGCACGCGAGTGTGCCACCGCCGTCAGCCCTCCACCACTGGGTTTGCCCCCTGGGGCCTGTGTGGTCCGTCTCACTGTCCGCAAATGTGCGACCGAGGTCAGTCTGCCCCACACCCTGACTGGTTCCGGGCTGTCTGCACGCCTAGGTCGGGGGATCTCTCCTGCCTGACCCAGCTCCGCTGCTGGCTCCGCCTCTCTTACCATCCCCGTTGAATGGTTTGTAGTTGTCAGACTTCCGTATAATTCAATTTTCTGGTCTTTGGGTGTGTCCTAGTTCTCCAAACTTTTGTTGTATTCAAACCTGGTTGTGGGAGAAGGCACAGTGTTTCCACCTATGCCTCCATCTTGGTGGAAGTCCGAAAGATGAAAGCTTTCTTAACCGCTAAAGGACATCTTTGGGCGGACAAAAAAACCCAGCAACAACAAATCTACAACCAACCTCATATTAATGGCAAATTGTTGAGATCATGCTCAAAAGACTTTTGAGACTACTTTTATTGCTTTCAGTCAACATTGCACCAATGGTCGTAGGCAGCTGAGTAAGAAAACAAACAGAAATAAAATTTATTCATATTGGAAAGAAACACCCCATCATTATTCACAGATGATATGATTATTTGTGGAGAAAAAAACTTTTAAAAACAAGTTGAGTGAAATAAGCCACTCAGGGAAAGAAAAATACCATATGATTTCAGTTATATATGGAATCTAATGAACAAACTGAACTAGTATGCAAAATGGAGACAGAATCATAGATAGAGACCAGGATGACCGGTAAGCTAAGGGGGAGTTTAAGGGGTACAGGGACTAAACAAAATAGAAAAAGGACTCATGGACATGGATAACTGTGCAGTGATTGTGGAGTGGGATATAAGAGGACTAAATGATAATAAAAATACAATAAAATACATAAAAAATTACTTGAATAAGTAAAAGTTATGAAACATTGGTGCATTCCAAATCAATATAAAACAGTCAATACTATTTATATACCAAAGACATATAGCAGATATACTATATTTTTGAAAATAATGTAAAAGACCATAGAAATAAAATTCCAAGAATAAAAATTGTGTATGTCTTATATAAGAAAAATTATAACATTTTAATGTTTTGCTGAAAACTGAACACCTGAATAAGAGAAAAGAAAGATTATTTGAATGAGTTAGAAAATAATACAAAACATAAGTAAAACAGGGGAGGGCAATGGAAAAATAGAATAAGTAAAAAGAAGAGTATAATATGAAGTTTGAAATAAAATTTAAAAATACTCAACCAGAAGGAACAAGATTGCACAAAATCCACAACTGTCTCAAAAATAATGGCAACTGAGCAAGGATTAACAAAGGTGGAAAGATAATAAGAATATTATACAAAAAACAAAAGGAGGTAGAAATATCTACAGTAAAGAAAAATGATTTTGAGAGGATGGAGGGAGGAGAAATAATAAGAGTAAGGAATAGAATCCAGCCTAAAAAACGGGAAAATAAAATTCCAAAATCAAATAAGCAAGGGCAGGAAGAAGGCAAAATGGAGAAAAATAGGGGGAGAGTAAACTGTGATGTCTGAGGTTCAAAAAATAATAACGAGAGAGTTCCAGCCAAGATGGAGGCATAGGTAGAAATGCTTCACTTCCTCACACAAGCAAAAGAAGGACAACAACCAATTTAAGAAAGATTAAACGACCAGAATTGCCAGAAAATCAAACTGCATGGAACTTCAACAACCACAGAATTAAAGAAACCAGACTGGTGGGAGGGGAAGAGATGGGCAGCTGAGTGGAGAGGACACTGCAAGGCAGCAGACCATGAGGGTGAGGTAGGGCTGGCTCACCTGAAACTAAAGATTGAAAACTAGCTGTAAACTGTGGGGGTAGCAATGGCAGAAGAAACTCCCAGTCTCACAGGAGAGTCTGTTGGAAAGTGGAGCTACAGCAGAGCAAATGAGCAGCATTATTCCCTCTCTGACCCCTCACCCACAGGCAGCACCGCAATGCAGCAAATAGGGTTGCCCAGCCCTGGTAAACATTTAAGGCTCCACCCCCTTACAACATAGCAGGTGCATTGCAACAAGGAAATATGGTCCAAATGAAAGAACAGATCAAAACTCCAAATAAACAGGCTGGTCAGATGGTAGTGGGTTATCAGAACTCAACTAAAGTTAGTGTCACTAAAACTCCAAATAAACAGCTAAGCAATGAGGAGATAGACAACCTATCTGATGCAGAGTTCAAAACACTGTAATCATGATGCTCACAACTGACTGAGCTCGGGTGCAAAATGAAAGAAGAAAAGAAGGGTACCCTCATGGAATAAAGCAAAATATGCAGGGAACCAACAGCGAAGGGAAAGAAACTGGAACTCAAAATCAATGATTTGGAACAAAAGGAAGAAATAAACATCCAACTGAAACAGAATGAAGAAACAAGAATTCAAAAAAATGAGGAGAGGCTTAGGAACCTACAGGAAAACTTTATGTGCTCCAATATCCAAATTATAGGGGTGCCAGGAGAAGAAAAACAGCAAGAAATTAAAATCTTATTTGAACAAATAATGAAGGAAAACTTCCCCAAACTGGAAAAGGAAATAGACTTCCAAAAAGTCCAGGAAGTCTAAGAATCCCTTCAAGTCCCAAAGAAATTGAACCCAAGGAGGAACACCAAGACACATCATAATTACATTACCCAAGATTAAAGATAAGGAGAGAATCTTAAAAGCAGCATGAGAAAACGAGAAAGTTACCTACAAAGGAGTGCCCATAAGACTATCAGCTGATTTCTTGAAAGAAACCTTGTAGGCAAGAAGGGGTGGAAAGAAGTATTTCTAGTCATGAAAGGCAAGGACCTACACCCAAGATTATCCAGCAAAGCTATCATTTAGAATGGAATAGCAGATAAACTGCTTCTCAGAAAAGGTCAAGTTAAAGGAGTTCATCATCATCAAGCCCTTATACAAAATGTTAAAGGGATTTATCTAAGAAATAGAAGATCAAAAACTATGAACAGTAAAATGACAACAAACTCATAACTATCAACAACTGCACCTAAAAAACAAAATAAAAAACTAAGCAAGCAACCAGAACAGGAACAGAACCCGAGAAATGAAGATCATATGGAGGGTTTTCAGTGAGGAGGATGAGGGGATGAATGGAGGAGAAAGGTATAGGGAATAAGAAGCATAATTAGTGGGCATAAAATAGATGGGGAGAGGTTAAGAATAGTATAGGAAATAGATAACTCAAAGAACTTATATGTACAACCCATAGACATGAACTAAGGGGTTGGGGGAATGCTGGAGGGTGGGGGCCTGCAGGGTAGAGGCGCTATAAAGAGGAAAAATTGGGTAAACTGTAATAACATTATCAGTAAAATATACTTAGAAATAATGAACAAGTAGGAATACAATTAAACATGAACAGCAATAACAGTAATATCCATGCCAAACAAGCTACAATTTAAATGGTGGAGAAAAAAGGAAGAATATTTTAAGAAGGAGAAAGGCAATGAGAGCTGACCAAAGGAAGGAAGAATGATTTTGAAATGATAGAGGGAGGAGAAATAGTAAGGGTAAGGAATAGCAACAATTGTTGCTCTAACAAATTTCCACACACTAAGTATCTTAAAACAAGACAAATTAATTTATTATATTTCTATAGTTTTAAACTTTGACAAAGGCTAAACTCTAGGTTAGTCACAGAGCTGCATTCCTTTCTGAAATCTCTAGAGAGAATGTTTCCTTGTTTTTTCCAGCTTCTAGACACCACCCATTTTAGTGGACTAATGGCCACCTTCCACCTTTTCAAAGCCAGCAACATTGTGCATCTCTGACCTTAGTCTGGAAAATCTCTTCCCTTTTAAGGAATAATGAAATTAGGTTGGACCCAGAACAATAGAACAATCTTCTTATCTCAAGGTCCTTCACTTTAATCACGTCTACAAAATCCCCAAGTCTATTTTGCCATGTAAAATATCATAGTTACATGGTCTGGGACATCTTTGAGGAACCATTATTCTGCTTACCACCCTGGAAATCACCCACATATCTATGTCCTAGTTTGTGTTATATCAATTTAGTTAAACTGGGAACTACATTTTCCAGAGTCCCCTTCTTGGCATAGTTCTGTGTGAGAGTTGACTAAAGGAAGGACCTCTGTGAGAAGGAAGAAGCAAAGCAGCTGCCATTATTCTCAGATTATTGTGGTTGACAAAATAGAATAATGTAGAAGTTCCCAATGGGTCCCAGCTTACTCTCGCTCTCCTCTGTTTTGTGTTCAGCTTGTCTTTTCACTTACTGACCTCGTCAATCAAATTAGCCCCTAGTCCACCACAAAATGCTTAGCTCTTTCTTCACAGTCCCACCTTGGTGGTTCACTGTGTGTGGCCTTTTGGTTGTACTGCAAGTTTTCACTTGCCATTCAGAACACTGTTTCAGGAGGGACTTGGTAACTCTCTCTCTGATCCCTAAACTTTCCTCTCCAGAACTCCACTTTCCCAGTTACTCTCATATTTGTGTAAAGTCTATTGCTATAATAAAACTTTTATTTTCATAATATTTTAGTACTGCCCTCCTGGAGGAACCCTGGCGAATACAGTAAAAAAAAAAAAGTGAAGTGGATTGTAAAAATGTGGCCTTTCTGTAAATACATGATATCTCACAAGAAAAGGAAGGAATGAAGGGATTCAGTGCATAAAAGGAGCATCTGCAGCCTCAAATAAGTCATGAACACTCAGTTTGAGTCTGTTCCAGAGTGAAGACTTCTTTGCCTCTCTTTCTTATAATACTAATCTCTTGGCAAAGCCCAGCAAGTGATGAACCTTAGTAAGCACTGCCACCACCATGTACTGCTCCCCCTAAGGAGACAAATTCTTCATGGACAGGGTTTTTCCTTACAAACAAAAATGTCCCAGGATGAAGACAGAAAAGGAAAATTTTCAACAATGGATTTTAGACCAAAGTTTTCTCAGAACATAGAGTAGTCTCGTTCTTATGCTTCCTAGTTATTGAGTGATTGGCATCAGTTCATTTATTCCTCACAAAAACCCAAGGAAAAGCACACCTAACTCCTTGCTTTGCCCATGAAGACACTGAAGCACTTGGAGTTAAAGTACCGGTAGGTGTCCTCAGGTCACACAGTGAGGGGTGGGTCTGGGGAGAAAACCCAGACCATACCTCATTAACTCTGAAGTCTACATCCAACCAGCATGGGATCCAAGGCATAAAACAAAGTAATAGAGTTTGCCCGGCTCCACAGTGAGTTATGAGTTGTGTTTCATGATACGCGGTACAGTCTGTTTGGACACTATTCATCACTTTCATTTGGTTCAAGAAAATCAACCTCTCGCTCTTAGGAGTAAATTAATGGGTATAAAAGGAAGAAGCAAGTTGTGTGAAATAAAGAAGAATCATAGAAAGTGGCAGTGAATTGCAGAGGTCGGGCCCCCAGACTCTGGAGTCAGTTAAATCTGAGTCTGCTCCCAACTCTGCAGAAAGAGAAGTACAAGGAGGAGGGTACAAATCTCTGGCAGCTCTGGTGTTTTATTATTACATCTGCAAAATGTTGAGTTGAACTCTAAAATATAAAATTCAACAATTTTTCTTATTTTCTCACTACCTACCACTGGGGAAGGCAAGAGGTTGCTTTCATAACATAAAGGGTTTATTTCTGTTTTCAATTTTGTATTCCATGTACTCCTAAACAAACATGATTTTTATAAACCAGGTCCAACAGCCTTCATTAAGAAGTCCACATTGGATATAAACACCCAACATTAAGCTAGGCCTTGTGTCACACTGAAAAGCTCAGGCCATGACAGAAGTGTGTGGTCAAGGTCAAGGCCAGATCTTGGATGGCAATGGGACACATCAAAAGAAAGAAGAAATGGTGTAACCCAGGACTAAAGTAACACAGCTACATCAAGTCATCAGATCCAGGGATTAACACCAGGTTAAGTACTTTGACATAACCATGTTAAGGAAAGTTTAATGCCAGGAGTTGCATGTACTTGAGTGAAAGGGCCATTAGCAATAATTTCATTCTGAACCTAAAATCACAGTGTCTCTTCAAATAGCAACAGAGCAGTCAGCTGGCAGGGGTCCAACTATCATCAGTGTGAAGATTCATCCGGGCAGATAGGCATTGCAAAGGTTGTTATCTCACTGAAGAAATTATATTACACCAAAAGGTAATCAGAAATCCTCTGTAACATACCCCTTTGCAGTCTTCAGGGCCCCAAATTTCACTCTCCGTGATATTTCCAATCCTGAATTACATTCAACCACACTGTCCCATAAGGGCTTGTAGGAGTTCTGCAGTGGGATCAAATGACGATATCAAGAGGTCACAACAATAAAATATCACCATTATAAGAGATGAGACAAATTTGAATGTAAAATCCCTTCCATTTTAAGATTTTCTGTGAAAAAAACTGAATCTAAAAATTAAATCTTTTAAAAGTTAAAGCCCAAATTTAAAGTCCAGACACAAAATATCTTGCTTTTCTGAATTAATTAATATTTGATAATTATCCGCCCTTTCAACCTTTTAATTCTGCTCAGTTTCAACTGTTACGGTTAGGGTTCTTTTTAGCAGCTGAAGCCTTGGTTTTTCTACTGCAGTCTTCTTAGTGTAGTCCCTTAGGAATTAAGTTGTTGAATTATTCAATAATAAGTTTTTCTTAAGTCTTACTTGAAGAACTAAAAGCATTAGGATTATACAAGATTTTTGCAGCTCTGCACCCATACCCTCCAAATTTAGAAAATAAGCCAAGTATCAGCCCACAGTGCTATCATCATAGGTATCACAGAGCCCAGTGCTTGGAAGCTCAAAAGTTTGTAAGAATACAGTAGTCAGATTATAAAAGTTTTGCTTTAAGAATCCAAGAGCTGCAAACATAAATTGAAATGGAAGACCTATCTCATAAGATTTTGATTATGCTAGTCTGTTTATTTTAGTAGGCATAGGAATTCAACAACACAAATTATTCTTGAGAGAGACTAGCATTGGGAATATCACTGTCTTTTCTCCTTCAACAGAAAATTTATCATGGTGATAGGTAACACAAATCCTAGTTTGAAATGTCTTTCTTTCTCAAGCAACATATTGCTCTCCAGTATTAAATGGGGATTATTACTGAGTTAAGTGAGGTTCTACTTGGAAACATCATGTCCACGCTATCATGAGCAGGCATTTTCAGTTCTATATCAAAATGGCTATTTCCCTTGCCTCTTGTAAAATTGTTCAAGACTCTCTTGCCTGATTCCTAAGGAGCATGTCTCTGCCATGAGGCTTCCCCCTATAGCATTCTCTGGCACAATACTGTGCTGTGAATAGCTTACTCATGTACTGAGTACTCTTGTCCTCTAAGCAAGGCATAGCTTGGTTCATTTACCACAGGGAACAGAAAACATTTTATCATATTTTTCATGTATAGTGGCATGAAAAAATTTGGTTAAGCACTGAACTCAATCCAGAGCCACACTGAGAACATCTAATGACATATCTCTTGAACCTGTGAACAGGGAATATAAATGTAAGATTATTTTCTTGCTAAACCCTCAATGTTGTAAACAATGAAATGCAGTTTGGAACAGCTGGTCTCACCACCTGACCAATCTGTCACTGTTAATTTATATACGGAACTTCATCCAATCTCTGCAGCCTTCATAGGACCCACCTGCGGCTTAAAAACAGTAAATAATACTATTCTGCACTTCATATAAGCAGAATATATATTCCCTGTAACTGAGTCTTTGCCTGAGTAGTTTCTGACTCACAGGATATAATAATTAATCACACACTTTAGGTCATAAAATAGAGCAGTAACTGCAAAGCATTAGTTCAGACTTCCCTGAGAAAACTGGGGTAGTTACCTTAGTCATTGAGAAGCAAGATAGCAATCAGTAAATAGGTTAGTAAGGTTAAATAAGATCCTGAGAATATAAATTACTGACCTAGAGACAGAATTACTTCCTTAATACTGAGTCAGCTCTCTACCAACAGATGGAAGTTGAGTGGACGGTGTTAGGAAGATTAGAACATTAGAAAGAAGAGTAGTTCACCAATGGTAGTTCTATACCTTTGTCTTCTACTTTTCAACAATTTTTTATATGTTGATTTTTTCTCTTCCTTAAAAATGTCTTTTTGATATATTTTATTGATTATGCTATTACATAATCAATTGTCCCATTTCTCCCTTCCATTTCCTTCCACCCTGCACACCCCCTCCCACCCACATTCCCCCCTTTAGTTCGTGTATATGTGTCATAAGTTCTTCAGCTTCTACATTTCCCATACTATTCTTGCCCTCCCCCTGTCTATTTTCTACTTACCATCTATGCTACTTATTCTCTGTACCTTTTCCCCTCTTTCCTCCTCCCACTCCCATGTTGCTAACTCTCTATGTGATCTCCATTTCTTTGGTTCTAATTCTGTTCTTGTTGTTTGCTAAGTTTAATTTTGTTTTAGGTGTGTTTGTTTTAGGTGTGGTTAGGTGAGTTTGCTGTCCTTTCACTGTTCATATTTTTTATGTTCTTTTTCTTAGATAAGTCCCTTTGACATAATAAGGGCTTGAACTTGACCTTATCTGAGAAGCACTTTTCTGTCCTTCCATTCTAAGTGAAAGCTTTGCTGGATAGAGCAATCTTGGATGGAGGTCCTTGCCTTTCATGACTTGGAATACTTCTTTCCAGCTCCTTCTTGCCTGTAAGGTCTCTTTTGAGAAATCAGCTGATACCTTATGGGAACTCTTTTGTAGGTAACTGTCTCCTTATCTCTTGCTACTTCTAGAATTCTCTCCTTCATTTTAATCTTGGATAATGTAATCCTGATGTGCCTTGGTGTGTTTCTCCCTGGGTCCAACTGCTTTGGGACTCTCTGAACTTCCTGGATTTCCTGGAAGTCTACTTCCTTTTCCAGATTGAGGAAATTCTCCTTCAGTATTTGTTCAAATAACTTTTCCACTCATTGCTTTTCCTCTTCTCCTTCTGGTACCTCTATAATTCGGATGTTGGAACATTTAAAGATGTCCTGGAGATTCCTAAGCCTCTCCTCATTTTCTGAATTCTTGTTTCTTCCTTCTTTTCTGTTTGGTTGTTTCTTTCTTCCTTCGGATCCACTCTATTGATTTGAGTCCCAGTTTTCTTCCCATCACTATTGGTTCTCTGAGCATTTTCCTTTATTTCACTTAGTGTAGCCTCCATTTGTTCCTCTAATTTGTGACCAAAATCAACCAATTCTGCGAGCATCCTGATCACCAGTGCTTTGAACTGTGCATCTGATAGGTTGGCTATCTCTTGGTTGCTTAGATGTATTGGCTCTGGAGCGTTTATCTATTCTAGTGTTTGAGCCTTTTTAAGAAATATTTTATGTATTTATCTTTAGACAGGAAGGGAAGGAGAGAGGGAGAGAAACATCAATGTATGGTTGCCTCTCATGCGTCCCCTGCTGGGAACTGGCCTACAACCCAGTCATGTGCCCTGACTGGGAATCAAACCACAGGCCTTCGGTTCGCAGGCCCATGCTCAATCCACTGAGCTACACCAGCCAGGGTGTGAGCCTCTTTTTGCTGTTGTTCTCATTACACCTGTTACATAGTGAGGGGTGGAGCCTTAGGTATTTACCAGTGCGGAGCAACCCTAGTACCTGGGTTGTGACGCTGTATGTGGGGATGGGGTCAGAGAGGGAACAATGTCACTTGCTTCACTCTCTCTCAGATTTCAGTCACTTCTCCCACTTCCCCCAAGCAAACTGGGCCTTTCTGGTGCTGGTTCCCCGAGTGGGTGGGCTTGTATACATTCTAGGACCCTGTGGGTCTCTCCCACAAACTCTCTGGTGGGGCTGGGAGTTTCTCCCGGCACCTCAACCCCCACAAGTGTTTTCAATTGGTGCTTTTAGGTTTTATTTCCCAGAGCTCGAACCCTGAGTTGCCTGGTCTGTCTCACTGCCTGTTTTTGCCTGGTTTATCTGTGCATAAATGTGTGACCAAAATCAGCCAGCCACCTTGCGCCCTCACTGGGTCTGCCTGTTGCCACCCTGTGCCTGGGATCTGCCAACCACTGCCTGCATGCCTGGGTCAGTCCGGCAGCCACCACTTTTTCCTGACACAACACCTCTCTGCAGGCCGCTGACTCTGTGCCTCTTACCATCTGGATGAATGCTTGTCAGACTTCTGTACAGTTCAATTTTCTGTCAGTTCTTGTTTGTTTCTAAACTTGTTTGTTTCTAAACTTCTATTGTCCTTAAGTTTGGTTGTGCAAGGAGGCAGTGTGTCTACCTACACCTCCATCTTGGCTGGAAGTCCAAAAATCTTTATGTACTGCTGGAGAATCACTCTTCTCAGATTTTCCTACTAAATCACTGCTCACACCTCCTCAGGATCCTTTGTTGCTTTCTCCCGCCCTTGTCAGATTTTTAAATGTTGGATTGTCCCTGAGGACCCTCCTTGACCCTTTCTATGGTGCACTCTCTCTATAGGTGACTGTTCTTTTCATCAAATGGCTTTAAATAACACTTATGCTGATTAATTTTTAAGTTATATCCCAGTTCATATTTACTATGGGTTCATAAACTACTTAGTAGTCATCATCATTGCAACTTAATGAAGTCCAAGTACAGTATAAATTCTATCCTGGGAAATGCACTTAGCATCAAACCTTCCCTATCTTGCTTCTTATGGTTTCTCAAACCTATAAATTGGCCTAATCCTGGAGTGATTGTTTTCTTTTCTTTTCACTCATCAAGTAGTTCATCAGTAATTCTTCCTTTGTCTACTTCAAGTATATATATCTAACTGAGTTATTTCTCACCCTTTTTAATGCTACAACCAGTCCAAGCCATCATCATCTCTTACCTGAAACACCGCATTAATTTCTTAAGAGTACTTCCTGTGTCCCAGTCAATATCTCCAGTGATCTTTCCTCCAAAGTGTTTTTCTAGTCTTACATCACTACTTCCTCCCTTTCCAAAAACTTGCCAGTGGAATTCCATTACAACAAAAATGGCTTTCTAAGATCCTATAAAATCTGGTCCTTGCTTACCTCTCTGATCTAATCTTCCTTCATGTTCATCACACTGGAGCCACAGTCTCCTTATTTCTATCTCTTTAAGAGATGAAGGTCATTCCTATTCGTGGGGCCTTTGATCTTGCTGTTTTATTTGCTATGGATGATATTCTGCAAAATTTTTACACAACTGACTCCACATTCCTTAAGTCAATCTTCTCAGAGGTACCTTTCCTCACCATGCTAATGAAAATTCTCCCCTCCTTTTGTATGTCCTGTTTTACTTTATATATAACTAAAAACACCTGAAAATCTGGGCCAATATAACCTCCTACATGTGGTTTCCTACACAGTTTAGTTCAATTTACTAATAGTAGAACTATTGAATTATGAATTCAATAGTTCAATAGAACTATGAATTATTCACCACTTAAAATAGAACCTGGAACCATGTAAGTACTCATTAAATAGTTCTTGACTGACAAATATGGAAAATCTGTCATTCTAAAAAATATAACAAAAATTCATTAAAACACTATATCTCAAAATTGTTGCCTTTGCATATGTTCTCCCAGATCATTATTTTCATGGCCAGTCTTAATTCTGAACTTCTTCGTTCATTTTCCTGTTCATGTTTCATTCTTTCCCATAAGTCTAATATAACTTGCTTAATTTCAACACTCCATGAATCTATCATCATGAACTAATATTTTATAAGGTAGTGAATTTGTAATGTGCTTATTTTTATGTACTATCGTCCTTATACAAATTTTGGTCTCTCTTTTTCCTTTATTTATTTTTTGACATATGAACATAGATAGAGGTCCTGCAGATCTCTTCCAAATACCTTTTTTTTTTTTTTTGCTCGTTCAAACCACTACCACATCTTCCTCTTAACTACACATCAACCATCACTTCCAACATCTGGAAGTTATGGAACACAAGGAAATATAATTATTTTCTTATTGTGCACCTATAGTGTTTACTCCCTACCTATGGCAAAGAATGCCTGAACCTCAGGGAGGACAACACCTTCACTCTCTTCCCAGCTCTCATTGACCCTTCATTTTTTTAACCACAGTTTATAAATGTATGCAGGTACCTTGGAAAGTTAATATCACATTACCATTTTAAAATTATACTCCTTAAATATCTGTTTCAATTTTTAGAGGGTAGAAGACTGATTTTTGGAGAGTGTATAAAGCAGTGTATAAAAGCAACTTCACTTCCTAGATCTCATCCACTGGTTAAGCAGAATCCATGTTAGAAAAAAATCTATAAAGTATATCCTACTTTCTTGCAGTTCTTGTTTTATTTTGCATAGGTAAGAACCAGACTGCTTCCTGGGAAGGGTATTAGAGGAACTAAATTTTGATTAAATTAAATTGTGCAAAAAGCACTCATTCCAAATAAGCTACACTAGACCAGCCATTATTCAAGTTCAGAATTTGAGCAGGCTACAGTTTCTGACTTCGGATCAGTGCAACTGCAAGTATGTGGGAAAAAAACTTTCAGCCAATATATCAGTACTTGGGAATCATTTCATTTTATTCTTTAACTTTTTATTTAAGGGCACTGTCTATTTTGGCAGGAGTGTGACCAATTTACATTTTTTCCAGTTATGTAAGGAGTGATGTGTGGAAACTTGGCTTAAACAGTTCTGCTTTATTTTAGTGGTATTTTAGCTTCTCTCCTAGATGGTGCATGAACAATTGTTGCTTGGCTATGCAACAATTGCACAGCTAAGGTTTGACCACTTTGTCCAATCTTTGCTTCTCCTGCCACAAAAAGACCAGTTGTGCCTGGCACCTTGGGGCTGTCCACATACAGCCAACTGACCCCAGGCTGTATTTTAAAGCTGGCTTTTCAACTGTCCTAAGCCCAACTCACAGAACACATTATATTCCTATTTGATATATGGAATGCAGAGTTCAGAGCAGCTAGACCAACACCTAGGAACCTCACAGGAAAGAGGAGACAAAGAAATGTTAGTGAATGACAAGAAGTCCCAAAAGTAGAGAAAAACCAGGACATGAAAATGGAATAACTTGAGACCAGAGAAGCACAGAGAACAGAGATAGAAATAGAACGGGAAAAAATGATTAGCAGTACATTGACTCATGCAAAAATTTTAACATAGTATTTTTAGATATAAATCACTTAGATAATAGGAAAATAGAATTAACTCTAAATTGATTCAGTTGTTTAAAACTAATGCTAATCAAGTCATACATGTAACCACATGTAATTTATGTTTCATTACATTGTAGGAGTGTAATTTTTAGGGTTATTTCAAAATTATAAAAACATTTTCAAACAAAATGGAAATAGGTTCAGGTCATACAATAACAGACAAAAACACTGTCATTTTATATAAGCGTGTAAGTGTTATACAAAGTGTTATATTCTGTAGGCTATCTAGACAGTTCTGTTCTGCCTCTATTTGCTACACACATTTCACACATATTTAACATATAATTTAATTTAGGAAAGTATTATATACTGTTAAATGTCAAAGAAACCTCAGTGAGTTTTAGTTGATTACAGCAATAAACACATTCTGTCTCTATTCTCATTCTTCAAGGCTTCATCATTGGCTTTTCTGAACTGGCTCACCTCTAAACTGTCTGCCTACCTGAGAGAAAATCTGATTTTACTACAAAAACACAGGAAGTGTATCAATTCAGTGATGCATATTTTTATAGTAACCCTGTTGGTTAAAGCAGAATGCAAGAAATTTTATACAAAAAAAATAAATGTTAGGCAGAAAAAAGGATTCATTTCAGCTTCAGTTCAATTTACTAATAGTAGAACTTATTAGTTGTTTCAGGTATTTGATTTTTTTAAATGTCAAATCTTTTTATTTCCACCTGCATCCATGTAATAAATGAGAAGGATTATGATACCCCATTTTAATGCTATACTATAATAATATATATCTTTTTACCCCAGCAACCCAACTTTTCCAAGTGGAAAAAAGAATACTCAGAAAGACACGTAGCTGAAAAGGAGGCAGGTGGGCAAAAACAAAAGAGAAAAACTGTTTTTTTAAAGATAATAATAGAATATTTAATTTATTTATCCACTTATTTAGAAAAAAGTACTTTTTAATTTTTTATTTATATATTTTATTGATTATACCATTACAGTTGTTCTATTCCCCCCCTTCATTCCCCTCCACCCACACACTCCCTCCCCCACCGTTCTCCCCCCCCCTTAGTTTATAACCACGTGTCTCAAGTTCTTTAGATTCTATATTTCCCCCACTATTCTCACCCTCCCCCCTATCTATTTTCTACCTACCATCTATGCTATTTTCTGTGCCTTCTCCCCACTTCTCCTCCTCCCACCCCCCTGTTGCTAACCCTCCATGTGTTCTTCATTTCTATGGTTCAACTCCTGATCTAACTGTCCTCTTGGTTTGCTTTTGTTTTAGGTGTGGTTGTTAATAACTGTGTGTTTGCTGTCCTTTCACTGTTCATATTTTTCATCTTCTTTTTCTTAGATAAGTCCCTTTAGCATTTCATATAAGAAGGGCTTGGTGATGATGAACTCCTTGAACTTGACCTTATCTGAGAAGCACTTTATCTGTCCTTCCATTCTAAATGAAAGTTTTACTGGATAAAGCAATCTTGGCTGTAGGTCTTTGGATTTCATGACTTGGAATACTTCTTTCCAGCCCCTTCTTGCCTGTAAGGTCTCTTTTGAGAAATCCGCTGACAGTCTGATGGGTACTCCTTTGTAGGTGACTGTCCCCTTATCCCTTGCTGCTTCTAGGATTCTCTCCTTCATTTTGGTCTTGGCTAATGTAATTATGATGTGCCTTGGTGTGTTCCTTCTTGGGTCCAACTTCTTTGGGACTCTCTGAGCTTCCTGGATTTCCTGGAAGTCTATTTCCTTTGCCAGACTGGGGAAGTTCTCCTTTATTATTTGTTCAAATACGTTTTCCACTCGTGGCTGTTTCTTTCCCCCTTCTGGTACCCCTATAATCCGGATGTTGGAACGTTTAAAGATGTCCTGGAGGTTCCTAAGCCTCTCCTCATTTTTTTGAATTCTCATTTCTTCATTCCTTTCTGGTGGGATGTTTTGTTCTTCCTTCTGGTCCATTCCATTGATTTGAGTCCCAGTTTCCTTTCCATCGCTATTGGTTTCCTGGACATCTCCCTTCATTTCAATTAGTTTAGCCTTCATCTGTTCCTCTAATTTGTGACTATAATCAACCAGTTCTGTGAGCATCCTGATAAACAGTGTCTTGAACTGTGCTTCTGAGAGGCTGGCAATTTCTCAGTCGCTGAAAGTTATCGGCTCTGGGACTTTGAGTTCTTCTTGCGCCATCTTTTGGGCTGTTCATGCCTGTTCCATAGCAGGATCGGAGTCCTAGGTGTTCACTAGAACAGGGCAACTAAGTCGCTGGGTTGTGACGTTGTATGTGGGGGCAGGGTCAAAGAGGAACAATTGTGTCCCATCAGCCGCCTGCCGCCGAGGCCCCCAACGGCGCTGCAGCCACCACTGTCACCAGGCCCATGCGTTTCGTTCCACTGCAGGCGAGTGTACCACTGCTGTCAGCCCTCCACCACTGGGTTCGCCCCCTGGGGCCTGTGTGGTCCGTCTCATTGTGCGCGAATGTGCGGCCTTGGTCAGTCTGCTCCACACCCCAACTGGTTCCGGGCTGCCTGAGCACCTAGGTCAGGGGATCTTTCCTGCCTGACCCAGCTCCGCTGCTGGCTCCGCCTCTCTTACCAGCCTCTCTTACCCTCCCGTTGAACTGTTCGTAGTTGTTGGACTTCCATATAATTCAGTTTTCTGGTCTTTGGGTGTGTCCTTGTTCTCCAAATCTTTGTTGTATTCAAACCTGGTTGTGGGAGAAGGCACAGTGTTTCCACCTATGCCTCCATCTTGGCGGAAGTCAGAAAAAAGTACTTTTTATGTATGATGTATTATTTTATGTATTACGTATTTATGTATTATCCTACATTTTTCAATTACCAGTTCCATCATGGATTTTTTTATGAATTAGTATTTCATTGAGATGGCTGTATAGTAATTTGATGGGGAGCACTGGGGAGGTGGGTTGGGATGGGAGTAAAAGACAGGAAACTGTCTTTTGAACAATAATTAAACTTGAACAATAATTAAATTTAAAAAATGTTAAGTAGTTTTAAAATCTAATGCTGAGGTAGGGACAATTTCCTAAGCAAAGCATGTAACCCACAAAAGTCATTAAGTATTTTGACAAATTTGGCTTTCTAAAATTTAAAGCTAACTCATTATGGGATACAAAAAAAATTCTAATCAATGCACTGAAAGAAAATATTTGCAATATATTTAACAATTGTTTAATATTCCAAATATATGAAAAAGTCCTATTTATCAAAAGGAAAAGAAAACCAGTGCTGTAGAATAAGAGTCATGAATAAGAACAGATCATTCAGTAATGGGAAGACACAGTAATGACCAGTAGACTTTAAATAGCTGTGTGTTCTTACATGTAATTTGAAATTAAAATTAAAACACAATATAAATTTCATTTTAAATCTATTGAATTAATGAAGTTTCAAAACCTGCACTTTCACTATTACTGAAAGTTTAAATTGGAAAAAACTGTTGTGAAAGTACTACTCACCTATCCTTTTCATCATCTCAGCTATAAGAAGGCCTGTTTACTATTCCCCCTTTTATTAAACAATGCCCACTTTATTTGTTACTAAAACAAACATATATGCTTAAATCACATATATAAAGTTTTTCATAAATTTAGAACCCCACTATAAGAAAATAAATATACTGTATTTCAAGTTATACTAAATGCCTGTAGAATTTCTGTGTCTTCTTCATTCTTGTTAAGTCCTGGTACACGTGTGTGCATGTGTAGTTACATGTGTATAGGTACATATCCACATCATACTTTAATTTTATTCTTTAAAGAATAACTTGGTATAAAATAGTTTGGTATTTCATTGAAACAAAACATCTATTGTGTATAGTTAAGAATAATGATACTTTTTCAATATGTGCATGTAGAGTAGCAAATATATGTGTGATTATTATGGCATTAGTAATGCACTGGATGTTTTAGAATGTAACCAAGTCAGCAAAACTTAAATGATGCTGACTACAGAATCCATCCCAACCCGAACCTCTGAGTAAAAGTTTGTATAAAATTAGAATGGATGTTTCCTTCTCTGTGACCCTAATGGTCTTAGAAGCCCCTAAGATATTAACACTAATAAGAGTGGACATTCTTTTTTATTCTATTCTGAAGAAGAAAGCACCAGAAATATGGGTAAAATTTGGAGTAGCACTGAACATTGTATCCAGAACCTTGGGCCTGGAAATGAGCATTAGCACCCTTCATCCTCATGGATTCCCTAATTTTATCAAGAATTCATTCATCTCCAGCATAGCCCAGTTCAGCTGACCAACTCAGTCAAAAGTAGCCTGAATTTATTTCAAAGCAATTCCATCGATCCCACTTGCCATAGACTGGCCCGAAATGATGGTGTGTGGTAGGCCCTGACCAGGTTTGCTGCACGAAACCTTGTGCAGGCCAGATAATGTAGTAAGAAATACAGCAAGGAACAATATACTGAAGTCTCTTAGATGGTAATAGGAGAGAATGAGTGGTACATACCCCAGCATGACCCAAAATATTATAAAAAGCAGCAAATCCAACTGGATATATAGACTTCAAAAAGAGCAAAGGAAAATACTAAGACCTCATATTCTTGAGATACACTTTATATCTTCTTCCTTACCTGTCTGCAGGTACAAGAGTACACCAAACTAGAAGTAGCATAAAGTCCTGTTCGCACTGTCATCCTAGTACTGTTTATAATGGCATTCCCTTTTAAACTATTTTACTAACCAGGTTAGCATTTCTCAAACTTGAACCTGATGATTTTATCTGGCCCTGTGCTTGGAAGAGTCAACAGAATTAATAAGAATAGAACAAAAAAGAACCAATATAAAGATAAGGCCAACAAACTTCCTGGCTATCCTATCACTGATAGAATCAGGGTACAGGGTCTGAGAAAAATCTTTTGGGAAGATACACATTATTAAAGCAGCAGATATGCCAGTTCTGATGAATTCATTTCTTAAGCCACCATCCCAATGCTATTAAGTTGTGGGTTTCTTGATGGAGATTAAAAAAAGTATAGGTGTGGAATGTCTAAACCTACAAAAGGTTAGGACCAGGGACTAGATACAGGGTTGACTGTGGATGTGAGGTGGTTCTTGCTCATAGAATCCTTCAGCTGTTTGTGATTTATTGAAATGCCCATTAGACCTGGGAGCCCAGAAGGCCAGGTGTTCTGGCCACATGATTACTATCATTTCCACTTTCTGGCCTGTCCTCTTGGAGGGCTCTGGATGTGAATTCTCCCTTCCAAATTTACCCCTGGGCTATAGTTCCAAATAATGTCTCACTTTAAGTGGACCTAATGGGCAACTCATAGTTACTGTAGATTAGGTCATATAATCAACAAGGCTATAATCAAGGATATTCAATCCAGGGAATGGGAAAACAGGATGACTTGAAAAGTCCCACCTTGTCCTTCTGACTCACCTCTAGGCCCTCTACCAAACTTGACTATCCTAGTAAATCATAAGTAAAATAGCTGCTTCAGAAGGGAGTCCCAGTCCTCCCAATACAGAAGAAACAAGTGACAAAAGATACAAGGAAAGAAACAATTTAGGCTACTAGCTCCAGAGTATCAGTGCATGGTATTAGTTCACTCTCTGCATATAGGCAAGAACCAGGTTTTTAGCAAGGCTCCAAGATTCTGAAATTGTTATGGTTCTATTGGTGCTTCGTGAGGTACCTGTTACTGCGACCTTTCAGTGAGCTTTCTAAGGGATGATGGGGAGAAGGAGCACAGTCATAGAAATGTTCTAGTGTGAATTAGGTTCTACTTGGATTGTGCGTGTAATAGCTGAAAGAACTTCTGCAGTTGCTGGTGATAGAATGCAGTTTTATCTGTTCCTGTGAGCCAGATGACCTCCATTCATGGCATATCTCACAAAGCTCCAAGGAGACACAGCACCACTCTGCCTCTTCATCTGCCTGGAAGTTGTTCAGCATCAATAGGATCCTAATCCATGGGTTCCATTACCAGGCTTCAGAGTGTTAAGGACAGAAAGAAAGTGTGTGTTAGGCTAGCTGGTGGGTTCACAAATCTCCCAGGACCCCAGAATGAAAGCACATTTGCATATCTAGTGAAAGAGGCAATAGGAAACTTTGGACCCAAGACACATGGTAGTGAGTTCTGACACAATCTAACAAAGAACACTGCATCTCAGTGTGCTGACCTGGTGGGAAAAATATTAAAGAAAATATTCTTCTCCAACTTTAGGAAAAAAATTCTCTGTAATGAAAGTATATTTCTATGACTTTATATGGAAATAAATGGAAGAGAAACATTATCATTCTCTGTAGAAATGCCATTCATTAAAGATCTATATAATTTAAGTTTAAAGCCACTGTTCTTAATAGAGGCCACCAAATGAAGAGGTACCAAAATGAATGCGTGAACAGGAACCAAAATCCACTAAATAGCTTTTTTTTTTAAATTACAAGAGCTAAGCCTTCATTGTCACTTTTCCCAGTTCTTAAATCTGGACCAGCCTTTTAGGTCTATCTCCCATTTTAGATGAATGAAACATGAATATATATAGATTAGGTTGTTAGCAGTTTCAAGTGAAGGTCCTTTCTTCTTGAAATGGTTTGGCACTTTTAGATGTTTATTAAAAAATATATTTATCAACTATTTTGTACAGTATAGATGTTATCTCATTTTATATTTCAAAGTGTTTTCTAAACTGACATATTCATTGTTTTGTATAGACTCTCTCACGTGTTAAGTTAGCTAAATGTACAACCTAGTTAAATCTTATAACAAAGATGGGAGGAGGGGAAAGTTATGATCAAATAAATCAAAAGAATTAACTTGAAGAACCCTACACAGATTCTATTATGTGATAGAAATGACTTTAGTACTTATATCACATGCATCTTTTCTATGAAATGAGTAAAAAAGAATAAAATAATTTCACACTGATTTTTAAGCTAGCAACAAATTCACAAGTACTCAAGAAGCATAATCCATCTTTGAATAAGCATAAATTATGAATGTAGTTTATTCCATAAGACACAACTTTTTAAAAGCACCAGCAAAAATTACATTATTTAAATTTAATTATTATCATTTTTATTCTTACTCAAGGAACTGCCTATTGATTTTAGAGAGAGGGGGGAAGGGAGGGAGATAGGAGAGAAACATCAAGGTGAGAGAGAAACATTGATCAGTTGCCTCCTGTTGATGCCCCAACTAGGGATGGAACCCACAATCCAGGCATGTGTTCTGACTAGGAATCAAACTCCATGACATTTCAATTTACAGGACAATGTTCCAACCAACTGAGCCATACCGGCCAGGGCTTATATTTAATTACAGATGATGGTAGGAGACAAAGATAAATGGGAAATAATTTATTTCATCAAATCCATTTAAATGAATGCAAATCCTTATGAAGAAAGCAAGATACAGTTTATATTCCTGTGAAAAATTCTCAAAGTTTTAAAACAAATATTTTATTCTATCTGTGAAGCATATTATTTTATCTTCCTTATTTCTGCATCCAACGAAGCACTCTAATTTTTTGTGCACTTCACTATTAACAATGTGCATAGTTTTCTGCAATGAACTAACAATTTCTACAGAGAAACAGCTGTCAATTCACTAGCTGATGAGCAGGAAGATATAAAGGCTTTCCATCTTCAATGTTTCCAAGGAAACCCCTCTCTTAGTACACACTCGTTCTACATGCAAGCTTTGAAGGAATTGTAGTGTGTGTGTGTGTGTGTGTGTGTGTGAAGAAAGCAAAGTAGATGTGTAAGTTAAAAACCCTAGAATGAAGCATGAGTCCATGACAATGAAGAGTATTGAAAGAATCAGCTAAGCATATTGATCTGATTGAGCGCAAGCAAGATGATGTTTGAAAAAAGACAAAACTAGAAGAAATAAGTCTTCCCTAGGGAACCTGGTTAGTGTAATATTTCAAAAGGGAAATGTCATTATAAACAATACTAGAATAACAATATAAAGAGTGTGAGACAAGAAAGTAAAATACAATAATAGCAATAAATAAAGAACTGAAACTAAAGATAATAGAGGCAATGAATTCATAAAAGAAGCAAATCTGTTCATCAGTATTTTTACAATGACTCTAATATAAGGAAGACTGGCCAATGTGGTCACTTCTAAAAATGAATGGCAGCTATAACATTTTTAAATTAGTAAGAACAATTGATTGCAATATTCTACATGGAAAGTGTTTGATATCTAACCTCTTCAGAGTACTCAGGAAGCATCCACTCCTATCATCTACTTATGAAAGTGTGAGGACCTCTGCAATACTAACTTATGCATAAATATGGGAATACTTCTGGGAATACTTCTAAATATAATTTCATCAGAATTCTTTATATGCTTTAATTTGTTTGACATCAATACTTAATATTAACTTTTTAATACTTAACATGTTTAATGTTCAATGAAATGCATATGTATATAGACACATTTTTTTCATTGACCATCTGAGAATACAGACAAACACCACTTGAAAATGGCATGGCTCAGGTCACCCTCCTAACACTTCAGAATAACTTTACTAGCATTCATAACTCCTACATCATCAAAGCATATGCTAGTACCTAGTACACCTCCAGTCACTATGTATTTTCTCTCTTTTCACATGATTCTGAAGGACATCCCAGTTTAAGTGCATAAATAATGGATAGGATGTTTCTTTTTGGTCATAGATATATCTTCATTATAAAGTAGCTCTATTAGTGAAGTCCATGTCAAGACTTCAAATGAAGTTTGTACTGACTTTATTTTCTGAGAAAACCAACCTGCTTGCTTCGTGTATCTGTGGCATCGTCATATGAATGTTAATGCTTTTTTTTCCCTTAAACTGATAAAGCTTAAAACACATGTACTGATGGATTAAGTGCTATTATCAGTGAGTTTTTAGGCCAATATTTTATCCTTTCCACAGAAAGGATCCAAGAATTTAATTTATGTATGTTGAAGCTATGATCTTCAATTATATTTATTTATTTTAATTTATTTATTTTATTATATTTTTTCCATTGCCATTTAGTCTCCTTATACCCCTACCCCCACAGCCACCACACTATTGTCCACACCCCAAGTCCTTTTTTTATTTGCTCAATCCTTCCACTCCCTAACTACCCTCCCCCATAGCTCTCAGCCTGCTCTCTATCTATGAGCCTGGCTCTATGTTGCCTGTTAATTGAGTCTGTTCTTTAGATTACACATATGTGTGAAATCATTTGGTGTTTGTCTTTCTCTGGCTTATTTCACCCAGTGTAACATTCTTGAGATCCATCCACAGTGTTGCAAAGGGTAAAATTTTATTCTTTTCTAAGGCTAAGTAATATTCCATTGTGTAAATGTCCCGTAATTGTTTTGTCTACTCATCTGCTGATGGACATTTGGGCTGCTTCCATATCTTGGTGATTATAAATAACATTGCAATGAATCTAAGGGTGCTTATGCTCTAATGAATTAATGTTTGGGGTTCCTTTGGATATATTCCCATCAAAAGGCATATCCATTTTTAATATTTTGAGGTATCTCCGTACTGCTTTCCATAGTGGCTGCACCAGTCTGCATTCCCACCAACAGTGCAAAAGAGTTTCCCTTTCTCCACATCCTCACCAGCACTTGTGGTTTGTTGATTTATTGATGATGGCCATTCTGACAGGTGTGAAGTAATATCTCATTGTGGTTTTAATGTGTATTTCTCTGATGATTAGTGACCTTGAGCATCCTTTCATATGTCTATTGGCCATCTGTACATCCTCTCTGGAGAAGTGTCTATTGAGGTGATTAGCCCATTTTTCAATTGGGTTGTAGATATTTTTGGTGTTGAGTTTTGTAAGTTCCTCATAAATTGGATATTACCCTATGATCAGATGTATTGGTGAATATGTTCTCCTATCCTGTGTATATCCTTTTTATTTTGTTGATGTTTTCCTTTGGTGTGCAAAACACCTTTTAGTTTGATTAGTCCCTTTGTTTACTTTTTCTCTTGTTTCCATTGCCTGGGGAGATATATCCTATAAACTATTGAGTTATGTCTGAGATTTTGCTTCACACTGGTCAGAATGGCCATCATACATAAATCAACAAACAAGTGTTGGAGAGGATGTAAAGAAAAGGGAACTCTAACACACTGTTGGTGGGAATGCAGACTGGTGCAGCCACTGTGGAAAAGAGTTAGAATTTCCTTAGAAAACAAAAAATGGAACTGCTTTTTGACCCAGCAATTCAATGCTGGCATTATCCTAAGAACCCTGAAACACCAATCCAAAAGAACCTATGCACCCCAATGTTCATAGCAGCACAATTTACAATAGCCAAGTGCTGGAAGCAATGTAAGTGCTCATCAGTAAATGAGTGAATCAAGGGACATTTACACAGTGGAATTCTACGCAGCAGAAAGAAAGGAGAAGCTCCTACCCTCTATGACAGCATGGATGGAACTGAAGAGCATTATGCTAAGTGAAATAGGCCAGTTGGTGAAAGACAAATACCATATGATCTCACCTTTAACTGGAACAGAATCAACAAAAGAAAAAAAGCAAGCAAAATATAACCAGAGACATTGAAACTAAAAACAATCTGATAGTAACCAGAGGGGAGGTGGGGGAAGGGTTTTCAGAAACTACTGTAAAGGACACATGGACAAAACCAAGGGGGAGGGTGGAAGAAAGGGAAGGAGGTGTGTTTAGATGGGGTTGGGAGGAGTGGGAAATTCAGACAACTATCTCGGACCCCAGCAAGCAGTGTCTGCAGCATTGTGGATGAGATGAGACAAATCGCAAATTCTCCCAGTCCTCTGGAGGAAAAGGGACAGCACAGCCAGTCTTTCAAGGTGAGAGCGCACCGACCCTTGCCTTGACAAACGTTTATTGCTTTTCTGGGCATATTACATTGATGATTGTCCTTATTCACTATGTACAGATTCACTTTAGGTGATTACCTTTTACAGAAAACAAAGGAGACGATGTAGTTAATTACATCAAAAAAAGAAGGATATTTGCAAATGTAAAGGGAAAGTGGTTGAACTGGTTACACTCATCCTTGGAAGGGTTAGCATAGATTTTAGGAAGTTACTTTAAAGATATACAGTAAATGTTTTCTGCCTCAATTCAGGGTGAGAAAGTTTTAGCAAAAAGCAAGTCTCAAAACTGGCCTAGTACAATGCAGGCCTGATTTCCCCACAGGAGAACCTATCTGTGGGTGTGGGTCCTATGTACTGGACCTTACTTTCCACTGGCCTCTCCGAGTGGGAGCTGGGCCCACACACACATAACAGTCTCCTATAGACAATTGTAATTGAACAATAAAATAAATTTTTTTTAAAAGGCCATAGTAATCAAAACATCCTGGTACTGGCATAAAAACAGACCCATAGGTCAATGGAACAGAATACGGAGCCCATAAATAAACCCAACTTTTAGAGTCTATTAACATTCCACAGAGGAAGTAAGCACATACAATGAGCTAAAGATAGTTCACTTATAAATGGCATTGGGAAAATTGGATAGATACATGTATAAAAATAAAACCAGACCACCTTCTTACACCACATACAAGAATAAATTCAAAATGGATTGAAGACTTAAACATTAGAGACCAAAACATAAAAATCCTAGAAGATCTTCAATTATATTTAACTTCTGAATAAAGGTGTCCTTTATGGAGTAGATATATGGGTATAACTTCATTATAACTTGACTCATTTATAACATGACCTCATTACTCTAATCCAGAGACAACTATAAAATAAAGAACCACTATACTAACGTTTGAAAAGGACAAATCATGACTCCTTAAAATAAAAAATATCTTTCAGCTAAAAAGTGATAGGGCTGGGATTCAAACAAATTAGGAGAAATTGATATTTATGCTACACTAGCATGATGAGATGTATACAACATATTGGTCATTTAATATTACATTTTCCCTTTAAAACATTTAGAAGTTCTCTACTTGACAATAATAGCAACCAACATCTGCACTTTGCTTTAGTTTAACAAAAGCACTTTCATACGTGGTTAGGTCAATGTTACAAATGGGACAGTTAAAAAGTGACTGCTCTGAGTTTCAAATTTACAGTTTTTCCCCACCCAGCCCAGTACTTTATTCCCTTGACTCAAAGCAATACCCAGCATCTAGACCCAGATCCTTTTGTTTCTCGTGTGCTTAAATGCTGAATTTTAACTTTTCTGGGCTTTAGTGTCCTTATATGAAAAACAAAAGAATTAAGTGAACACAAGTTCCATTACAGTCTTTTAACAGTAGAATGTATTTTAAAGTCTATGAATGGATAGAATAACAATAAAAGAGACTGATGAACTATGAAGATATGTGCTTAAAATGGAGACTCTGGATTTGAAAAACATAGATTTGCTTATAGAACTAAATAAATTTTGCAATATGACAAACCATTTTGTAAATGTTTATTCATAACATGTGCTACACAAACCATAGTCTAACTAGAGGGTCTACATCAAAATAAAAAAAGGAATAAACACACTTTATAAAGTCTTAAAAAGAAGAGCAATATGCAATTTTATTCTAACTTCATTCTGTTTTATAATCTGGTTTTGTTGTATAATCTGTTTTATAACAGGCTTATTGAGCTATAAGTCATGTTCTATAAAATTCATACTCAATGTATATAATTCAACTTTTAGTATATTTAGGGTTTTGCAACCTTTAAAACTAATTTTAAAATATCTCCATCATCCTCAAAACAACCCCTTTACCCATTAGCAGGCACTCCTCAGTCTCACTTTTTACTTTCCCTGGTAACAACTAGTATAGAATTATCTATTCTGGACATTTAATCTTAATGGAATTATACAAACATGCCCTTTTGTGACTGCTTTCACTTAGCATATTGTCTTTAAGATTCATCCATGTTGCAATGCATTTCAGTAAGTGATTCCTTTATACTATCTAATAAATTTTATTATATGAATTTACCAAATTTTATTTATTCACTTGCCAGTTGGTGGACATTTAGGTTGTTTCCAATTTTGTGTCATTAATAATGTTGCTGTCAATTCTTATTCAAGTGTTTAAATGGACACATGTTTTTATTCCTCTTGGGTATCTATCTAGGAGTGGGGTTGGTGGATTAAACCATAAATCTATGTTTAACATTTTTAGGAACATCCAAACCACTTCCCAAAGTGGCATTTGCCATTTTACAAAGCCAACAGCAATGCATAAGGACTCGAATTTCTCCTTATCAATATTTTATTGTCTGTTATTTTTGAAATTTTTATTTTAACAATCCTACTAGGTTTGAAATGGTATTTAATTGTAATTGTAATTTTTCTTTTCCTAATGCTTAATGATGTTGAACATCTTTTTCTATATTTGTGAAACACATCTTTCCTTTGAGGTAGTATCTACACAAGTCCTTCACTTATTTTTAAATTGGGTTCTTTGCTTTTTTATGGTTGAATTATAAAGGTTTTTGATATATTCTGGACACTTGACCTTAACAGGTATATGATTTCTAAATATTTTCTTTCATTCTGTGTGCTGTATTTTCACTTATTTAGTGACATTATTTGAAATATATACATAGATATTTCATTTTTTCAATATTCCAATTTGTATATTTTTTTCACTACTTGTGTTTTTGGTATCATACCTAAAAGACCATATTTTAACTCAAAGATGCAAAAATTTACTCATATTTTCTTTTGCCATTGTAGTAAGATTTGATATTAGAAAGTGCGAACCCTACAACTTTGTTCTTTTGCAAGGTTATCTGGATATTCTGAGACTCTTACATTTTTCTATGAATTTCAATGTCAGCTTGTCGATTTGTGCAAAAATGTTAGTCGAGATTTTGAAAGATGTTGTGTTAAATCTGTAGGCAAATTTGGGACCATTACCATTTAAACAACACTAAATCTTTCTATCTAAGATCATAAAATATATTTTCACTTATATAGGTTTTCTTTCCTTTTCTTCAATAATGTTTTTAGTTTTCAATGTATGTCTTACACTTTTTTGTTAATTTTTTCTTAAGTGTTTTACCATTTATGATGTTATATTAAATAAAATTATTTTTCTTTGATTTTTATAATGTCTATTGCTGTGTAACTTTAAATCATCATTGCATTGCTTTGGGTGAACACATAAATATATTTATCTTTCTGCCTTTGAAATTGTATCATAGATATTTGGTGTGAGGGAAAGGGAGGGCAAGGAGCTTTTTTTCTCATTGATTAAGTAGATATTTATATACCCTGTTCTTTATTTTTTATCATTTTTTCAAAACACGAACAAGATGAAAGAGAAGAGTTATAAGTGGAAATTGATGCTCAATTCTGGCATCACTAATTCTGCATACTTTATAGGGGAGTACTTGGCATTGATTATCAGATTCAAATGGAGTACACTTGGAAACCCAAATGTGGAAAGAAGCAAGACTGATACCCACGCAACACTTGTGCCAATCTGTCTAGTAAAACGTGTTTATTCTGGGTCAGGAATTGTGAAGTGGCTATCCCTGCACTGTTATTTTGTTCCTTAAATTCTCCAGATTAATCAAGGCCCTGTTAAAATTCTGCATGTCACAGTCTACCCAAAAATAAAACACTTAGGCCAAGACTTAGTCCTTTGAGTGATATCAGCTGAACAATTTATTTTTTCATCCCTGTTCCATAGGCTTTTGTGATAACTGAAAATGACAAAAGAGAGAATGAAAGCAAATGTCAGCCAAACAAGAGCTGCGTTAAGCCAAATGTTCTTTCCTAAGAGGACTTAAAGCACAGCAATTATAAGACATGAGAGATGAATTGAGTCAGAATTTGTGCTCTGAATCTCACAACACTTTAATATATTTATAAACAATGAAGGAAAAGTAGGTTAAATAAAGATAATCGAATACCTGAAAGATTTACTGTTTCTCTCTATGTCTTAGTCTTTTAGATTTTTGTCCCAAATTGTTCTACCTAAACAAACCAAAAAAGTAAAGGAGATGTACATGTGTGTGTCTATTATCTGAACTCATTATAGATTGCTTTTTTTACTTCAGTGTTTTTTTTACTATTAACTATATTTTCCTAAAACTTTCTGTTAATAATTTACTATTAGCTATATTTTCCTAAATATTTTTGTATTTAAATATCAAATTATATTCTGGAATTTCTATAATACCTTGGCTTATTACTATAAACCCAATACAGTATGAGAACCTCAGGTATGCATTATACTACACATCCATCCATGTATCTTGAATTCATATTCATAATTTACCTCACTTGTTTTCATTTAAAGTATTTTGTAATTAATGATTACTGAGCCATTTTAAGAGTTTCTTTCTGGCCGAGCTTACTATGCTCTTCACCTTTAACCATCATTTGTGGAAATGGTAGAACTATATACACAAATAATGGAGCCCATATTTACCAAAATATACAAACAATTGGGCTTTCAAAAGGAAGCTGAAAGCTTTTTAACTTTTATTCCATTGCTTTTCAACCTTTAATGTATCTTGTAATATGCATGTGAGCTCAGAGAATATGTCTAAAACAAAACAAAGCAAAAACACTGTTTCCAGGTTAATGACTTTCTAATTAAGATGAAGAGCAGGACAATAGTAGAGGTCTTTTTATGTTCCTCTAGTTAACCATTATTCAGCCTCCTCAACTTAGTTAATGTTAGTTTACCAAATAAATTATTTCCAGAATACTGCCCTATGTTTGCTAATCACAGTCCACACTAGGTACTACTCTGACCTCTCAAAATACCTTATACTTACTTCTGTCAGAACATTTGTTGCATATATACATATGCATATGCATAAATATATTTATCCTTCTGCATTTGAAATTGTATTATAGATATTTGGTATGAGGGAAAGGGGGGCAAGGAGTTTTTTCTCATTGATTAAGTAGATGTTTATATACCCTGTTTTTTATTTTTTATTATTTTTTCAAAACACAGAATAAGATGGGAAATATATAAATATCTTATACATATGTCTATCATAGCATTTGTTATAAATATATATAAATACACACATACATACACACATATATATGCATGTATGTATGTGTGTGAACATATAAAAGGTAAATCTCTGCTTGCAGATCTGCTCCCTAAAGAGAGAGCCTCCTTAGTTCAGGAATCATGTCCTTGAGTTTTGAAACCCTAGTGTCCTATCTTGCATTTAATGTATGTTTGATCAATAATAATTAAGAACTATTAAGCAGAAAGAAAGAAGGAGCTCCTACCCTCTGTGACAGTATAGATGGAACTGGAGAGCATTATGGTAAGTGAAATAAGCCAGGCAGTAAGGGACAAATACCATATGATCTCACTTTTAACTGGAACATAATCAACAAAAGAAAAAATCAAGCAAAATATAAGCAGAGACATTGAAATTAAGAACAATCTAACAAGCCAGAGGGGAGGAGGGAGGAGACAATGGGGGGAGGGCCTTTCAGGAACTAGTATAAAGGACACATGGACAAAACCAAAGGGGAGGGTGGAAGCAAGGGAAGGAAGTGGGTTTGGCTGGGGTGGGAGGAAATGCAGATAACTGTAATTGAACAACAATAAAATAATTTTTTAAAAAGGAACTTGATTTATTCAAAACAACAATTCTCTGTCTTCCATTCCATTTTTTGTTCCTTTAAATTCACTACTACTTACTTCAAATGGGTGTGGACCCAGATCCCATATCAAACTGTTTTAATCCTAGTTACAATCCTCATTTGGCCTTTACCAGTGAATTAGATGGAATTTACATTCAACTTCCAGTTTAAGGATCTTCTATATAGACAAAATTCACTTTAGATTCTGAGTAATCTCTCTGAATTATGCTTTGATTCACTCAAATTTCCATTTCAGAAAGGAGGCTACATCTCATGTAGGATTAGATTGATGTCTGGTGGACGACTTTCAGGGGCCCAGGAAAGATTCCTACCAGAATCTCTTCCTTGTAAGCCCAACATTGGCCAGTCCTTTTTTGGTCTTTATAAATAGAACTTGTGATACCTAACCCATTGCCAGCTACTAGCAATGGAATGTTAGTGTGAATTTAATTTACTGATCTTTTCTAATACTTGCCTGAGATCAAGAGCCCTAAAAAGTGAGGTTTTACTAGACCAGAAGTAAAGGATAAAAGGTTCCTTCAGAAGCCTGTGGCACTCCCTTCCTGGAAGGGCAGACAGGGGTGGTAACTCATTAGCCATCTGTACAAGGCCAGAGAGCAGCAGAAACGGCAGGGCCCCAGAAGTGGAAAATGGAAATGCGTATTGCTCGTAGGAAACTGCAGTTAGCCATTAAGGGGAGACAGAGAAGACAAAAGACAAATTTTGACAGAGGAGAGAGAAAAAAGGTGCCAATTTTACTCTTTTGGCTCTAACTCGACATTACTCTGGGATTTTACAAGTACTCCTATAGTGCAGTATTTTGGCAACATGTCTTCATACAGAATAGATGTGCAATCACTTTGGGAATTAATGCAGTCACTTTGATTTGATGTGATTCATGCAAAGTGAAAGGCAATTTTGCATTACAGAAATAATCCCTCATATGGCATATCCTCATAAGGATGCTTCAGACTCAGAGTTCACCTCTCACCCTACCAGAGCCTACCAAAAACTAGTGTCCATATAGTATATCCTCTTAGCTGGAATCACTTAAACAAATATCTACCATGGGCATCCTGATGCTGATACTGTTATTTCATTTTAATCTGACTACAAAAATTCTGCTGGACAGTTTATGATGTGTAATCAAACCAATGTCACCAGAAGGATAAGGAACAATTTGTAATTCAAACCCTAAAAAAGCTATGGGGTTGTTTCCAGGTTACACGCGGCTCTAAAAGAAATACTATTGATACTAAACACACAAAGAAACCCTACCAATAACTAATACACAATCCCTTCCTCTTGGATTACACTGAAAAATAACTACCTTGGGAGGTAATCTTAACTGTATTTACCCTAATTGCACAGGGCCAAGGTGAATGTTACTCAGCTAGTCTAGGTATCCTAGCACTGACTTTATTTACCCTTCCTTTAAATTAGTCCATTGTCCTTTCATCATATCCTGTTTCACCAGAACCCCTCAACCCTTTTGTTTGATGATCTTGGAATACATAAATACTCTAAATCACAAGTTCCCAAAATATCAGATATCATAAACTACTAAAAAAATTGAATAAAAGAAATTGGAGAGACTAACATACAGTTTCTAAAGCTTTCTTCTTCTATAAACAAACACTTTCCATAAAAGAAAGAAAAAAGCTTAACTTTCAACAAGTCAGAAGGGCAGCAATCCAAAATAAAAGGCTTTCCTTTAAATTCAATAAAATCAGTTTCATAGAAAACACATATTACTTTTATTTTCTCATTTTGTCACATATAAGTAAAAACTCCCTCATAGCCAAGTGAACCCAAAATCTTTTTTGAAATAACACCAGTTCATTGGTGGAAGAGCCTCAATCATGAATAAATGTAATTCATTCATTTTAATCCAATGACCATCTATTAACTACCTCTTATGTGTAAGACATTGATCCAGATCCTAAATAGTATAAGGATCACAACTGTCTAATCCCAGCCCTCAAATAGTTTATAATCTAATAACGAAGATAAGAAAGCCCAAAATAAAGAAAGAGTAAGAGAAGTGCCATAAGAAAGGAACAAACCAAACTATGAATCCTTAAAGAAAAATAGGATAACATTTTTCTTTCACGGAATCAGGAAAGACCTCAAAGAGAAATTGTAAATGACATGAGTCTTAAGAATGGGCAGTGTCTCAAGAGCTAGAAAGGAGGGTGAGTGTGTGTGTGTGTGTGTGTGTGTGTGTGTGTTAGGAGAGAATGGGGAAAGAGCATTCCAGAAAATAATGTGCAAGGCATGTGCCAGAAAATAAAATAGCAAGGCATGGGGTACTATAATTCCACCACATCTCACCAATAATTAATGTATATCAAAGGTTTTAAGAGGAAAATGTCAATAATATTTTCAGTAGAACTAGTTTTAAGTTTTTTATTAAAAAAATTTCAGAGTATATGTTATTTCAAGTGCAAGTTTCACTGATTTTCAATATAGTTAATTCATCTGCATTTCTACAACTTCATTTGAATGTTTAGTAAAATGCTCAAATATACCATATGCCAAATTGAACTTCTGATCTTCCCTTGTCACATTCTCTCTCAATCTTTTCCTTCTCAGTCATGTTACTCTTTATTTGCTCAGGTCCAAAACTGTGGAATCACCTTCAATTCTTGTCTCACACACATTAAACTCAGTCTTCTAACAAGAACTGCTGTCTTAACATTTAGTATATCAATTACCCAACCATAGATCACAGAATTTTTAGTATGTTCTCTACTTTTAGCTAACTTGACCAACTTGAAAACCGAACAATTAGTTCAGATGAAAATCAACAAAGACTTTTATGGGTATTTTTTAATCACAATTTTATCTCAAAAAATTAATAAATAATATTGTTTTTTCTCATCAAAATGTAATACATGACAAAGGATTTCCTTAAATCCAGTATTGGACAATTTACTAACCATGAAACTAGGGGGTAATATTTAGAAAAGATTTTACTGCCTGTAAGAAACATCAAACTTAGTTTGTATTTGACATTGTGCTTAATCTCTCATTCTGGAGACTACTGAAACAATTGTTGTGGTAAAATTGGCATTATCCCTAACCAATTTAAAATTCATTATAACACTATCTACCAAATTCTTGGGCTTGATCATTAAGTTCAAATTAGGGGAGAAAAGACAGAAAATGTAAATATATAACCCATAACCCTATTTATTGACTCAATAATATAGTCATAAACAGAACTAAAAACATGCATTAAATGTAATGGCTCAAAATGAGAGAAGTTTAGAAATGAAAATATCTGAAGAAAACTATAAGGATCTAAAAAAGTTGATAGAGTAATGTGTTGTTTGAAAAATAAACTGGTTTATAATCCATATTTAATGGCTCCAATAACATTTTTTCAAAAGAACAATATTTTTCCCTTTATTTAATTCACAATTTTATTCATTACTAACTTTCAGATTTACATGCTGCCAGGTCCAAATACAAATGTTTCATCATTGTTGTTAGCTTAAGAAAAGGATTTTAAAAATTCAAAGAGCAATTATTTGGCTGTTCCTGGAAACTCCAGCTTTATTCTTTCTATCTCAAACATCTAAAAAATAGGTAATAGACTCATTAAAAAGATCAAGCTGAGGTTATTTTGACCTAAGTAATGAATAAAACTAAGTTAAATCAAGAATATTTCTAAAAGAATATATTCTCTTCTTTATATTATGTTTTTAAATCTGTTTAAAACATTGAAAAGGCGAAGAAAAATAACTTCCTGGCATCAAAGTATAATATTTCTGAATTATAAAATATGCTAACTATAATACAATAATAACTCCTAAATGCTGAGCCAATAATAACTATTAAAATATTACTTGGCTCATAAAGATGACGTGAAAAGTTAACTATTTTGCTTCTGTTAAGATGACAACATAGGTACACACAGCTCACCTCCTCACACAACCACACCAAAATTACAACTAAAATGTAGAACAACCATCACTCAGAACTGTCAGAAATCAAGTTCAATTGAATTCTGACAACTACAGAATAAAGAAACCACATCCATCCAGACTGGTAGGAGGGGCAGAGATGTGGAACAGGCTGGTCCCACATACATGTGTGTTGGATAGAAATTTGGGAAGGATATCTCAGGAGTGAGGAGTCCTAGACCCAACCAGGCACCCCAGCCCAGAGCTCTAGTGTCAGGAAGATAAGTCTCTATAACTCCTGACTGCAAAAACCAGCTGGGATTGAGAAGCTTCTGGAGTCCCAAACAGTTCCCCTTAAAGAACCCACATATGGACTTATACAGACTCATTCCTTGTGAGTTCCAGAACCAGAGTAGCAGCTTGAAAGGCATAAGTGGCATATGGGGAGAAACTGAAATGTCTGGTATCAAGGCAGGCGCTAGGGGACAGCTTTCTCCCAGAGAGAGAGGCAGGCAGAGGCAATTGTCCTCTTTCTGAACCCTGTCCCCACAGCTACAGGGCCATTAGATGGGTGCCATACCTGAGATTCCATCAATCTAGCTAACACTCTTTGCCCCATACTGGAGATTCCCCCAAGACTCTGTCCCACCCAATTCACACCAAAACTGTTAACCTTAACTTTTCTATATGAATGATTGGTTTTGACTCATGCTTCACAACTTCTTAAATAGTATTAAATAACAACAGTCAGCTTCATTAAGCCCCCAGCCTCTGTAATGGTTACTAAGTAGCCCCAGGCTTGGTACTAGCAGCAACCAGCTAGAGATTCACAGCTTGGCTTCACCTGGGCATCTCCAAGCCTAGCTCAAGTAGCAGCCACCTCAGATTGCTTTATATTTCATGCAGTGTGGTCCTGGGAAGAACAGAGGGGTGGGCGGCTGACCTTGGCCTGCACCACCCAGGAAATCCCAGAGCATGCACATGCACTGAACAGCCACTGACTGCACAGGAGCATCACAACCCTGCCCCTGCACAGTGGATCCTCCACAAGGGCAGAGGTTGGGAGTCAGTGTTCACATAAATCTCTTCCATTGACCTCTTCCAACAGCGATCAAGTTTCAATTATAATGGGAGGATTTACTCAGTCCATGAAAATGGTGCACCTCAAGTACCCTACTTGGGTGATAGGAGAGGCTGTGCCATTGAACCCTATAGGATACCTACTACATTAGGCTATGATACCAAGACAGGGAGTCATAGCAGCTCTACTTAATACATAGAAACAAACACAGGGAAGCTTCCAAAATGAGGAGATGAGGAAACATGGTCCCAATGATAGAACAGAACAAAACTCCCCCCCCCAAAAAAAAAACTAAACAAAGTGGAAATAAGCAATCTACCAAATTCAGAGTTCAAAAACACTGGTTATAAGGGTGTTTAAGGAACTTGGTGAGGACCTCAACAGTATAAAAAAGATTCACTCAAAAACAAAGGATACACTAACTGAAATAAAGGACAATTTACAGGGAAACAACAGTAAAGTGGATGAAGCCAAGAATCAAATAAATACTTTAGAACATAAGGAAGCAGAAAACAACCAATCAGAACAACAAGAAGACAAAAGAATCCAAAAAAAGAGGATAGTGTAAGCAGCCTCTGGGACAACTTCAAGTGTTCCAAAATTTGCATCATGGGGTGTCAGGAGAAGAGAAAAAGCAAGAAATTGGAAATCTAGATGAAAGCATAATGAAATAATACTTCTCTAATTTGTTGAAGGAAATAGACATGCAAGTCGGGGAAGCACAGAGAGTCCCAAACAAGAGTGATGTAAAGAAGCCCTCTCCAAGACTCATCAAAATTAAAATGCCAAATGTTAAAAATTAAGTGAGAATCTTAAAAGAAGGAAAAGCAAAAGAATTAGTTATGTCCTATCTCCTATGAGCCATTTGCATAAGATGGTTAGTTGATTTCTCAAAAAAACTTTTCAGGCTAGAAGGGATTGGCAAGAAATATTCAAAGTCAGGAAAAGCAGGAACCTACAGCCAAGATTGCTCTACCCAGAAAAGCTATTATTTAGAATCAAAGGCCACATAAAGAGTTTCCAAGACAAAAAAACCCCCTAAAACCTAAAGGAGTTCGTCATCACCAAACCATAACTACATGTTAAAAGGGCTTATTTAAGAAAAAGAACCTGAGAACTATGAACAATAAAATGGCAATAAATACAGGTTTATCAACAACTAAATCGAAAAAACAAACTAAGCAAACAAGAACAGAGACAGACTTGTGGATACAGAGAGCATTTTGATGGTTGCCAAATGGGAGGGCAGTATGAGGAAATATGTGAAGAGATGAGGGGATTCAGAAGTATAAATAGGTAGTTACAGAATAGTCATGGGGATGTAAAGTACAGTATAGGAAATGGAGTAGCCAAAGAATTATATAGATGACATAGATATGAACAATGGTATGGAGACTGCCTGAAGGACTAGAGAGTTCCAGGTGGAGGGGAGCATAGGGGAAATAATTGGGACAACTGTAATAGAATAATCAATAAAATATAATTTTAAAAAGTTAACTATTTAAACTAATGCAGGAAAATTATAGTATTTGGGGAATTTTTAAGTTTATAAACTGAATTAAATTTCAAAACTATCAATACTTCAAATTTATAAAACTTTTCAGAAGAAGTCACTTCAACTTTAGAATCTGCCTTAAATTTTAAAATGTTTAAAGAAACATATAATTACATGAAATTTAAAAGCCTAAAAGATTAGAAATGACCTAGAATTATTTCTACTATATATTTTTGTTGTTGACCTCCAGTGAAATTCAGAAAAATGATACTGTAGGATAATTTCCACCACGCTACGCTCTCTCTGAGCCTCTTTAGGACATTGTAATCATCTTCACCAAATGAAATGAGAAGGATTCATTTGCTGAACTTCCAGCTGAACCAATTGAACCTTTTAGTATTTTCTCATTTTTTCCACATTTTTATTGTATAAATAACTGCAAATAGGTTGACTCACTCTAATTAAAGGTGGACATTATTAACTGAAATCAATAACACTGGCAAAAATTTAAGTTACAAACCGGGATACCATTTTTCAGTTCAATTCACCAAATAGTTATTAAAAACCTGGAATGCATAAGGCATTAGTAATACAGGTTGGAATAAAAAATATAAATCCTCTGTGTGACAGTCAGCCTCCTGGTATTTGTACCCCTGTGTAATTCACTATTTTTGAGTGCGGGCTTAGTGATATGCTTCAAACAAATAGAATATGGCAAAGTGATCGGATGTCATTTCCATGACTAGGTTATACAAAACTGACTTCCCTTTCTGTCTCCCTCTCCCTCCCTATCTTCCTTCTTCTGTTTTCCTCTTTTTTGTTCCCTTTGCAAAAGAAGCTGCCATGTTATAAACTATTCTATGGAGGAGCCCATATGGCAAGGAACTAAGGCAAGTCTTGGCCAACAGCAAGTGAGAAATCGAGGCTCTCATTCCAACAACCTGGGAGAAACTGAATCCTGCAACAGCTACTGACTGAATTCAGAATTAGACCAGATTCCCATTGAACCTTGAGTTGTCTAGCCTCAGCTGACACCTTGACTGCAGCCAGGGAACCCAGTTAAGCTGTACCTGAACACCTAAGCTAATGACACCATGAAATAAAAATTGTGTGTTATTTCAAGCTGCTGTGAGGGTCATTTGTTACACAGCAATGGGTAATCGGCTGCACTCTGTTTTCTCAAATGATATAACCTATTAAAAAATAACATTACATTTTTATATAGTAAGATACGATGCATCCAGAATTTTTATAAAAAGCATTATGGTGGCCCTAAGAATGATGATTTCTGACAAGGAGTATTTTTTATAAAGGAAACTGCAGAAAAAAAGANAGAAACATATAATTACATGAAATTTAAAAGCCTAAAAGATTAGAAATGACCTAGAATTATTTCTACTATATATTTTTGTTGTTGACCTCCAGTGAAATTCAGAAAAATGATACTGTAGGATAATTTCCACCATGCTACGCTCTCTCCGAGCCTCTTTAGGACATTGTAATCATCTTCACCAAATGAAATGAGAAGGATTCATTTGTTGAACTTCCAGCTGAACCAATTGAACCTTTTAGTATCTTCTCATTTTTTCCTCATTTTTATTGCATAAATAATTTCAAATAGGTTGACTCACTCTAATTAAAGGTGGCCATTATTAACTGAAATCAATAACACTGGCAAAAATTTAAGTTACAAACTGGGATACCATTTTTCAGTTCAATTCACCAAATAGTTATTAAAAACCTGCAATGCATAAGGCATTAGTAATACAGGTTGGAATAAAAAATATAAATCCTCTGTGTGACAGTCAGCCTCCTGGTATTTGTATCCCTGTGTAATTCACTATTTTTGAGTGCGGGCTTAGTGATATGCTTCTAACAGATAGAATATGGCAGTGATAGGATGTCATTTCCATGACTAGGTTATACAAAACTGACTTCCCTTTCTGTCTCCCTCTCCCTCCCAATCTTCCTTCTTCTGTTTTCCTCTTTTTTGTTCCCTTTGCAAAAGAAGCTGCCATGTTGTAAACTATTCTATGGAGGAGCCCATATGGCAAGGAACTAAGGCAAGTCTTGGCCAACAGCAAGTGAGAAATCGAGGCTCTCATTCCAACAACCTGGGAGAAACTGAATCCTGCAACAGCTACTGACTGAATTCAGAATTAGACCAGATTCCCATTGAACCTTGAGTTGTCTAGCCTCAGCTGACACCTTGACTGCAGCCAGGGAACCCATTTAAGCTGTACCTGAACACCTAAGCTAATGACACCATGAAATAAAAATTGTGTGTTATTTCAAGCTGCTGTGGGGGTCATTTGTTACACAGCAATGGGTAATCGGCTGCACTCTGTTTTCTCAAATGATATAACCTATTAAAAGAATAACATTACATTTTTATATAGTAAGATACGATGCATCCAGAATTTTTATAAAAAGCATTATGGTGGCCCGAAGAATGATGATTTCTGACAAGGAGTATTTTTTATAAAGGAAACTGCAGGAAAAAAGAGGAAAAAGGAAGGAAAACTTTTTTGTAAAGATCTGTACTCACCCTGGCTGGTGTGGCTTGGTGGATTAAGTGCAGGCCTGCAAACTAAGGGATCATGGTTCAATTCCCAGTCAGGGCACATGCCTGGGTTGCAGGCCAGTTCCCAGTGGGGGACATATGAGAGGCAACCATATATTGATATTTCTCTCTCTCTCTCCTTCCCTTCCCCTCTAAAGACAAATGAATAAAATGTTTTTTAAAAAAAGAAAAAGATCTGCAGCTTATTCCATAAGTGAGGAACAAGTAAAGATTTCTGAGCATAGGAATTATGTGATGAAACCCAAATCTTTGGAAGAAAACTCTGGTGCTATTATGTACACTGGAATAGAAATGAAAGAAAAAATAAGTACGTGATTTAAAAGGTGACTGCAAAAGTCCAGATGAGAAGAAAGTCCACATTAAACTGGTGGTAGAAACAGAAGTGGGGAAATGGGCGGGAAGTGCTTAGGAGAAAAACTGGCAGAACTGGTGAACAAAGAATTATGGGGGAATTGAAATAACAAGGGAAGTTGAAGATAGCACTAAGATGTTCAGCCTAGTTGACTTGGAGAAATGGCAACATGAAACGAGAAAGGGAGCACATATGGAGGAAAAAATGAAACAGGCAAAGTAAGTTATTTTGAATTGGACTGGTTTGATTAACAGCAGGATAAGAAGTCGGCAGTTTCAAATACAATTATCATGCTCTGGAACAAAGTCAGAACTGCGGGTAAGGATTCGGGAATAACCAATTTAGGGATGCTGGTTAAAGAAAGCCATGAAAAGAAATGGGATACCTCACTGAGTACTAAAAAACCTCTTATTACTCTTCACTACCCATAAGATAAATTATAAAATGATTAGTTTCCCATTTATCCAGCCTCAGCTGTCGCACACTACAATATGCTCTCTGTATTCCAAACACACAAAATCACTAACAAGTCTCCCAAGACACCATGCATTTCCAAACCTGCACTTGAACTCTTATACTTCCATTCCTGAAATGCCCTCTTTCCCAACACTCATTTAGCCTTTTTTTTTATGGAACATCAAAAGTCACCTCTTTTTGTTGTTGTTGTTTTCAAAACACAGATTTTGTCACATAATATTATTAGAATTTTCCTTACCTTTCTGTTCTGACACACTAACACTAGGGTAGACATTATGACTTTTTAATTGTTTATACCCAGAGGTGCTTTGAATATACAGCATAAACTCCAGGTTTAAAGCAAATATGGATACTAGGAAATAAAAGAGAAAAGGAAGAAGATGGAGAGATTAAGAAAGAAAAAGTGAGAATGATCCACCTTTGAGAGGCAGAGCAAAGAAAAGGAAATGAGAGAAACTAAGGAAACAAAATTGTTGTTTGTATTTTACAAGAGTAACGTCTCCTAATATATAATTTGGAGCTCTCATCAGTCACTGCATTCATATCCATTAAAATTTTCTCAAGTTTAATTTTTTTTACATATCATAAAATTCATCTTTCCTGACATGTGGAAGAATTTTTTAGATAAAAATTAGAGAATTTTACCAAATGCACCAGGAATTAGCACTATCTTTTAAAATGTACTCTGCTGTACTTGACAGAGCTGATGATTAATAATTTAATTTCATTCTTTCTTTAATGTTTCTCATATTAAAGCCATCCATAGCCATTATCCCGCATAATTCTTCAGGACTCCTCAATTTGCCTGACTTTATTGCTTAGTACACGTGTATGCATATTCTCACAGCAACCCTAAAATTGTCCCCAAACATTATCAATAAGTCCTCTTAGTTAAAAATGAGTCTTCTGATCCCAGCCTCCCTCATACCCAAAACTGTTCCCCAAGCACTGCTGCTTTCTTCTCTCCAGCAGTTTCATAAAACTGGGCGGAACACAGGATGCTGCCTTGACCATAGCCATTACTTGCCACCATTGGCCGTACATGAAATAGAGCCATTCTTGACACTTCAGCTAGCACAGGCCAGATTTTTTTTTTTGCTTGTATTGATTTGCTAGTTCTCTATATTCGGTCTGTAAGGGAATATATAATGATTTGGATGTTACTGTAAATTCTGTTTCTCACCTTATTACACCATACACAAGTATAAACTCAAAGTGGATTAAAGACTTAAATGTAAGACTCAAAACCTCAAAAATCATCAAAGAAAACATAGTAAAACCTGACATTTCCCATAACAATATTTTTTGAAGTATCTCCTCAGGCAAGGGAAACCAAAGAAAAAAATTTAAAATGGCACTACATCAAATTAAAAAGCTTTTGCACAAAAAAAAGGAAATTATCAAGAAAATGAAAAGACAACCCACTGAATTGGTGAACTTATTTGCCAATGATACATCTGTTAAGAGGTTAATATCCAAATTTCAAAAGACTTCAAGAGACACGCACACACAAACATTTCAATTTCAAATGGGCAGAAGACCTGAATAGACACTTCTCCAAAAAGGACATGTAGATGGCGACTAGACATATAAACAGATATTCAGCATCACTAACCAGCAGAGAAATGGAAATCAAAACCACAGTGATATATCACCCCTCACCTGTCAGAATGGCTACCATTAATAAATCAACAAGTAGCATGTGTTTCCAGGGTTCTGGATAAAAGAAAATCCTCATGCACTGTTCTTCTGAATGCAGATTGGTTCAGCCATGTGGAAATGGTATCAAGTTTCATCAAAAAATTAAAAATACAACTGCCTTATGACCCAGCAATTCCACTTCTGTGAATATATCTGAAGAAATCTGAAACACTGATTCAAAATAATATATGCACCCTTATGTTCATCAAAGCATTACTTATAATAATCAAGATTTAGAAGCAGCCCAAGTGCCCAACAGTAGACAAATGGATTAAAAAACTGGTATATTTATGCAATGGAATACTACTTAGCCATAAAAAGGTTATTTCACCTTTTGCAACAGCATGGATAAACCTTGAGAATATTATGCTAAGTGAAATATGACATTCAGAGAAAGACAAATACCATATGGTTTAATTATATGTGAAATATAGTGAACAAAACAAACTGAAAAAATAGAAACAGACTCAAAGATACAGAGAACAAACTACCTGTTTTCAAAGGGAAGGGGACTTGAAGGGCTAGGTGAAAAAGTGAAGGGATTAAGCAAAAAAATAAAAATAAAACTCACAGACACAGACAACAGTATAGTGATTACCAGAAAGGAAGTAGGGTAGCAGAGGCAAAAGACATTAAAGGGGGGATGAATGGTGATGAAAGCAGACTTGACTTCAGGGGCTGGACACACAACACAATCTACTGATGACATATTATAGATTTGTACACCTGAAGTCTATATAGCATTATCAACCAATGTCATCCCAATAAATTCAATTTTTTAAAAATAAACCATGTATTTGAAGATAATATATAATTTTATCAGGTTACTCACAACAAGAATAAATTACTCATTTTGCACTGTACTTCTGATTTGACAAAGCATCTATTTTTTAGCAGAATTCATTGCTAAGAACTCTCAGAGTGGTTCAAATGCCCCAATTAAGGTGATAAACTGACCACATAGAAAAAGAAAAAAGAAGACATTTCCTCAGATCCAACATTTTAGTTGCATTTCCTAGCCAAGAGGCATGTCTTTCTCTAAATCATCCATTTTAGTAACTTGCCTCTAATTCCTCTCCCTTCTAGTTCTAGTTCCTAACATCCCTAGAGAGGAAAGGAAACCTCTTTATTTATTTCATATATATGGAACACTTTATGTCAAGCAAGGGTATAAAAAGTTGATGGTGTTTATTCTCAAGGACATCATATTTTAGGGGAAAATAGTCCCCAAAGTTTCACTGTGCATCCCCTTGCATTTCTGTACATAATACATATTCCATAAGAGATGGATGGTGAACACTGGGTCTAGATATCTTCCCTAGGCCAATCATATCCTTCCCAGCCCTTTCTTGGTATTTAAAATGGCTGGCTGAAAATCATATATTTTTTAATGAAGAAGTCAGATTCTGGACTATAATTTTTTGTAATGAAAATTAATTTAAAAATAAGGGATGACACAAAAACAATAATATATATAGCACACTTCTCCAGGGGTAGAAAATCATTAGTAGGTTTAGATGAGATCTGTGGATTAGACTAAGATTCTTTAAGGAGACTGCAGGATAGCCTGAATCCTGAGGCTCAGCTGCAAACCTTCTCTGCTAATGACTGAGCAGGCAATGACCGGCCCAGGTCCTGTTTGAAGCTCAAAACATAACAGGAGATATTAGAGATCTTCAAAGGCCCTATGTCTGCAGCTACCCCCACAAATTTGAAGATACCTGTATAAGAGCTTTACCAGCTTCCTTGAGAAGTTGCCTATAGTTACAAGACAGTTGAGTCACTTCACCCATTTACCTGTGAGCTGAATGTCTCTGAGGGGATTGGTTTTAGGAGCCAGCAGGCCTCTGTCTTTGCTGTAGTCCTGCTATCTCACTGTCTGCTCAATGAACACAGATGACTTCAAATTAGAAAGCTAATTCTAGCCCAGGAGGAAGGGAAATTGAAATGAAAATGGAAATTTTTAATAATGGTTTTCTCTTTTCCTTTTTTCATCAAAGACATCTAACTGCTAATCAGAGCTTCTGATAGGCATGAGATAGCATTACAGAATTATCAACGGAGTGGATATAATTTCATTATAGAGGAGATATTTGACAGATTGTTAACTCACATCACCTTATCATGAGAAGCTATTCAATTTCTGTTAGACTTTTAAAATGTTTGAAATGTTTCAGAGACTCCCCACTTTAAACATCCCAGGAATGCCAAGCTACCTTCACTAACAAAGTTAGAACAAATCGATAATTGAAATTTCTATTTAAGCTTTTTGAATATAAAATAAGTGACTTTTGTGTGGAGATTTAAAAAAACAGCTAAGAAAGTATATATATAATCTGTACGTCAGCTAAGGTCATCCTCTTCTCTAATTCTTATCTCCTGTCCTGAGGAAATCCCCTTAGAGATAATTCTGCCCAAATTTGGAAGCTGGCCTTTTGTCAATCTTAATTCTGATTTCCTCTTCTGCTACATTCTCAGTTTTACTTGTATCTGACTCAACATCTTTATCTTTTCTCTGCTCAATACCATCTCGGGCATACAAACTTTATCTTTGATTTATCAAAACATCATTCAATCTGGAAATTTGTGCATATAACAAACACTACTGAAGGAGTGTGTGACGGAGCAAGATTCTGATGATCAGAGCTCCTGATAATCAATACTAAAAAACTGATTATGGCCCTGGCTGGTGTAGCTCAGTGGATTGAGCGCAGGCTTGAACCACACAATCGCGGTTTGATTCCCAGTCAGGGCACATGCCTGGGTTGCAGGCCAGTTCCCAGCAGGGCACTCAGGAGAGGCAACCATACATTGATATTGCTCTCCTTCTCTCCTTCCCTTCCCCTCTAAAGATAAATAAATAAATAATAAAATCTTTAAACAAAAACTGATTATGGACTGTCCTTTCATCATCCCTCTCCCAGGAATTACTCACTCTTGATATTCTTTGCTGTTCCCCACTTGCTATCGGGTTTCTGACCCTCTCTTTTTCCTCCCCTGGGTTCACTCCCACCTTCAAGTAACCATTTATTTCTGATGTTGAGCAGTCCATCCATCAGTCTCCTTCAAAACCGTACCCTGGAGGGCTCTTGCTTTCCAACATAAAGAGGTCTCTCGAGGTGTCTTGTTAAAAAATGTCATCTACTTTAGAAGAGAAATCATGCTACTCCCATAGGGGCAGAACAGTGACCTTCAGGTGTGTTTTTGTAAATAGCGATTTTTCACTCTGTTCTGAAAAGGTTTTGTCATCCCAACAAAACACATGTATTAACAAAAGGTGAACACAAATTTTAATATCATTCCATGACAACCATACTATTGCAATATCTGTCCCAGGAAGATTAATGTAAACAACAACTAAAATACTTCATTCAATTATTGTGGTTATTATAATACTATAAACCACAATTAAAGAAAAAATACTACCTGCCTATTACTTAACATCCTTATATTCCTACTCTTTTGAAGCTTAAAACAAATGGCACATTTACCATGCCCTTAATGAAACACAGATATACATAATATTCAGGTTAAATGCAAGATTAAACCATAAAATACCTATTAAAAACAATTTACTTCATTTTTATCATTAATGAATTAAATTGTACTACTAATGGCTACAAAAGCAATAGCTTTATTGAGCTTAATTCATCTAGCTGATGCTATGGCTAAATATTCTGGGCATGTGTGTCTATGTGTACATGTGAATGTACATTGAGTTTATTGGTTCTATATTGCAATAATCTAGACTGATAGCAAAAAGTAGAGTTTTTACTGTTTTGATTAGTAAGAGAAAATACAGGACTATTTTGTAAAGTTTTGCTTCTCACATATATCTGATCTTACCCAGGACAAGATTCTTCTGTAGTAAAGATACCATTAAAAGATAATAGGACAACTAAATATGGCACCCATATTTAACCTGAACAGAAAAGTATTGTAAAACTACCTGTTACAGAGAACTTAAAACTTTGAGGAATAAAATCAACATTGTTACAGAATAATTATTTGCTCAAGCCATGGACATTGCAATATTCCTGGACCAGTTTGTATTTCAATAATTATTTATGAAGTTCTCCTAGTGTGCCTCCTAACTGAACCAAATTTTGCATTTAATGGCTTCTCACAAAGCTCTTGGCCAATGCTAAAATACTATATGTCTTACAATTTAAAGGCATTAACTTAAAATAGCTATAGTTTATAACGTGCAGACATGGTATACCAACTAGGCCGATATAACCCAGAGAGTTATATTAAGATAGTTATTTGGATACTCAGGGATCTGAAGTACAGAATCTGTGGAAGGAAGGGACAACTGGAATGGCATATTCCTTCAAAACCATTGGTACAAGTACACATTGTATTCACAGGGTCTAGAAACTGAAACATAACAATGACTGCAATAACAATGAGCATACACTTTAAGGGTAATGTGAATATGATGATAACGTATTAATATTGGATTAAAATACCTTGCAAAATATTTTTACAATATCCTTTACAAAATGTTTAGTGCAGCTGATTACTATAAAAGATTGCATTATTACAAAGGAATTACTATATATTCTATATTCCTAATACATCCTGACTCCATGCATTTCTCACCACTTTAATGATACCACTCTGGACTAAATTATTACCATATTTTTACTGTATAAAACGTTTTTTCAGGTATTCTATTTCTACTTTTGTATATAACTGAAGAAGAAACAGAAAAGCCTACAAATAAATAAATAAGTAAATAACAAAAATCTTATCACCAACAGAGCAGGCAAAATGATTCTTTTTAAAAAAAAAGATTTTATTTATTTATCTTTAGAGGGGAAGGGAAGGAGAGAGGGAAAGAAATATCAATGTGTGGTTGCTTCTCATGGGTCCCCTGCCAGGAATTGGCCTGCAACCCAGACATGTGCCCTAACTGGGAATTGACCCATGATCCTTTGGTTCCCAGGCCTGTGCTCAATCCACTGAGCTACACCAGCTGGGGCAAAATGATTCTTTAAAGACAGACAAATCACACAAGCTCACAACTTTGATAAAATCCTGTAGATGATTCCCTTTCTCACTGCAAAGAAAAGCCAGGCAAGGCCCTACATGATCTACCTGATCTCAGCCCCTGCTTTTCTCCTCCTTGCTTACTGTACATGCATTCACATAGTCTCCTTCTGACACATGTTGGACATGCTCCACCTTGAGCTTTTGCTGTACTTTTATTGTGCCCTGAATGCTCTTTCTCTATGTATCCATTTGACTAATTCCCTCACCTCTTTAAAATATAATATTGGATCGCCATGGCTGGTGTGGCTCAATGGCTGAGTGACGACATGCAGGTCACCGGTTCACTTCTCAGTCTAGGGCACATGCCTGAGTTGTGGGCCAGGTGACCAGTAGGGGGCATGTGAGAGGCGAACACATATTTATGTTTCTCTTCCTCCTTCCCTTCTCTGAAATATATATATATATATATATATATATATATATATATATATAATTTATATATATAAATCTATATAAATATTATTTATATATATAATTTATATATATAAATCTATATAAATATTATATATATATATATAAATAATATTGGATCAACCTCACTTCCTCGGTGAGATCCCATTATTTAATATAGGAACTTACCCATTGTCAAAGCTCTTCCTCCCACTACACTCCTGATTTTATAGCTCATTTTAGTTTTTCCACAGTACTTATCATCTTTTATAAAATTATGTCTTGATTTCCAGCCAAGATGGAGGCATAGGTAGATACACTGTGCCTCCTCACACAACTGAAAGGACAATAATTTAAAAAAAACCCAGAACTGACAGAAAATTGAACTGTATGGAAGTCTGACAACCAAGAAGTTAAAAAAGAAACATTCATCCAGACTGTTAGGAGGGGTGGAGATAGGCAACCAGGCAGAGAGGACTCATAGCAAGGCATCAACTGGCTGGCAAGGCAGTGGCTGATGGAGGGGGTGGTCCCATATTTATGTGCAGATAAACTGGGAGGAACAAATGGGGAGCAAAACAGACCATGCAACCCAGGAAACCATCACGGGTGGGGAAAAAGCCTCAAACCTCTGGTTGAAAATACCTATGGGGGTAGAGGCGGCAGTGAGGGAAACTGCCAGCCTCACAGGAGAGTTTGTTGGAGAGACCAACAGGGTCTAGAACATACACAAACCCACCCACCAGGGAATCAGCACCAGAACAGTCCACTTTGCTTGTGGGTAGCAGGAAAACTGACTGAAAACTGTCAGAGAGTGGAGCAAACAGCATTGTTCCCTCTCGGACCCCTCCCCAATATACAGCATCATGGCACAGTGATGTGGGTTGCCCTGCCCTGGTGAAAACCTAAGGCTCCACCCCTCATTACCATAGCAGGCATGTGGAGACAAAAAGAATTGCCCAAATGAAAGAACAGATCATAGCTCCAGAAAAAGCACAACTAAGCAACAAAGAGATAGCCAACTTCTCAGATGAATAGTTCAAAACACTGGTGATCATGATGCTCACAGGATTGGTTGAATATGGTAGCAAAGTAGATAAAAAATGAAGGCTATGCTAAGTGAAATAAAGAAAAGTGTACAGGGAACCAACGGTAAAGGGAAGGAAACTGGGACTCAAATCAGTGGTATGGACCAGAAGAAAGAAAGGAATATTGAACCAGAAAGGAATGAAGAAACAAGAATTTTTTTTTTTAAATGAGAAGAGGCTTAGGAACCTCCAGGACATCTTTAAACATTCCAACATCAGAATTATAGGAGTACCAGAAGGGGAAAAAGAAGAACAACAAGTGGAAAACTTATCTGAACAAATAATAAAGGAGAACTTCCTTAATCTGGCAAAGGAAATAGACTTCCAGAAAGTCTAGGAAGTATAGGGAGTCCCAAAGAAATTGCACCCAAGAAGGAACACACCAAGGCACATCATAATTACATTAGCCAAGATTAAAATGAAGGAGAGAATTTTAGAAGCAGCAATAGATAAGGAGACAGTCCCCTACAAAAGAGTTACCATCAGACTGTCAGCTGATTTCTCAAAAGAGACCTTGCAGGCAAGAAGGGGCTGGAAAGAAGTACACCAAGTCATTGAAGGCAAGGACCTACATCCACGATTGCTCTATCTAGCAAAGCTCTCATTTAGAATGGAAGGACAGATAAAGCATTTCACAGATAAGGTCAAATTAAAGGAGTTCATCATCACCAAGCTCTTATTATACGAAAAGTTAAAGGGATTTATCAAAGAAAGGCAAGATCAAAAATATGAACAGTAAAATGACGACAAACTAACAACTCTCAACAACCAAACCTAACAAAAACAAAAATAAACAAAGCAACTAGAACAGGAACAGAAACACAGAAATGGAGATCACATGGAGGGTTATCAGCAGAGAGAGGAATGGGTAGAGAATGGGGGAATAGATACAAGGAATAAGCACAAATGGTAGGTACAAAATAGACAGAGGACATTAAGAATAGTATGGGAAATGGAGAAGCCAAATAACTTATATGTATGGCCCATGGACATGAACTAAGGAGGAGGAATGCTGGTGGGAGGCAGGGTACAGGGCATATGGGAATAACAGAGAGAAAATAGTGGGACAACTGCAATAGCATAATCAATAAAATACTTTAAAAAATAAAGTAAAAAATCTTTAAACAAATTATGTGTTATGTTAATTTTTCTTTCTGTCTCTTGAACGTTAGCTCCTCCAAGGCAAGGTTTTTGCCTTTTTAGTTCATGAATGTATCTCATCTCTAATGCAAGGTGGGCACTTCATAAATATTTGTTGCAAGTCACATAAATGCAAATTTGATGTGAATGTGACACAAGGAGGCTTCCAGTTACTGACATAGTATAACATCTTGATAAAAAAGACTTGGTTTATGCTACTAAGTATTCAAACCTAAGAAACTGATATTATTTGATGACTCCTCTATAAGGATCAACAGATGCCCTGGAACTTGGAATAATTATTCTCAAAGTGAAATTCCTGATGGTCTTAGAATTTTGTAATTTACCATTCTAAACCATGCCCTAGAACTCCTTGGATACAATTATTTTTAAAGAGTTTCTTCTAACTTTAGCTTCTTTGTTTCTTCCTTTTCTTGTCAGTTTTTATTTTACTTTACTTTCCTTCTTTTCCTGTACCTTAAATGTTAGCAGTATTCTAAGGTCCATCCTGGGTTGTATTCCCTTCTCATTTTATAATTCCTCTGTGCTATCTCATCTATGCCCAAAAATCCAGTCACCAGTTAACTGGAAATCAAAGCTTCTAGCTCCAGTTTTTCCCTAATTTCTCTCTCTATAGTCTAACTGCCCATTACTGAGTTCCACTTGGATATGCTACAGGCATGTCTGATATATAATATCAAAGACAGAACAAATTACCCCACCACTACTGTAACTTAGAGAATTCTCTACCCAAATTCTTTACCATGACCAATAGTTTCATTACAAACCCAGCTTGCCTAAACCATCAACCTGAAATTCCTCTTAGTGATTTCATTTCTCACCTCCTGTTAAATCTTTTCAATTCCTATATATTGCCAAATCTATCATGTAATTATGACTCAAATAATTCTTATCCCATTTCCCAATCCAGTTTGATAGTTTTTCATTTCATTGTGTTTTTGCCAGCATTATTGTAACAACTTCCTATTGGAGGTCCAGTGTCTATTCTCTTCTCCAAAGCAATCCTTTCTCATTTGTTCATCTAACAAAGTCATACTAAATTTTAAAGTCTCAGTAAAGTGTTTTTGTCTTCTCCAGTATTCTTTTAGGTTCCAAATAATACTTATATAGTTAATTCTTTGCAAATGTCTGTGAGTTGGCTTCAGTCAGTGGAGTCACTCAGCCTACATGGAAAGCCAGGACAACAGGAGTTGAGGAAGAGCAAGGCATCAAGAGTGGCATATGCATGAGACCCAAAAACGTGAGAATGTGAATGCAATGTGCCTGATACATAGTTTGAACAGTCTTTCTAAGTTACTCATAGAACAGCATCTCAAAATTTGCCTAAACCTTTTTTCCTTCCAGGCATCTTTGCCCTGTCTTGTACTCATTTTTACAATAATGTATTATTAACTGTTTTCCCTAGAATAAAGCCAAGGTATTTGCCTGTCTTATAAAGCATAGCCCATCTACTGTACCTAATCTTTCAAGTAAGCAACTCAAAAACCTATATAAGACCTAGAACACAGATGAACCAGGCAATATCATAAATTTTGTCAATTGTAAATACTTTTCTCTCAGGATATAGGAACATTTGTTTCAACTTTTTCAGAATTACCTCACATTAGTTTTCAGCTATATTCCTCATAAATATCACATAGATCCACTCAGTACAAAAGTTTATTAAAAATTATCATGGAATCAAAAGTACCAAAATATTAGAAAGAACAATTTTTCTCAAAATTGCTGAGACTATTCAGGGTCATTTATGGTTGCTTATAAATTTTTGAAATATTTGTTCTATATCTGTGAAATATGTCATTGGTACTTTGATAGGGGTCATGTTGAATCTGTAGATTGCTTTGGGTGGTATAGAAATTTTTATGATGCTAATTCTTCCAATCCATGAGCACAGTATGTGCTTCCAATTATTTGTGTCTTCTTTAATTTCTTTCTTTAGTGTTGTGTAGTTTTCTAGGTATAGGTCTTTTACCTCCTTGGTTAGGTTTATTCCTAAGTACGTTATCTTTCTTGTTACTATAGTAAATGAGATTTTTTTCTCATTTTGTTTCAGATATTTCATTGTTGGTGTACAAAAATGCTTTGATTTCTGAATATTGACTTTGTACCCTACAGTTTTGCCAAATTCATATATTAGGCTGAGTAGCTATTTGGTGAAGCCATGTCTCTATGTTCAACTAGTACTAGACAAAAGGGGCAGGAGCATAGAATGGAGTAAAAATAGCTTTTCAATAAATGGTATTAGGAGAGCCAGACACGTACATGCAAAAATTGAAACTAAACCACAAACTTACACTACACACAAAAATAAACCCTAATTGGGTAAATGAATGAAATATGCATCTTGACACCACAAAAGTCCTAAAGGAAAGCATAGGCAGTAAAGTGGATATCTCATGCAGCAACATCTTCACTGGTTTATCTTCTAAGGCAAGAAATATAAGAAAGAGTAAACAAATGAGACCACATCAAATTAAAAACCTTTTGCATGGCTAAAGGAAACATCAGCAAAATGAAAAGGGAAACAACTATATGAGAAAATAAATTTGCTAGTGACACCTCAGACAGGGGTTTATCTCCAAAAAACATATAAGAACTCATATGACTGAACAGCAGAAAGACAAACAATCCAATTAAAAAATGGGCAAAAAAACCTCAATAGACATTTTTCAAAGGAGGACATATAGAAGGCTCAGAGACACATTAAAGGAGGCTGAGAATCACTAGCCATCACAGAGATGCAAATTAAAACCATAGCGAGATACCACTTCACACCTGTCAGTATGGCCATTATTAACAAATCAACAAACAACAAATGTTGGCAAAGTTGTAGAAAAAAGGGACACATACTACACTGTTGGTGAGAATGCAGACTGGTGCAGCCACTGTGGAAAACAATATGGAATTTCCCCAGAAAACTAAAGATAGAACTGCCTTTTGATCCAGTGATCCCACTGCTGGGATTATGCCCTAAGAATCCCTAAACACCAATTCAAATGAACCTGTACACTCCAATGTTCACTGAAGTGCTATTTACAATAGCCAAGTCCTGGAAACAGCCTGAGTGCCCATCAGTAAATGAATGGGTAAAAAAACTATGGTACATTTACACAATGGAATTCTATGCAGCAGAAAGAAAGAATCAACTCCTACCTTTTGTGACAGCATAAATGGAACTGGAGAGTATTGTGCTAACTGAAATAAGCCAGGTGATGAAAGACAAACACCATATGATCTCACCTCTAAGTATAACCTAATGAACAAAAGAAACAAATAATCAAAATAGAACCAGAGACATGGAAATTAGGAACAAACTGACAGTGACCAAAGAGAAGCGGGGAGAGGGGTAATGGAGGAAGGAAGGGGAAAGGTCTTGTCAAGTAACATATATAAAGGACCCATGGTAACGGACCACAAGGTGGAGATTGACTGGGGAGGTGGGGGTGGTTGGAGCTTGGGAGAGCAACAGGGGGAAATTGTTATAACTATAATTGAACAACAATTTAAAAAAAACTTTAATCCTTTTTTCTATGTATTTTACATTTAAATTTTTTTTACATTGAGCTTATATTCTTCTTATACTGGAAAAAATTAACTATAATATCTGATTTTAGAGAGATAATGGTTTTGTGTATTCTAAAGAGTTCTAAGTATTGAAATTTGTGTCTCTTTAGCTCATTGTTATTAGTTTCTTGTTCTTTAAGCTCCCAAAGTTAAAAGTAGCAATAAATTAGGATACAGCACAGAATGCTTCTAGCAACAAAAAATGATTAGTCCCTAGAAACCCTGTTCAAGCTTTTGCAATAAATGGCTATCCAGTATGGCCAACCTGACTGTTCCCAGCCCTGGGCCAAACTATGTTGGGAAATGAAATAAAAAGAACATGGTTTAAAGCATATTTGGTTTTAAAATAATGTGTTAATATATCTGTAATCTCATCTTGCTAATTAAGAATAAAGTAAAATTTAAAATATTGTTCCAATTTAATCTTTACAAACATTGTCCCATTTTAGACTGCTATTTATTAGGCTAATAGAGAATTCATGAATAATTTCAGTTTATATTGCTAAAAAAGGAATATGTTCTGCAATGCAAGGAAGAGAATCAAGAATAAAAACTGTTTTGTTGACTTTGAATTTTTTATAATGTTTTTCCAATTGAGATAACATAATCACTCTTCTTTTACTGTAGAACACCACTAAAATAAGACATGTAAGGCACTGAGAGGACATCCAATCAGTCGACTTCAGAAAAAATCTGTTTAAAAGCAAAACAGCCACAAACTAAAAAAATTGTAGGTTTGTCATGAATCGTATAGTAAGAGACAAAGCACGGTACATGTATCACAAGCTCTAAAAGACATCAATATGAGCATCCATGCCACTGCCCTCACCACATACACAGTGTGTTGGGCTTCCCGGAGATGTTTTAACGTGAAGGGCACTGAGTCAATTCCTTGTGCTCAGAGACCTACAAGTACTGGCAGGTGGCATTTCTCATGCACAAAAACACTGTAACACAAGAGCACACTTCTACAGTGAGAAGGATCGGCTTTCAGAGTCAATGTTACCTCTGCTTCCCATGCCATGAATAATCATTAATGACTCTGTGAAACTCTCCGCAGGATTGCAGGTGTGCCTCTGTGTGCTAGTCAGATGTCATATAATCAAAGAGCTGGAAAGGACCTTCAGGACTAGCTAATACAACACTTCATTTTAGAAAATGAGACCCAGGGAGAATAAGTACCTTGTTCCTCAAATGTTCTGTACAGAGAATGTACTAAGGTAGTTTGCCTCTCAAACCAATTCCATATGTAGTCCTTTGAATTGGAAAATGTTAAAGAACCCCACATAGATGCATATTTGATATTCTCAAAGCCAACACAACTTTATTATGTCAATACCAACTCCAAAACCAATGCATATATCTGAAAACTAAGAATATGTCTTGCTTTTCCTAATTGCTTTGTGCAAATGAAGGCCAACATTATTAATCAATTTGAGAGAAAACTCCTCTTTTTATATCAATGAAAATCCCCTCTCCCAAAACATTCATCTTCCTTATGAAGTCAAATTTTAGTTTCCAGACAGACAAGAAGCTTCTGTCCTCACAGTGCCCAACTCCATTTAGTATACCAACTAAGCATCACAAATCAGCCAACTTTGAAATTAGCAATTAATGAAGTGGTATGACATTTTCCTCAACTTGTTTTTGCCAATAATCAAAGCTAAAATGAAGGTTATTAGTACTTCCATATCACCATTTCTAGAGCAAAAACATAACAAGCTAGAATTGGTTCCAATGAAGCATCTTTTCATTGCATCAATTAATTGCACCAATATAAAGTATCAAATCTTTGCAAAAAAGACAGACTTGGACTTTCTAGCACTTACTAGATGTGTGACTCTATGGAAAGTAGTTAACCTCTAATAAACCATGTTATTTTCTGTAAAATGACGACGACGACAACTACTACTACTACTAATACTACTACTAATAATAATACAAAGATGGTCATTTAAAAGGGATGGCAATGTAAAGTCCCGGACCCAAACACAGTATTTAATATAGGAAAGATGCTCTTTCTACATGCTCCAGAAAAGACACAGTCTCAGTGTGAAAAGGAAAACCACATTTGTGTTATATATTTGTGTAAGTTTTATTGATATATAATTCACGCACCACAAAGTTCATTCTTTTAAAGTACACGATTCAGGAGGGGAGGGAAGATGGCAGCGGAGTAGGACAAAGGACTTCGCTTCTCTCCATGCACCGGAGAAGGACCTGGCTGATCTGCAGAAGAGCACAGCAGATGCCAAACTGGGACCCAGCATATAAGAAGGCAGGACTCCAGAGAGTGTAGCGGACACTGAACGACCAGAGGTTGAGGAGAGGAGACGACCGCAGATCAACAAGGTACGATAGAGCAGCGCAGAGGTGGTGGTGGGCCCCCTGCTGGGCCTCGCCAGGGCCCTGGCTGGCCACCCCGGTCTCTGAGAGCTGAGGGTGGGCAACACCGTCTCTGGGAGAGAACTGGTCACTGGCACCACCCCCATCTGGCAGGGCGCAGATCGGAAAACACCATAAGAGATCGGTCTGCCAGTAGTGGCAGAGAGAGGAGTGAGCATTCGGAAGCAAACAAGACAGCTCTGATAACCCGTGCAGTCAGGTTGCTGGCTTGGGAGAACTGAGAGTTGCCAGAGCACTCCCTGCTTCGAGGGGCCTGTGCCTGCTTTCGAGCAGTCCCGGGGCATCTCGGGCTGCTGTCAGGGCCTCCAGAAGTGGGTCAATTGCGAGCTCCACCCCTACTCAGCCGGCTTAGACCAGCTCCATCCCTGCTCAGCTGGCCGCAGACTGGGAGATATTTGGAGTCAGGCATTGATCTTCGGCTTGACCAGCTGCAGGTTGCGCGCGCCTTCCCGGCCTCCAGGCGGCCCACGCCGGTGCCTGCTCCTTCAGCCTCGAACGCCTTCCCAGCCACCGAGCGGCCCTCACCGGCGCCAGCTCCGCCGACCACTGGTCTTGCGCGCCTTCCCGGCCCCCGGGGGGGGGGGGGGACCGTGCAGGCTGTCTACTTGGGGAACCGCCAGTCGCCCGTGCTTTTCCGGCGGGGCGGGGTCTGCGCCGACCCTGGGCTTGGGAACTGAGAGTCGCCCAGCAATCCCTGTGGCGCGGGAACTGCACCAGCTGGCGAACAGTCTCAGGGAGTCTCCGGCTGCTGGCTGGGCCCCTGGAAGAGAGCCAGTCGCCAGCTTCACCCCTACTCAGCTGGCGCAGACAGGGAAACACAGGGAGTCAGGCTGTTGCTGTTGGCTTGGGAGAAATGTGAGTTGCCCTGTGTATTCAGCTACAACACAGGGAAAGGTCCACACCCAAGCCTACGAGAACAAGAAAGCCTGGCTGGGAGTGTGCACCCTCATGTCAGACCAGGGCTGGGAAGCCTGGGAGAAAATCCGCTCCCAGTAGGGCGCGGGAGAGAGGCGCCAGTCTGGATCTTGGGGGGTACTGGCAAGACCAGTTAAGTATACCAAGGTGCAAGAAGAACCACAATAACAGCCCCTCAGGCTGCTGCAGCTAGTGAGACCAGAACAAAAGGTTCGACTCGCTGGATACCAACCAGAGGAGTAGTGGGAGCAGAGAACACCAACATACCTACAGGAGACTGCACCACTGAATTCCACAGGTATCCTACCACAGGAGTTCACGCCATAAACTCAGGGTACCAGAACAGATCAATCTACGAAGCTGAAGCCAATAAGAAGAGCATCACAAACAATGGGGAGACAAAGAAACAATCCCCAAATGAAAGAAAAGGAGGAAGCCTCAGAAAGAATGTTAGATGAAATAGAGGCAAGTCAACTATCAGATATTGAATTCAAAGCACTGGTTATCAGGAAATTCAAAGAGCTTACAAAGAGCTACCAGAAACTAAAGGGGAGCTACAATGAACTCTCTGAAAACTATACCACCATGAAAAAGGAAATAGAGACCATCAGCAGAGGCCAAGAAGAAATGAAGTATATAATTTCTGAACTGAAGAACACAGTAGAAGGCATGAAGAGTAGGATTGATGAGGCGGAGGACCACATAAGCGAGCTCGAAGACAAGTTGGAAAGAATCTCCCAGACGGACGAGGTAATGGAAAAGAGAATCAGAAAAAATGAAGAGAGTCTAAGAGAAATGCAAGACAATATGAAACATAATAATATCCGAATAATAGGAATACCAGAAGGGGGAGAGGAGGAACAAGGGATAGAAAACCTACTTGAAAGAGTAATAACGGAAAATTTTCCTAAGATGAGGGGAGAGAAAGTCACACAAACCCAGGAATCACAGAGAGTCCCAGGCAGGTGGAACCCAAAGAGGCCTACTGCAAGACACATCATCATGAAAATGGCAAAACTCCAGGACAAAGAGAGAATCCTAAAGGCAGCAAGGGAGAAAAAGGAAGTAACATACAAGGGGGTCCCAATAAGGTTAGCTAATGACTTCTCAACGGAAACATTCCAAGCAAGAAAAGAATGGCAGGGAATATTCCAAGTAATGACAAACAGAGGCCTACAACCAAGACTACTTTATCCAGCAAGGCTCTCAATCAAGATAGAAGACCAAATAAAGAGCTTCCAAGGCAAAAGAAGTCTAAAAGAATACGCCTCCACAAAACCGGCTCTACAAGAATTACTAAAAGGGCTGCTTTAAGGAAAGGAAGGAAAAGAGAGAGACAGAGAAGAACACAGGTACATAAATGGCAATGAATAAGTACCTTTCAATAATAACCTTAAATGTAAATGGATTAAATGCACCAATTAAGAGACATAGAATAGCTGAATGGTTAAGAAAGCATGATCCACACATATGCTGCCTACAAGAGACCCACCTCAGGTCAAAAGACCGCCACAGACTGAAAGTGAAAGGATGGAAACAAATTTTCCAAGCAAATGGACAAGAAAAAAAAGCCGGGGTAGCAATCCTCATATCAGACAAAATAGACTTCAAAAAAAAGGCTATAAAGAGAGACCCAGAAGGTCACTTCATAATACTCAAGGGAAGAATCCACCAAGAAGACATTAACATCATAAATATATATGCACCCAACA